>NW_020455471.1:55794-65228 GCF_003342845.1 Nothoprocta perdicaria | reverse complement strand
CGAGGCTCGGGGTGCTGCCGGGCCCCGGGGAACAGGCCCCGCGCACCCTCCATCTCCACCGTGCGCAGAGGCAGGAGCGCCACCTCCCGACTCCGGCTGTCCCCCTGGCCCCAGGGCTGCCGGAGCAAAAAACAGCCTGAAACCACTGCTGGGTGTTTCCCTTCACCACATCCATGGTGTTATCAGCAAATGTAGGACACCCGCCGCATCAAAAGCAAACAAAGCAAAGGCTGGCACTAGGTCTCAGGCTGGAACAGCCCTTCCTGACAGGCGGGCACTGAGCATCTTCAACGGGGATAACGTTTCCTCAGAATTGCTTCTKTTTAATTAGGTGCTAATTTGACTAAAAATTCCCTCCGCTGACATTACCACTCTGAAATAAACTCAGCAGCTCTCCAGGCACCCCAGAGCTCCCGCTGCTAAGTGGGATTTGGTAAACGAGAAGACTTGGAAGGTTTCTGTCAAGGCAGAATGAACAATGTGTAACTTGCTGCAGATCGGCGGCCTCAGCACCTCCCCATTTATCCGAATAGTCCCAGGACCCTCAGCCAGCCCTTACTGGTACCATCAAGGGGGCAGCCACAGATTAGGGCTGGTTTACTTCTTAAGCTGGCTGGGATCTGTGCTTTAAAACTGTCAAATAGCAAAAAGACCATCTAAAGGCTACAGAATTGTAATGGTTGGGGAAGACCTTTGAGATGATCGAGTCCAACCATAAGCCCATCTACTAGGCAGGTAAAAAAAAAAAAGAAAAAAAAAGAAATAAGTCTTTAAAGCTGCTCATAAAGCCCCAGCCTCAGGATGGATATAGGTCTGATGTTGCGCTTTGCTACACTGAGGGATTACTGATTTACAGCTCTCTCCACCACCTAACTGCCAATTCAAAAGAAATTAAAGAAAAAAAGGAGTGGGGAAGAGGAGGGGGAATGTGAGACCTCTCTTGTTACACTTGGCTGAAATCAGCCAACAGGTTCATGTGTTAAATGAGGCTGACASGGAGCCAGCCAGATCGTGCAGTCATCTAGTCTGGTTTCTAGGGAAACAAGGTAAATGTTTTTCCTCCTCCTGGCTACCTTCTAAAATCTTTAGAAGGTTTTATGCATCACCCTACAAAATACTCTCCATCTTGCTCTATGGCAAATGGTACGAAATGAGGTTTCATCCCAGAACAGCTCCGTGCATCAGCTCATTCAGCACGTGAATCTGGGAAGTTACTGCCCTCATCAGCATCTCGTCTCCAACTATGGGCAGTGACGGCTACGCTAACGGAGTTATCTAAAATTACACGAGCCTCCAGTTGTGCTGTGCCCTGAAACACGAGTGACCTCACTATTGTGGCGGGAGGCACACGAGCACTCGGGGCTCCCACTGCCCTTCTTGGCAGAGCTGCGGGGCGCTGCAGCTGGGACCCGTGTGCCACACGGGCATCTAACCCACCCTGGGCACGAGTGGCACCACCTCTCTCCTTCACCGCGAGGTTCAACACAAGCCTCTCGGGCCTCTCCAAGACCTGAAGCRATGTTTTCAGCTACCAGGTAATGCAACACCAACACTCACAGCTCTTCGTCTCCCTGAAATGCTCTCAAGACAGATGGATTAAGAAAACACCACCTTTTCCCTCCTTCCAGACAATTATACAAGGTCTGGAGGCTGGGCTGTTCATCTTGGGGAATAGGATTCAAAGAAAATAAGCTGATATCCTAGGTGTGTATTTGTCTATCTATCCACCTGCTTCTGCTGCTTTCATGAACAGCCAGGGACAAACTGCATCTGAAAACGATGCAAGAGGCTGCTTCTCCTGCCATTTGGCAGCTAGTGGATTCCCATGGCAGCAGCTACCACCAACCCCTGCTCCAGGCAGGTACGCTAAATTCCGCTTTGTTTAAACAATCTGAAGTGGCTTCACTCCATTTCAAGATCAGTTTGACTCAGAAGAGCTCTCTAAACATCTGGCGGATGATTAACATGCAGAATACCTTAGTAACTACAAGTACCACATTTAGCCCCGCTGCTGTTTTACTATTTGAGTGCATCGGAGCTCCTTGTTCYGCCTGAAAAATCTTGGGCTTCTGAAAACAGTAAAGACAACTTGTTTCTCATTAGAAGAACCCTATTCCGAGATGAGTTTTAGCTTTGTTTGCTTTCTTTGGTTTGGCTAGACCCACCTACAGGACATGCAGCACCAGACCTCATAAAMCTATGTATAAAATAGGAGACAAAATTTGGTTGTTTTAAAGTCTTTATTTTTTTGTTGTTCTGAGAGCACACAGGCCATAGAACACAAGACATTTCTGCACATTAAGCTGTCTCCTCTTTTGCAATACGATCTTTCTTGAGTGGTCCCTGGAAGGAAAAAAAGAAAAGAAATTAACAGCAGTCCACCATATTCCTGCTTATTCCACAATCACAATGCTGTAATTCCCCCCTGCCAATTTGCTTCAAAAAGATTAACTCAGTGTTCCCACTAATAGAGCCTGCTGGAAATTGCACCTTCCCAGCTAAAGCATTCAGTAGAAAACTGAACTTGGTGCAACCCCGTTGCACCAAACTAATGATTTACAATTTAATAAAGAAAAAAAAAAAATAGTGCCACCTAGTGGAAAAACGTCACATGCACCGACCAGGCAGCTGAACCGCACGCTCAGCTTCTGCAAGGCCTGATTTTGAGCAAGGACATAAAGGACTAGAGAGATCTGCTTCCCCAGCAAGTGGCAGAAGATGCCACAGAGAGAACTGCTAGCACCCCTGCCTGGAGCTGCTCTCAGGAAGAAGGCATCTTGATTAAATTCTTCTGGATATGGATGTTCTGGCCTTGCAGGAGCCCAAAGGTCAAGCTATGAATGACCGTTAGCCAGAAGACAACAGATATGTAACTGATTTTTTTTGTTTTTATTCTCGAAAAAAATAAAACACATGCTTACCATGAAAGCCTTCTTCTCTTCAGCTGTCTGGAAGCGGCCGTGACCAAACTTGGAGGTTGTGTCGATGAACTTCAAGTCAATCTTCTCCAGGGCCCGACGCTTGGTCTGCACAAGCAGGGACTACAAGAGACACACCAGGTGAGTGTGCAGCAGCACCCCTGCATCAACTTGTCACAGCGAGGCTGGCTACTTCTCCATCATTACCTCCATCAAAAAATACCTTCCTAAATTATTCTGATTATCCAGCCGCTACTTCACAAGGACCATCTGCCAATATGCTTTCACACCAGCATCAGCAGAGACAAGCTCAAGTCAGTCTGCCTTAACACTGCCAGTGTTCTGATGATCCACGGGAACTTTGAAGCCTAAAGCCTTTCACTGCAAACAGACCTGGACTAGARTAGCAGGAAAGATGCTATTGCTGAGGTCCTTAGGCAGTTTTGTGTATGTGACCTGTAGTCTTCCCTCAGGCTTTCCCCTCTTGCTGGCTACAGGAATCCCCAGAGCAGCAAGCTGAGACACCTGCTATCTCAGGCAGCGAGCTCAACCAAAGCTATTGCAACCCACCTCGCAGCACCACTCACCTTACGCAAGGTCAGGACCCTCTTCTTGGTCCCAACGACACAGCCTTTCAGCATGATGAAGTCATTGGTCACCTCGCCGTAGTGGACAAAGCCTCCCTGGGTGAAGAGACAACAGTTAGCCCCAAGTAAAACCATCACATGCCTGCCCGGAGCCTGACATCTCACACTTCCAGGTCTCAGCCATTCCTACAGTCACTGAAATTGTTTCCAGTACATTTTTCTAATGAAGTTCCTTACTACAGAAGTTTACTTGCTGCTGYTAAGACTTCTGCACAGAGTAGTAGCAATACTAAGCAGCTGACAAAACAGCAAAAACTGCTCTCCCTGCTGAATTACCCTTATTTACATGAGTACTGCTTCTAGATTTATAGAATCCCTTTTTATTAAGGCCAAGTATCAAGCATAACCAAGAGTTACATAACTCAATACTGAGCATGACTCAGCAACCCCTCCTCCTACAGCAACTGAGCTTTTCCCTCTGCAGCTCTTCATTCAATCATTTTGTAGCTTGTATCCCCCCTATTTGCCTCAAAATAYTGCAATTTAAGATCACACTGTCCTTGCAGCTGCCACTACTCACCAGAGGGTTAATGCTCTTGTCAGACAGATCATAATCAGTCGATGCATTGTTTTTGATCAGCTTTCCATCCTTGATTTGGTAACCCTGGCCAATCTTGTAGATCTAAAACAAAAATTTCTCATGAGTAAACAGGAGGAGAAAATGCCCAAAAAATCAGCCAACATGGCAATGACTCTGTATTAAGTTGGGCCAAAGTATCAGTTTTCTTGCAGCCATATGATCATACAGAAACTTTAAGGTTTTCCAGCATAGTGTTAACAATGCTGGCATAYCAAAGAGGCATCGTATAGGGACATGACTCAGGACTCTTCCAGGTGGGCACCCTTAGCCATTTATTCTCACATTGTGCAAAACCACACACCTCCCCTTTGCACTTGCTGATCTACAAGATGTCAGCCAGCCTCTACCAACACAGGCAGTGAGAAGCTGTACTGCAACTGGACAACACTGGCTGCTGAGCTAGCTAAAGCTAAGGTACCACGGCAAAGCTCTCCTGTCTGTTCCTTGACATGCAGCAGCCTTTGCTGGCCTTACTTGCTCCACAGCAGTCTTAGAGGCACAAGAAGCACACACCTTCTTATTGATTTCAGTCCGATGGTGATAGCCCTTCTGACCAGCTCGAGCCACAGAGAAAGCCACGCGAGCAGGATGCCATGCACCAATACAGGCCACTTTGCGCAGGCCCCTGTGAGTCTTGCGGGGCAGCTTTTTGGTGTGCCAGCGGCTGGTAACACCTGAAGCAAAGAAAGCAACGCAGTATTGCTAACTGTTCAGCCAGGACACACACAAACCTGTTTCAAGCAGTTGTCTATGGACAAGAGAAGCTCAAGACTCTGCGTACCAGGAACTAACTATTTCCTGTGCCCCCCAGGAGGCACCACGAGCCTCCCTGGCTGTGTCCCAGTTATGTTCTCAGAAGGAAGGCAGCATGGAATGACTCGTCACAGGTGTCAGACGCTGTGCCCAGCGCGTATTCCATGGCTTCATCACAGAACAGCGAGAGCAGCCCATGCCCCCTCAGCTCTTGGCCCAAACGCTCATAAAGAGACCGTGGAATTTCATTAAAATGTGTCCTGATCACAAAAGAGATTATCAGCAGTGCTTACCTTTATATCCCTTGCCCTTGGTGACTCCAATTACATCGATCATCTCATCCTGCCCAAAGACAGTTGACACAGGCACCTGCTGCTCCAGCTTCTCCCGGGCCCAATCCACTTTCTCAGCCACAGTACCACCATTCACCTGGATCTCCATCAGGTGAGACTTCTTCTGCCTCAGGGGGAGCAAACGCATCTAGAAACAGAAACGATGCAAGTCAGCTGCTGGCCTCACAAGATGGATATAGTACTTGCTATCCTACTATCCTTCTAAGTCTGGCCTAATCTTTTTTTTTTTTTTTTTTCCTTTTCCTTTAAACCTACTTGTTTTCCAAGACAACTTTTAAGTACTGAATTAAAAGACCCTATACTGAGGGCACAGACTGTATCAAAGCTTAAATGTCAAGTAAGAATAACTAGAAGCTACCAATTACCCACAGAAACACCGAACTAACAAGTGCCTACAACCCCACATCCACCATACACACTCCATCCAAGAATGGCAGGAGGTAAAGCCTACGTATGCTGAAGTAGACGAGATCAAAATTAGACACCTCTATTATATTTAGCACAGAGGAACTGACACAAGTGCCAAGAGCAGCTGCAATCCTACCTTTGCTGCCTAGAATAGGAAGCTAGTTCTAGTATAATGAACGGCGCCACAGCCATGGATCTTATTACACTTGTGGCCCAGCCACAGATTTAACTTCCCAGGAAAGTTTGGCAGGGAGCTGTGACAGCTAATGAGAAACCCCTACGTTACTTAGTACACCTCTCTGAGCCGACTGACAGAAACCACTGAAAGACTTAAGTGCTTACAGCCCCTACAGAACACTGTCCTGGGTCCAGAATTGAGGTGAACACATCCTTGAATTATGAATTTGGTTCATTTTGACTTTTAACTGTAAGACAGAGTGCTYGTGCCTACCTGTCAGCACAGGCACAAGCTGCTGTCCCTATTAGTGTTCAGACTGCTCTGCACACTGTCTCACATGACTGCTAACAGCTGCCTTGGAGGCTACCTGTGGTAGGCACCTGCTTACACTCTGCACAGGAGTGCCAGCATTTATTATCCGGCTTCACAGTTGGCATCAAACTCGTGGGGCAGAAATCTGTGAAAACACAGTCAGCTTTACACTCGCACTTGGTGTTCCCACAGCACACCCAAGTCCTGCAGACACTTACCTGAGTGTGAGCCATGACTCTAATAACCTGGCAGTACTTCTTCATGCTATTGAAATCTTTCTCCAACTGCTTTTTGCCCTCCTCATCTTGCCATTTCTTGCAGTATTTGGTGAAGGCCTTCTTCTTAGACTTGTGCCTTCAGGAGCAGAGCAGAGACAAGGTTTGGCTAAGCCCTTCATCGATCCCCTGGGGAAGCGGGGATGAGCGGAAGGAGCTGCCACCTTAGCAGGTTTGGGCTCATTGCCAGTTTCTAAGGAATCTTTTCCACTGGCAAGCGGAGCCTGGAGCTCATCAGACAGAGGCAAGGTTGCCAGAGCTGAGCGGAGCTGCCATGAATTCCRAAGTGCATTCGTATTCACAGTATAGAAGACAAATTACTGTAGGGAAAGTCTGAACAGAAAGACAACTCCTTAAAGCAATTTTCATATGATTGTTACCCATTTCACAATACTGAGATCTTCCCGCCCTTGCAAGCTTGAGCTATGCCTGACAGCAAGATCATTACTTGACACCCGCGAGACTTTTACTGTGCTCCTCTGACCTCTCTTCAGTCTGCGAAGTTCATGAAAAGCCTCTAAGCGCTACACACACTGAAGCCATAATTAGGCAAGTGTGTGCACCCTGAATCCCAAGAACTGCGCYTGGAAGCGTAATCAGAGCAACACTTGTCTCCCCCCTTCCCGACAAAGCAGGACTGCAGTCAGGATCCGACACTCAGCAAGTGCCAGSGGCCTTTTCCTTGTGTCTGCCTGTCAGAAGGTCACATGCAGCCTGCTAGGAAGACCTCAGGCAAATGCAGCACTGCCACCCTCACGTCGAAGAGGGCATTAACCACGTCAATGTTGTCACCCTCCCAGAGTTGTCAGCCCTAGCCTATCGCACTACTAGCTCATCAAGGTCAAACGATAATTGCTGAAAATCTGCTTCAGAAAGCTGCACTAGCGTATCTGGCAGCTCAGCAAAATAGCAGGCTGCAAAGCGGGACTAAGGCARGAAGCAACAGCCCCTCTCTTACCAGTTCTTGTAGAAGCGGCGCTTGCACTCATCGCTGATGTGCTCAGCAAAGATGGTCTTGAAGCTGCGCAGGCCCCGCGGAGTCTGCACGTAGCCCACGATGCCCACAATGACCATGGGGGGCGTCTCCACTATCGTGACAGCCTCTACCACTTCCTTCTTGTTCACCTCTGGATGARGAGACAGAAATCAGGCATGCTGATTAATATAACTACCAGCTATTAAGCATCTCTCCACCCTCCAGGCCCCCAAAGGCTTGATATCAAGGTTCAACGAACCTTGTTCTCTCTGCAAAGGCCAAGGTGATGTGTGCTAAAGCAGCCAGCGAATGCAAGGGAGAGTTAAATGCCTTACAGAACCTGAGCTTGGCTCAACAGCAGGTAGAGACAGAGCCTGGCAGCTAACATGGATGGCAACCAGTAACAGAACTACATTCAGGACTCGACAATCAGCAAGGAACGCCAGAGGCAATTCGCTTATGTCCGCCCATCGAGAAGAGGTCATCATGAGTAGCTTGTTACAGTTCAGCTAAAGCCAACAGCTCAACCAAACCCACCAGGCCCCTCTGCAATCACCAAGCACCTCAAATGGGACTCCTAAAAAAATACCAGCACTGCCAGACACAAAGTTTGGCTGCTAGGACATTATTCACAGGGAAGTGAGAGCGGTTTGGGTGTTTCACACCCTTCTTTCCACTCAAAAAGTGCCTGGAACTGAGTGAAAAGAATCAAAACCCAACGACACCTAAGAACAGGTTACTTCTACAAGAAGCTTAATTCTCCTCTAAGGAACAAGCACATACTGGATCCAGGTCTGTCAACTTCACGGACGATGTGGGTCATGCCAGCTTTGTAGCCCAAGAAGGCCGTGAGGTGGACAGGCTTGCTGGGGTCATCCTTAGGAAAGCTCTTCACCTTGCCGCGGTGGCGGCTACTGCGCTTGCGGGGCAGGAAGCCCAGGGAGCCGTGCCGGGGAGCGGAGAACTTGCGGTGAGACTAGGGAGAGAAGAGGAGCTTTTAACACATGGCTCAGACATCGGCTTCTCCCCATGCAAGAGCCAATTCTTCTTGCATTAAACAAACTCTACACATAGCCACGTTGCACTTGATACTGTTTTTAACATCACCTCTTTAGCTTRCAAGATCACTATTCACATGCCTCGAGCCCTAAGCTGCTTCCATTTAGTCCTATTTTAAGGAACCAAGGGTGACTAGTAAGGGAAATGTGTGCTTTTGACATGGCTGCAGAATGCCATCTCATTTCAGCACACCCACAAGCAAAGAAATGGGGAAGCAAACAGAGCCTTAGGTTGTAACAAAAAGAACATTATAAAATGGCTCATTAAAAAAGAAAAGCCTAGTTACTTTGAGGCAGTTCTTTCAAACACATTTTCTTCAAGGACCAATCCCGCAGACTGACTCCATAATCTGAGGGTGAACTTCAATACCACTCCGAGAGCTCTCAGTCACCCCAATTACCTATCAAACTTCATCACTAAGTATGTTAAAGAATAAAAAGAAAAAAAATGGATAACCAATATCAGAAAAAAATAGAATACTTTTTCGCAAGATAAAGTCATATAAACTGCATCAARAAAAACGTAACAGGTTGTTTTGAAGATGAATTGCAAAACTGTGCTAGGGCCCGGCCACACCAAGTTTTGACATTAACTTAAAGGCCCGGAATTCTTAGCACAATCCCTACGTATTTATCCATTTACCGAGCACACACATCCAGCAGTGTGACTGCTTCCCATACTACACACAAYGCAAGCAGGCAGAGAACACGGCCCTTCTCAGTAAAAGCGGTCACTTCTCGTGGTGCGAAGAGGCTGACGCGTCCGCAGCCCCTCGGCAGCGCAAGGGGAGCCAAGCCCCGCTGGCGGCACCGCCTCAGGCCTGCACCGGGGCGAGCCAGCGCCCCCCCGCCGCGGCTCCTCAACGAAACTCCCCGTTTTCACCCCCCTCGGCGTTTAACTTTGGCCTACACGGGCCTCGGGCGCCGCCACGGCCGCAGCCGCCCCCTGCCCGCGCGATGAGCCCCGCGCCGCCCC
>NW_020455471.1:49709-55704 GCF_003342845.1 Nothoprocta perdicaria | reverse complement strand
TGGCGCCGATGCGCGGCGGATGGCGCCGGATGGCGGCGCCCGCCGCACCCACCATGTTGTCCCCGCGCTGCCGGAAGGGCCGCCGCGCCCCGCGCGCGCCCTATTTATAGGCTCCCCTTCCCATGGGGCGTTGCGCGGGCACCGCCTCTCCCCAGTCTCGCGAGCGCGCGGGGCGGAGAGGCGCGTGGGGGGGGGGGTGCTACGGGTGGTGACTGCGGCCAAACTTRTGCGGAGGGCGATCTGCCCGGCTGCGGCGGAGCGGGGTGGGCTCGGCCGGRGAATCCGCTTCGCTCCTAGGCCGGAGTGCGGGGGAGGATTTAGCGGCAGAAAAACACAGGAGAAAACGTTAATGTCCCTCCGTCCCTTTGTCGGCCCCTTCCGGAGAGCTGGAGTCAAGGGGGAAACAGGAAAAGAGCATCTTTTTAAATAAAAGCTTTATAAAAATAAAATAAAATAAAATAAAATAAAATAAAATAAAATAAAATAAAATAAAATAAAATAAAATAAAATAAAAGTTTTAATAAAAGCAGCCCTCTCCCGTCGCTGTAGCCTGCCCCYGTCTTCATTCCCTCAAGCCTGTCCCCATCCTCCCAGCACCGACCTCATGGGCTGGCCCCGGCGCTTCCCAATCCCATCGTCCCCGTTGCTGCCCTCCCACTCTCCCACCACCCTCATGTACCCCGGGCCACCCCGTCGGGGCTGCTCCGGCCCAAGCCCTTCGTAGAACCRTTATGGTTGGAAAAGCCCTTTGAGATCCTCGAGTCCAACCATCCCTGCCCAAATCATAGGCCTGGGAACATGGGATACAAGCTTGGAGGCTGCGTACTAACTTGAGATGGAGAGTGYGAAGCGGGGAGAGGGGCTTGATGGACTGGAAGCCACAGGGAAGCAACAGAGTATGAGAAGAAGYTGGAGTAGAAGAAATGAGGGATGGAGGGAGGAAAGAGATGGACAAGAGCATACTGAGGAGGAAGGGATGTTCTGAAGAGGAAGGTGCAGAAAACAGCAAAGATGTGGAGGAGAAAGGTGGTGTGAAAGGAGAGGAGAGGCGGGATGAGAAGGAGCCAGGGTCATAGCCCAGGATGGGGCTGTGCGGTTTTCCAAGGCGGTCRTCCAAGGCAGCCTCCCTGCAGCACCAGCCTGGGCGGCCTGTTGAGAGAACCTCCGAGGAGCCGAGGGGCACAGAGCGGCATCTCGGACTGTCCCCACCAAGAGGAGGCTCCCAGTGCAAAAAGAGCAGCCCAGCTGGGTGCTAACCTTGCCGTGTGCAGGGGAAGAAGAGAATGGGAGTAAAAGCACCATGCACGGAGTGACTGGGAAGGCACCTGCAGGTCGCGAGAGCTGGGGTAAGCTGAGTAAGCAGCGTCCGGCAGCAGCAGGAAGAAGGGAAGCAAAGGGAGCCGCTCTCATTTCCAGGCAGCGTTGTCAAAACCGTGCGGGAGAAATGTGACACCCCCCTCAGCTTCTTCATGTACTGCTGCTGCCGGTCGGTGTAATGTCCGTGTCTGTTTAACAGCCYGTCTTATCTATCTACCTACCTCACAGATGCAGCCTCTGAAGCTGGGCTCTCAGTGGGCAACATGGCTTTGCAGAGAGTAATTTGCCTCTCCCCTATTGAAGTGGGCTTTACATGCGTACATATATAAGTGCTTTGGAAAGATGCTTTGGAAAGAGAATCGTGTGGGCACCATCTTCCTTCCTCCCGCTTGCATTTCACATGGCAGGGTGAACYGCCCGAAACAGTCTGAGGCTCTATTATAGCCTAAGTCTGAAGGGAAAGATTTCTTTAAGGCTCAATAAAGAGCATGTTAACATCTTTTCCCTTATTCCTCCCTTATTCCCTGTTCCCTCCCCATACCTTTCCTTCTTCTTCCCTCTGGTGAAAGAGCAGCCTGGGGTGCCTGATATGAAACTTGTGGCATAAGCCCCTTCAAGGCAGGTGGTYATCAGAGACCAAGACTTGGTGCAACTGAGGCTGAACTGTGTTTGTATTTGAGCGGTAAACTCAAGCTTAGGAAAAGGAGAGGCTGATATCAATGCATGCTTCATAGATTTGGCTAGCTGTTAAGCTGCCCGCCAGCTTCCATGAGAGTGGAAAAGCAAGAGCAGGCTCTGCTGCTGATACCATGACACTGAAGTGTGATGGCAGCTTTAGGTAGTGCTGTCCACAATGTCGTGATGTAACTGAATTTATCTGGCCAGCTCTGATAAGGCTGAATTTGGTGCAGTTGTTTAGGACGTATTTGATTTTCTTCCATCGCTGCACCTACAAAATATACTAGCCCAACAGGAAATATAAAAAACCATCCTGAATGCTCTAGGAAAGAGAATGCTCATTGAARCAGGCAAGTCTTTCCTTAAATGAAATTTCTGAGATAGGATCCTGAAAAAAATACACATAAAATATCTTGCAGAGTTTATTGAATATAAAAGTGTATATACTTACATAAAGACACACAGGTAATATATATTTTAATGTAAGGAAAAATCAAAAGGAAAAAGAAGGACATAATAAAATACGTGCAACTTCTTAAATAAATCTTTGTCTGTGATTCTTACATTATGTTATCCAGAGCAATCATATCCCAGTGTCATTTTTCAGATCTGTGTAAGAAAACGTGAATCAGTGCAATTATCCTTGAATAGTTTTTTTTCCACAAAGACAATTTGCTTGTTCAAAGATGTGAGTGAACACATGCCTCAACAGCAAATCTTGTCATAATGTTTAATTGTTGTTATTAAATAGCTCTGTAGTCATAGGAAGCTATAATGACCTGTAACTYGAAAGATGCTTGACTAATCTTACTCATATTTTGCAAAAGATGCRGAACCCTGTACTTAGACAACGTGAGAAAATGTAGTAACAACAAAGAAACAAAAACATGGGTTATTTAAATATTAATAAGATCAAATAGATTTCACTGCTAACATTGGCACCCATTACTTTTGCATCTTTGCATATCTTAAGATATAAAAAGACATCAAAAAAACCCTCTTTCTCGCAGAGACATGTTCTCCATCTGACTGTGTATTCTTCAGGGACTGCATCCTAATACGTATTTCTATGGTGTCTGGTACAACACAGCTCCAAATTCAATTACGGCCTCTGTGTGCTACTGTTGAATTAATAATGAACAATAAAGACAATTAAAAGCTAAAGTTATGCGGTGAAAGAGGAAATAAAAGAAAAACTTACTGAGAGACTTTTTGGAAATCTCGTTATTTGCATTATTCACATACTATTTCCCCTGCTACGCTTACTGCTGTTCACGGCATACAGATAAATCCCATAAAGGCAAGTCCCATCACTGGATGATGTTGGCTGACTCTGCTCCTGTCTGTAACTTGCTAATCCAGGAGTTCCTGAGACGAAACCTGAGCAGGGAGGGAGCTAGAGGACAGGAGATAAATTATTCACTCCCGCTCCTTCGATGCAGGGAAATCAGATAGGGCCAGACTGAGGAAACTCTCAAGACTTGCCTAGATGTGGAAGTGCAGGAGGGCTTTGCTGTATAACTGGCTGGAAACATGATTGCTGCTGAAATGTCTTTCACAGGGCTCCTCGTCGGGCTGCCTCGGCCTCTCGCCCGGCCTGTCGGCAGGAGGATGAGGACAGAAGCACCGGGACCCGCGTGGATAGCGGGGCAGGAAGATGCACGGGTGGCCTGTCCCTCCCGCTCTGCTGATGAGCAGCGAGCAAAGAGGAGAGCAGACGTCCCTGCTGCTCCTGCATTTCCCGACGGAGAAGCCATCATGGGATCACGTGGGATAAGCAGAGCCCTGGCAGCTGTCGGAGTTTTCTTTTCTAATCCTGAGGGTTACACAGATGGTAAAGCGACTGGGAATCAACCACCAGCTAAAGAAGTATGTGGGTATYGCTCAGTGAGCAAAAATCACCATGCATCATGTCAGGAGCCTGGACCCATGCACCTCCTGATCAGGGATCCCAAAGGATCTGCACCGGCAAGGGACAAGATGTGGGAAATGGGGCTGGGCAGTGCTGTGCTCAACCAGCCTGTGTCTAGCAGCTGAAAACCAGGCACTTTGGGGAACACTCAGTCTGCTGATCAAAATATCCAGGTGTCTCGTTGCTTCTAGGTCAGCCAGACAGCTTTGACTGAATTAACACAGGCTGAGCTCGGGCTTTGGAAAACTGACATGCCACCAAGAATCAACCTGGCTGGTAAATGTGAGAGCCCAGCTCAGCTGGGAGCACTCAGCCCAGCACCGTGTGCACTGGTGATAGCCTCGTTCTGCTGCCTAAACCCCTCCAAGGGGCAAGCAGGAAAGTCACTAGCACCCCAAGGAAGCACAGAGAGCTGCCAGATGGTTGAGATGGTACTAGATATATCCAGGAGGCTTTCTGTGCAAAACAAGCCAAGTGCTGATGGAGAAAACCCACGTCTGTGACATCTAGAAGCTAAATAAACCAGGAATAAGCACATAGTTTGGGGGCGCTGTAAAGAACACAGGCCTTGATTAAATACTGCCTGTGGTAAAAAAGGGRATGAAAACCGAGGCTGGTGAAGACCAGGGTACCCTGGGCCAGGTGGGCTCATGTTGTGCCCACACAGGGCACCTCTCCATGGCATGTGTCCTCTTCTCTGCACAGGACAGGGGACAGAGGGACCACAGCACTGGCGCAGCAGCCGCCCGAGTCCCCMCCTCCAGGATGCTGACCTGTAATATGTGGCCTAAGTGCTGCACATTATGATCATATCGAGTTACTGCAAACATTAATTAAGCAGTTCAAGCAAACACGCAACAGAAGAGCCAAATGCTGCCACCAGCTGCACTCGTGTAACTGAGAGCTAAACCATTCGGCACTGCAAAGCTAGTTACCCATCCAGAGTGAGGTAATTAAGAAAAACACATCCAAGTGTTAAGCRGGCTTGACCAGCTTCTTCCCAGTGACCTTCCCCATCTCCCCTCCCCAACTCCAGTCTCCGCAGGTTAAGTAAAGTCCAGTACTGCAGGCTYTGCTGGAGGGAATCCGCACACTGACCTGTGTGAAAAAGTCCTTGTGGAGGGAGAGGTGCCTTGTGTGGAGGCAGTTTCTTTGCCTGCCCTGACTTGACAGGGAATGAGCAGGAGAGAGGCCTGCGTTTTGGCTCTCATGACRAGGGAACCCCCTAGGCAAACCTGCTGCTTTTGGGACATGCTGCTGGCTGGGTCTGTCTCCCTGAGACAGGCTGCTTATTCCCGGGTGCATTTTCTTCCCAGGAGGAGCCGTGCGTGGCTGCGGAGGCACCGCTCAGCCCGGAGCCCCACTCTGCCCTGCTGCAGGTGCCCCGTGAAGGACAGAGCAGAGCTGCTTGCTTCGACGAGTCCGAGTGCCACACCAGGGCAAGCTTCAAACCCTCTTTTCATCTACCTCGAACTCCCACACAGGACTCGGGAATGGAGGAGCTGATTCACAGACCTCACAGCAAAACCCAACTCAAACCGAGGCGGAACGAGCCAGCTAGAGCCAGCTAAGCGCCTTCCCCGGCAAAGCCCTCTGCCATTTGCTCTGTTGCTGCTGGATCCCAACACAGGTGTAGCCGGGAGGCGACGGGTGCCCTAAGCCGCCCAACTGGTCCTTCTGCTTTCCCCACCTGCACGTGCTCTGCAACGTGSAAAGGAAGGAAACGCTCGCGCTGAAAGGCGGATGTGCTCCGGCCTATATGGAGCGTGTGGATGTGCACCTAAGTAACTGAGGGTTTGCGGGTGTTTTTGGTGTTTTCCCTGTTGGTGTTTCCTGCACCCAGGAGGGGGGTGGCTTCAACCGGCTCCATCGGAGGAGTCACATCCATCAGAGGAGTCACATCCTCCATTTCCCGCCCTGTTCCTGGCAAAAAAGGCGTGCGGGGAAGCAGGCTGGGCCGCGGAGAAAGGCGATTCAGCCCGCAGCCTCTCAGCTTTGATGCGGGCCGCACTGGCGCTCATTCCCGGGGCGCCCCCAGCCCCGCACCCTGCACCCCGCACCCGCCACCCCAACGGCGCCCGCCACCCC
>NW_020455471.1:23143-49508 GCF_003342845.1 Nothoprocta perdicaria | reverse complement strand
GCCCCTCACCCGCCTTCCCCTCCGAGCGGCGCCATGGACGGCGGCGCGTTCGGCGCGGGCAAGGCCGGCGGCGCCTTCGACCCGCACGCCTTCGTGCGGCAGCCGCACACGCTGCTGCGGATGCTGTCCTGGGTAAGGCCGGCGGCCGGGCTCGCGCGGGGCCGTRCGGACCGCTGTGCCACGCACCGACGTGTGCCCGGCGGCACCTCCGTGCACGGCGGGCGTGCACACGCGGGCGTATATATGGGGGGTTCCGTATATGCATGCGTGTGCGTGCCTCTCCATGCGTGCGCCTGTGCCCGCACACGTTCGTCCGCGTTGGCTCTGTGGTTATAAATCCGGGGCTGTATCTCTATATGCMCGTATACCCCCCACCATGTATATGCGTGCAGCTGTGTGTGTGGCCGCGCTTATGGCCGCCTGGCTTGGGGTCTCGCTCACGGGGAAGTGAGGGGCGAGCGGGGCTGCTTTCCCTGCTGGATTATCGGGGGGAGGGGATATTGCGTGTTCCCTCTCCCCCCTTGCAAGCGGGCTGGTTTCGTGCAGGGGCCGTGGGGCGCCCGTGGTGGGTGCTGCMCTGCTTGGGTTGTTAGGGGGAAGGTAGGGGGCTGGAAGTCCTGCTGCATTTCGTCCTCTCCCCCTCACCCCTTCAACCTCTTTTCCCTGTAATTCCTTCCCACCCACTCCTGCAATTTGTTTCCCTTCTGTGCTAGGGAGAAAGGGGCCGGGGGCCAGGAGYGGCTGGGGGCCCTGGCAGGAGCCGTGGGGAGGGCGAGGGGGGTCCCACCAGGTCCCCCCGCTTTGCCGCCTGGCCCCGGGGAAGGTCTCCTGCTGTGACACTGATCCCGCGGCGGGGCCGGAGCRTATGTGCAAGAAGGTCACTGGGATTAAGGGAGCCGCGAGCTGCAGCGCGGAGCTGAGGGCAGATGGAGATGGGAGCCGGGAGCGGGGACGGGGAGGGGGCAGGCGGTGCCAAGGGGGAGCGCGAGCGCCGGGCCCGGAGCCGAGGCGCATGGGGGCCTCGCTCCGAAAAATAATGGCAATAAAAATACACCACGCGGGGAGAAGGGAAGGTGGCGGCTCTGGGAGAGGGGTGCCCGGCCTGTGGCGGCGAACAGGTCCCCTTGCTGTGCGTGGGAACGGGAGCAGCTTCCCTGCGGGAGGSGGCTGCGGAGCGCTGGATGCGGCCGCCCGGGCTTGTTTACCGCGCGGCGCACGGTGCGGCTACCGCGGCGAGCCGGGAACGCGGTGTGACCTAAAAACMCGGCCCCGCTCCTAATCTCTGGGGCAGAATTTCCTTTTCCTCTCTCCCTTTCTTTTTGCAAAACGACTTCATGCGAGCGCTGCAGGGATCTGGCTTCCCAAGGGTGCGAGGGGGAGCGGGAGGACGGCAAATACGTCTTTTTTTCTAGGCACCTTCTCTGCTTTGGTGGCACCCCGGTGCTGTTGGCTCTCTCCCTGAGCTCGGCTACCTGCTCTGTGAGATGTCCCCCAGCAGCAAAGGGAGCAGCGTCTCCTTGGGACCCCATGTTTTGCTGCSTGACCTTGACAGAGGACAGACCGGGACTTGCCCCCGGCAGCGTATGGCCGATCTGCTCTTGGCTGGAGAAATTAATATCCTTGTGCAGGACTTGGAGGTGCTYCAGGTCACCAGTCCGGCAAGGAAAAACTGGCCCGGCTGTCCCCGTGCAAGGCTTTGCGTGTGGCTTTTCTCCCCCTGCCTAGAAGTTCCTGCTCATGTTCTTCCCCAGCTTGTTTTTTTCTTGCCTCTTCTTCTTTTCTTGCCTTAGCTTCTCTCCCTCTGCGCAGCCARGGAGCCACAAGGTCACCTCAGGTATTTAGTTGCCTTTTTTTGTTGTTGTTGTTGTTTTTCTTTTTTAACTTGAAACCAAGGTGGCTTCTCATTGTAACCATCTAATCCGTTATGGCACCTTTCATAAATTGGTTGAACTTGACTTGAAAAACAAAATTCTTGGTATTCTTGGCCTTTTTGCTCTCTGCTGGGGGAAAGTTCAGTTGCTCTGGTGGCAAGCGCCTTCCACCATAAATCCATAAATCTTTTTTTTTTTTCTTTTAATCCATTTATTTTTGTGCTTTTGTGCCCTTCAGTTTAAATAATGCTTTTCCCTTCCTAGTATTTTCCCCTGAGTGTCTTTATAGGCTAAGTATGGTTGTGATTGCAGCCTTAATATTGCTGGGCTCTACAAGCCAAACTCTTCTAGCAATGATGGGCTCTCCCTTTCTATGGTTTCTATAAGATCCCTTCCATATGTGCTCTRTTGTATACTGGAAATACTTTGAAGGCCATCTCCCAAGATACCGTTTGCTTTTCTTTCTGCTCATAGTCAGTCCGTCGTGTCCCCCGCCAGGGCCATTTTGAAGCTCCCTTTGGCCCATCATGTGCAATGAGCTTCAGTAAAAGCAAAAGTTCTTGTCCCTTCCCTGGAGAAKGACCTTGTGCTCGGGTCATGCTGTGCCTTAGACTTCATTATAACACAGAGGTGCGTATGGCATTTTACCAACAGTCAGCAAAACTGGCTCTTGCCCATGGGGTTTGCAGGCCAATTTAGACGGCAGCARTTCCCCATTAAGAGCTGTAGGATCTGGAGCAGATGAGGTGCTATAAGATGGTGTATGCTGCTCGTTGCCCRCAGGAGATGGGTGAGTTTGCAGAGGAGGATGGATGAAGCACTTGCTGTTGTGAGGACGCTCAGGTTTCCTGGGAGCACTGGAAGGAGGATCCTAGAGAACRGTCTCTCCTGAGCATCTCTGATGAGAACACTTCCAAGGGGATCCATGGTGGAATAGGGGTCTTGCAGGGAGCGGACCTGCCTCGTGCAGCTGGAGTGAGACTCGCCAACAAAACCAACGTGAAGGTGGAAGGTGATGTGTCCCCAACAGAGACACAACCCCCAGCTTTTACTGCTGGAGATGGAGAGACCTGCCCTGGCCTGAGCTCYGTCACACAACTGCTGCCCTACAGTAGACAAGACATGGGTGCATGAGGTGGTTTTTTTACCACCCCGCCTTATGGTGGGGCTTTCAGCACCCTTAGGTGACACCCCGGCTGTGTAATACAGGGGCCATGCTCCAATGTGCAGCTCCAGGATCTTCTTGGAAGTAAAACAGACTGGTGTGGGCACTGTGATCCTGTCACACCTGGTCCTGCAGCYGGCGCTGGGGAGATGAAAGGTTCCTCTAGACCCTTCCTGTTTGCGTGGAGCCGTCCAGCTTCCTTTCAGACACGAAGCCCTTCTGCCTTGCTGCCCCCGGCTCCATAGCAGCTGTTTGGGGCTGGGAAGCTCCGAGGAGGGATGTGACCTGCAGCCTTTGAACTTCGTGCGGGCTCCATAAATAAGTAAAATGTTAATTGAAACAGGTCGTTTCGGGAGCTCCTGATTGCTTGGAAACCTGCTTGCTGCAGAAAGCGAGCGCTCTTCCATCTTAAAAGCCACACAAGCAAAAGGAGCTTGTTTTTCGGAAACTGGCCCAGCTGGGTGGCTGGAGTTAACCTGTTTCAAACTGCAGCAGCTCAGGGGGCAAAACAGCCCCTTCAAACTTGCTGTGTGGACAGAGGTGCCGAGTCTCCTTCCAGCACCAAGGGGCAACGTCCCCCTTGGAGGTTTGGTGACGAAAGGAGCTGCCTGCCCTCCCCCTCCTCCTCCATCACATGCTGCTCTCGCCGCTGCATCCTGTGGCTTGTGTAGATGTTTCAAGCTGAGATCAGAGCTCTATCCTTCATCTCTGCAGGCATTTCATGTTCGAGACAGCTCAGTCTGAACAGAGAAGCCAGGGGAAGGACAGGAGCTGCTGTCTGCAGGCCTCACCAYAGCAGGATCTGCTGTTTGCTCAGGCCAAGGCCAGCTGTAATCGAAATTCTGAGCTGTAGCCTGACGTTAGTYGTACGGAGGTTGAATGCTGTTTGTTTGGGGATTGAGGGTTGCATCAGTTTCTAGTGTGCTACAAATGAGGAGCATCTTTGCCAGCTCTTCCCGGGTCCTGCATGCTCCGGAGAGGAGATGGAAGGACAGATCGTTCCGTGTGTCATGTACAGCCCTGCCTGCTGGCAGTGCTTGACTAACGTCCAAGCAGGTTGGTGACCTGGCTGGGAGAGGAGGGCCAGCTGTGGCACGCCAGAGAGCCCCTTGCTGTGCCTTTGCCTTGGCTCCCTGCTGGCCTCGCTGCCCCTTGCGCACGCTGACACCTCGTGCCTCTTCTTCCCATGCCTGGACAGAAAGGACAGCCTTTGGTGTGGACTTGCAGTGACCCTTAGCTTATTGCAGGTGGCACGGCTTAGTGCCCGAGGGGCTTGTCAGTGTGAAACCAGCTGCAACCGCCACCGTTTGTTTGTTTTCCCATCACTGTTAAATTCAGCTTAGATGTTCCCAGTGATGTTTTACCCCCGTATCTGAGGTTCTCCTTGTTGGGAAGCGGGCTTTTGCCTACCTCATTGGTGAGAACAAGGTTCAGGCCTGGCCCTCGTGCATGGTGTACTTCTCTCCATGACYCCATGGAGCTGAGCACGGAGTCTTCTCCGTGACTTGAGGCACGGGGCCAGCTGCGCAGTCRCGTGACTGTGACTCCCACGCATGACATGGGAATGCAGCCCAAGCAACGGCTGCAAACGAAGGCAAGGGAAAGGAGGCCGGGTGAGCTCTGCCCCGTCCCTTCCGCCCGCAGGGATCTCCGTTGTGCCTGCTCTTCCTCGCTCCGGGGGTTCCCATGCAGACCCCGGCTAACACTCGCTGCCCCGGCTTGTTCGTGTGGTTTTTGCCCCAGGCGCCCTGCCTGCTGCCGGCGCGCTCGTGACGTGTTGGCACCCGATGAAGAGAAAGGCGGCACTACAAAGCATGTGACTTCGAGGCAAGCCCTGCGTTCAGCTCTTGGTGACGTCCTCTGTCCTGCGCTGGCTTCCAGAGGGTTTTGGGAGGCATCACTGGCCCTGGAATAGGGTGGGAAGCCTTGGTAAAAGAAGAATAATGGAAGTGCTCAGCTGGGCGTTATTAGGGATTGGATATAGCGGGTTATGCAGTTTCCAAAACAGCACTTCCAGGAAAGATCTTAGAGCAGGTCTCTTGTTAATGGTATTTGCAGATACCACTAAAATCTGAGAAATAGCACAGAGGCCATTCAGAATATGAGCAACAACTGAGATAYTCCCTTGCAATCTTCTATTCCAAATCGTGATAGGCACAGATGAGAAACAAAGAAACTGCATGACGATAAGAGGTGGCTAAGACAAACATCTGCAGCAAGACAGGACACCAGAGAGGTCTCGTGTAACCCTAATAGGCAGAGGCAGCACCAGATAGTGGTCCTCAACCTAATTTGGCACAGCCAAACCAGGGAGAGAGAGGTGTGTTGCTGGAAAGAAGACKGAACTCATCTTTATGGGAAAAACAAACAAACAGAAAAGCTGTGTTTTTCAGCCAGTTACTTCCCTGGATGGTGATTTGGTGGCATGGTGACTGTGGAAAGCACAGAAGGACCTGGACACCAACATGGAAAAGGGAGGGTACGGCCCAGGGGATTTGTCAGTAAGA
The DNA here is from genome assembly GCF_003342845.1 of Nothoprocta perdicaria. NCBI lineage: Eukaryota > Metazoa > Chordata > Aves > Tinamiformes > Tinamidae > Nothoprocta > Nothoprocta perdicaria. Next base: position 43,965 of record NW_020455471.1, on the reverse strand, counting down.
GCAATGGGACAAAAGATGCTGTTTCACCTGCAAGTCAGGAAGACTGAGGCCCATGGGACTGGACTGAGGTTCTTGAAGTTGAGATGAGCCTGGAAATGCTTGTAGGAAATGGCCTGATGGGGGGTTCTCCTGCAGAGCTGGGGTCTTCCTGAGGCTTTTATGGCTGGCTCGGAGGGCAGCTGTATCGCTCCAGGGTCGGGCTTCTGGGGAGGGATCGCCGCTTTTACGGAGCCCTCGGGAGCAGGGCTCTGGTGGGAGGCGGAAGGGTTAAGGGCTGCCAAGCCGTGTGTGAAAACGCCGGCTGGCAAGTAAGCCCGCTCCGGATCCCATGGCAGGAATTAGGGACGCGGAGCCTTTCCCCCGGCATCACCTGCTCCGGCTCAGCCGCGGCTGGAAGGCTGGTGCCGCGCGGCTGCCGRCCAGGGAGATGAGCCTAATGGGAGGAGGGCACCGAACCCTTGCCTTTCCCATTGGATTCTCCAAGGAAGCGAGGACAACTGTGCACCAGAAGCCTGGGATCTTCCACCAGCAACCCTGGGGTGGCTCTGCCCAGCCAGGGCTGGTCCGGCCATCGAGGCCGTGGGCAGGAGCCGTTTGCTCCCCGCGTGACGCCGGCTGGAGCGAATAAACAGAGGCCTTCTGTTTCCAAGCTGCCAGCGCCGCGCTTATCAAAGGCTGCATATGTTTGCTTCAAAATGAATTAAATATGGGTAGATTTGATGACAAAAAAAAAAAAAAAGAATAATAATAGTAATAATAATACGCGCCTGCCCAAGGCTCTCCAAAGCTTTCCRCAAACTCTGTGAGTGGCTGAATGAAGATGAAAACTAGATCATCCCTGATTAGTCTCTCATTTGCACCCTCCCCTGTTCKTGCTCTCTGTTAAAATAGATTTATGCCTGGCCATTACCTGATCAGGCACAGAAGAGGTTGTTGCTTCATTCTCTCTGAGGTGGATTTGATTTTAAGTCCCATGAGAAATACTATGTCACCAAATGATTTCCTCTTTATAATACAATAAAGCAGGGGTTTAGGAGAGGGAGAGGAAACATGCAGCGCGACAGAGCCTGCGACCGGAGGGCATCTCAGCAAGGCAAACCAGCTTGCCAGAAACCCGTTTCAGCCGCATCCCTGCTACAGCCCCCTGGGAGACCTCGGGAACGGAGTCAGGAGGCAGCGTGACGAATTCCTCGGATGAGACGCAGGAAAATCCTAAGGCATCGCCCTGCTGTGGGTCCATCACATGACGCTCCGGAGCGCCTAATGCRCGGCTGGAAAGGGGCAGCGTGGTGGAGAACCTCACATGATGCTCAGGAGCGGGTGCAGGGGCAGGGSCTGTGGCGGGCAGGGAGCCAACGGGCACCTCTTGCCTTGGCCGCAATCGGATCCCGCAGCTCAGCGAGGGAAAGCAAGGGGATTTAYGGCAGGTTGCAGCCTTTTTGTTTATTCTGTTTATTCTTGTTTGTTTTGCCCTCTAATAGGTGAAATAAATGCTGATGTGAACCCAAAGCAAGAGAAACAGAGCTCTGGCAGCCACAAAAGCTRACAGCAGGAGAGACGTCGGCTCCCCTGGTTTAATTGGCAGGGTACCAAACAAACACCTAATTTTCGTGGTCTGTAGTCAGGTGCACGGAGAGTGGGGGAAGAAATAAGAGGAGAATGTGCAGAGCAAGGACTTACAGAGCCTGCCAGCCCTACAGTGGCACCGTGCAGCGTCTGGAGCAGTTTGAGCCGTGCCCCCTCGCACCAGGGATCTCTAGGAAGCTCTCAAAGATTAAACGGCATCAGTGCTGGGCTGGAACAGAGGCCAGCCCTGGCCTGGGGAGGGTACAGGCGAGCTCAAAGCCGAGCTCAAAGCACTCACAGGCGCGTCTGGTGAAACCTGCTGTGCCGAGTGCCTCGCTGTCGGGTCTTGGAGATCTCCAGCAAAAACAAAAGCCTAGAAAGATAATTGCAAAGGCTTGCRTTGCTGTAATGTTTAAGGAGCAGTGAAGTCAAGAAAAGCAGTGTCTCTGCTGACTCAGCCGGATCTTCTCTAGAAAATACTACAATGTATGCCACAAATGTGCACCTTCAAACAGATTGCGCACCTGGCCAATTAACGTTGCTCTTGCAGGCTTAAGGAAACCCTGTCAAGCTGAAATTCCAGCTACTTTAAATCCTGTTTACTTGCTTAAACAGACTGCCTGAAGAAATGAGGCCRCTGAGGTGCACGCAGCTATGAATGACTGTCTGTTTTTCCTGATTGAGCATGAGAAAGCAGCTAATTACCTCCTCCTACAGAACGGGAGACTGGCTTGCAATGAAAGCCCCGTACTGCACTGGGGAATATGAGGATTCAGTGCTTTGTGCTCGCTTCCTGTAAGTCTTTTGACAAACCACTTAACTTTTATGCATCTCAGTGTGTTTTGTACATCTCAGAATATTGCCGTCTTCCCCTCCTACCTCRTCTTGACTTTGAAGCTGTACGTGCATTTTGCTCCATTTACCTAGTTGCTGTGCACGAGGCCTTGCGAAACGGGGATTTGCTGTACAAAATGGGGGCATTTCTGTGATACAGTCACCATGCAGCAGTCAGGCACAGGGCAGATAGGGTTGTATCAGTGCTGCTGACGGTCAGTGGGTCTTTGTGAGTGATGCRGGTAGGATAACTGAAGCATAAATGCCTCATCCTGACAGATTTTTTGTGGAGTTTTGTTTATAATGCCCACAGACATTCATACTGTCCCTGATGCCTTGCCCACACATGGATTGCAAAATCAAGGAAATGCAAAATGCTCCATCTTCCACTATTACTTACTAAGTTAGTAATCTTCCACGGTGACTTGCTAAGTTAGTGATCTTCCACCCACACCCTTACTGACAAGGAATAATTGCTGTGGATCAGGTGTGCAACATATATATATGTGTGTATGTGTATGTATTTTTTTCTGAGGGCTGCAAGATCTGGACTTACATAATTACCATTTTTCTAGAAAATTGTTTTGCTGTGCTTTTGCAATAGCTTTTGGGTATACTGATATCACTGAGATAAACAAGTTGCAGCAGTGATTGCCTATTCTCCTGCTGTCCAACTCTGGCTGTTGCTTTGAAACTTGTGTTTTTGGGTGGTTTTTTTTGCCTACCAATTCTTGCCCGYTCTGTTTTATCCAGTGCAGCTGAAYGCTTCRGTGCTCTGATGGTCCTCGTGGCATCCTGCTGTGAGGGGCTGCCTTGTGAAGGCAGTGACAGGCTGACACAGGGAGCAAACCTTCTTCCTACCACTAACCTTTCCCTCTCTGGAGCACCAGGGAATGGAGTATGGATTATGAATACCAGAGCAGATATCCATAGGGAGAGAAACACAGGGAGAAAGAGACGTCCCTTATACTGCTGTGCTGTGGACTCTACTAATGCCAGAAGGTACTTTGTGGGGGGCTATTTTAGGATGTAGATGACAGGCGTTAAATCATATCTTGGGTACCTTCAGGCTGAGAAACAACTTCTAYTGTGTCACTCTTCATAGCAAGGAAGTTGTAGCATCTTGCCTGACAAGAGATGGAGAAAGGAAGTGAGACTTGCTACCTCTGCTTGAAAATTTAGGGAGGGTGATGGTTCCTCTGGTCCTTTTACTCTGAATATGTTCTTAATGAAGTGCCTACATAGGTAAGGATAAAAGAACAAATGCAAAAAAGCAGTTACTCTACTTCTGTCACTCCCCGGTGAAGGCTGTTCCAGACCAGCAATAAACCCAAGCAGAGTGACGATGTATCTCAGGATGTGAGCAGAGAAAACAGAGGGGTCTCTGCAGAGAGAGCATTAGAGAAGTTCGTTCATCCCATAATGAGTAGGCAGAGATTCACCATACAGCTTGTTGGAAGGGTTGACCCAAGTCAGGCAATCAACATTATATCATTTTTGATCCGTGAAGCAAAAATGAATCTTGGGTTATGCCTTTTTTTCTCATCTTTCAAAGAGAAATATATTTTTTTGTCTAGTGCTATGGAAAAACAGGCACCTACTCTGTAATCCCAATATAAGGGGATTGGTATTTCAGGTGACGGTGCCAGCTTTGGTAATAGCCTCACAGTCAGACTTCACTTCAAGGAGTTTGTCGGCTCTTCCTCAGGTGAGAGGAATACAAAGCTTACTGCAAATTATCCATGACACAGCTGTCAACAGTCTCTAGCTAAGGCCTGCAAGACTTCTCATTAAAAGATCCTGTATTTAATTGTGGGGTTTTCCTGACCTTCTGAACCATTCAGACTGAAATTTTGAAGTCTAGATCTTTGCTTCAAGGAGAAAGGTTTTTAATTTGCTCTTCTTTTTCACAATTTCAGTAAATAAATATATTAAAGTCTTGCTCCAATTTTCAAGAACAAGAAGGAGGAAAAATAAGTTGTTTTACTTCCATGCTGAAAAGATTCTGGTAAACTTTCTGAGAACCTGTGCAGTCCCCGTGCTTAGGGGCATGGGCTGCCAGCTTTGCTAGTTTGCTCTAGCGTGTCAAAAATATGTCCAATGTCAGCAACCCCAGTGTGACCAAATTGTGAGCCTTGGGGTGAAAAAATAATATGAGTTTCAATCGATAACTTGTTAGTGTTTGGCAGCCAGAGCATCTCTCTCTGATTGCAAGGGACTGTGTGCTGGCTTTTTCCTCTGGTTCTTGATGCCACGGCTCTTTGTGGCACAAATATTGAGAGCAGGAAAACTATTGATCCTGTGTGCCCTTGCTGCCTTTGCCTATAGCACGTAGTCAGCAAGGAGAAGGGCATGTCCTGAATGGAAAGTAGAGGGGACAAAAGTCTGAGCAAGGCAAGGAGGGACGACGATGTGGAAGGAGGACATTGGGATGAGGATAAAGATGGAGTCTGGATGGGCAAGAAAAATAGCCCAGAGAGCTGAATGAGAAAATGAAGGCCAGTGAGTGGAGACTAGTGAGGGGAAAAAGACTGAGGCAGAGGTCTGCACTGTGGATCTGRAGCCTCCAATCCCACTGATAACAGATTATGTATCAGATTGGCACTTACTAACCAGTTATTTATCCCTGTGTTTGCAAAGTTATGCAAGGACCAAGTCAGGACACCACAGACAAGTTGGGCAGCCCTGGAGTCCTAATGACAGAGCAGATCCTTAGGACTACCTGCACTCCCTGTAGGAGAGTTGGCCATCCCTTCGTTTTGTTTGCTGCTTCATTTGGGCGATTGGGAAGTGGTTACTGCCCCGCCTGCTGCACAGCCTGCCAGGCTCCCGTTGCGGGGATRACTCCCATGCTAGCGGAGCGGCAGGGTGAAACCCGCATGCTCATCACGAGTGCCCGTGCTCTGCTCTTGAGATCCCACTGCCCAACAGCTGGGGCCCTTGCAGGCAGCCAGGAGAACTGCTGCACACACTCAGGAGGGATTCAGTGCGTGAGCTAGGTGACTCATGGTGACATTCCATAACCCTGTTTGCACATTTACAGACGTCACCATCCAAAACTGCCAAGCAAAAGATGACTGTGAAGGGCAACTGTCTGGCACCACGGTTGTGGAGTTGSGAGGGCTGGATCTGACACACGCTGGGCCTCTGGGGTCTAAGATAKCCCTGTGAAGAAAAATCTGCACATGCCACTGTAATCCTCCTCTCCCTCTCCCATGGAAGCTGTGCTTGGGATATGAGGTTTATTTGGGTTGAGGGAAGGGGCTGCTGTAAATGTCACTGTGCTTTGGGGAACCTGCTGTGTCAAAGACAGAAGGCCCTGTAGCAGGAGACAAAGGCTAAGTCGGTGCATGAAGATTAAACTGGTAACTGCGGATTATGGCTTTCTACCTGGACTTACCCTTAATTCTACCYGATTTAAAAGAACATGCAGCTGTAGTGGCAGTGGCAGGTTGGGAGAATCATGGGCACTCTTCTTCTGCAGTTTTGATCAGCTTTTGGCATGGCCTGTGAAGGCAGTAAGCGCAAGAATCAGAAGAACAGCAAAACTGGATCATGCCAGTGAACGGGCAGGGAAGGGAGGACTCAGTGAGCAGAGAGGTGACTAAACATCTTGAGACAGCAAGCAGAAGTGAATGGTCTCAGTTACCCGTTGCGTGGGACAGCAACCGGCCGCAGTGCGAGTGGATGAGAAGAGAGAGGAGAGAATCTATCTGCCCCTTGTGCTTTCAGAATAGATGCACTTTACTCACCTAGATTTCCTGAATGGCTGGAAGAAGTGATAAAATACTGAAAAACGGCCCAGCGTGGCTGGACAGTGGCACTGGGCTGGGAGAGGAGGCCGTGCAGAACTGCCTGTGCTACCATCTGAGGCAGCCCAAAGTGATGGACGCTGTATATCCGCTCTGCCTGGAGCTGCAGGGGTGGTGTTGGGCCTGTGAAATCCATGGGGAAGGCTGCCAGCATATGGATGAGTGGGCAGAGTATGCACGCGGGTTGAAGGATGGATGGTGGTATGTGCTCTGCTGATGCAAAACCAGGGCGGAGAGCAGATGTGTGGAGCGCAGGGAGATGGGGAGAGAGGGAGCCTTGCGGAGCAAGCGGAGTTGTGGATTGTGGGAGGGTGAATAGGGAAAATAGAATAGTAATAGAATAGTAGCCGGATAGATAAAATTAGTGAAAAAAATGCGTGGTAGGAACAGTGTATTCCTAGAAGGAAAAAGAGTGGGTGGAAGAATAAATGCAGACTAAGAGGATTTCTGTTACTTGGAGCCCTGTTCTACAGACACCTCTACTAAAACTGCATCCTAATTTACACTGCGTTGACTCGCTGCGTGTCTGCAGGGAGCCACCCTTACTTCACACTGAGACTGGTTTTGCTTTAGATCAGATGGACAGAAAAAAATCAGTTTACATGTGTCCTATTTTAAGTTAATCCTCAGCAATAAAATAAACCCGTCTCCCCAGTAAATTCCCCGTGGCTGCAGTCCAGCCGCGGCGGTGGGACAGGAGCCGCGCGCAGCAGAGAGGTGCCCGTGAAGGGCAGCTCTGCTCCTGCAGAGTCCAGGCTTGGCCTCACGTGTCTCCCGCCTCCCTCCCCACCAGCTGTTCTCCATCGTGGTGTTCGGCTCCATCGTCAACGAAGGGTACGTGAACCGCCTGGACGAGACACAAGAGCACTGCATTTTCAACCGCAATCGCAACGCTTGCAACTATGGCATTACGGTGGGGGTCCTCGCCTTCCTCAGCTGCCTTCTTTACCTGGCTCTGGATGCCTACTTCCCCCAGATCAGCAGCGTCAAGGACCGCAAGAAGGCGGTTCTCTCGGACATTGGAGTCTCTGGTAAGCTCCTTGGGGCTGGTGCAGCCCTCTCTACCACGGGCTAGGGAGAGGGAAGGGTCTCTTAGCACCTCAGACAGGAGGCTCTCTGCTGGGAGAGAGCTCTTTGGGCTGCTGACACTCGCAGGCCTTCCCTTTCTCCTTTTCCTCAACCAAACTCTTCTTTTGTCCTTTTTCTTTTACAATGTCATTCCTTTTCTCTCCTTCTTCACCACTTCTCTCTTGCACGCTTTCTCTGAATGACCTCCTTCCTGTGGCAGCTCTGCAGGAACCTTCTCTATTGCCCAGTAGCAGGTTAAGGAGAGCAAAGGCAGCTCAGTGTGGTGGCCTCAAGTGTCTACACGCACTGATGTCCCCCTGTTAATGACAGACAACCACACACATGACCTGCAGGAAAAAGAAGCATCTGGCTGATGTCTCTCTGCTGTTCTCTGTAGACACAGCTTAGAGGAAATCCTTTTGGATCAGCATGTTTTTTCTTCCTGCATGCTTGTGCTTGCYGAGGCTGAGTGTAGATGTCTGGAGGTGGCATTTTCCTCTTCTCCAGCTTCAGCACAAGTGCTTGAGCCACATCTATTTCAACATTAAACAAATGATGAGGATTTCATGCAGGCAGACTACATCATTCCTCCTTAGCCACCTGTGCTGGCAGCTGAGTCCTCTTCTGATTTACTGCCAGATCCTCTCCACCCCGACTAGTGTGTAGAAATGGCAGACAGAGCATGTGTGTGTGTGCATGTGTAAGGCAAGGTGACAGCATCATGATCATGCTGCGATCCTGAGTCACTGCCCTTTTGTTTTTTCTTTTTTACATCAATACAGTGAAGCTGCTCAATTAAACACCCCCTCCCTCCCCCCAAATCATCCAAAGAACCACAAATGGAGTGAGAACAGGAGTGGTTCCAGCATCTGAACCTGTTTAGGACTTGTGGCTTGGAAGTTTGTTCATGTTTAGCACATTTGAGCTCTGTCTGGCAGTCCTGTGTGATGGGATACAGAGAGGGGCAGGAATAGGAACATGCTCCAAAGACTCCAGTATTTAGTTTCATTCCACTTAGAGATGTCTGTTTCCCTACCCTCCAGGCATGTGGTTACACATGGGGGAGATAGTGAGTCTCAGTCCTCCCCACCAGATGACAATCTGATTCCAGCCTCCAAATCTACCCATCCTGGCCCYTTGCCCAGGGTGCTGGGATGCGGAGCCTGCAGGGAAACGCTGTGGTGCCCTATGTTGCTTTTCTGTCTGTTTTCCAGTGCTTWCTTTCCTACCTTGTTTTCTATTATAGAGTGTTACCCACCTTTGGGAAAAGGTGCAAAACTGAGATGCTATTAGTAAATGGTGCAGAGTGTTAATGTTCTCTCAACACCTCTCTTTAGTGTATGGGCCTTAACTCTGCTAACCTGAGGAAAAACTGGTCACTGGGCAATTGCAGTCTGGCTGCTTCCCACCCTTCTGTGGTGCCTTTGGAAGAAATTGCTCTCTGCTTGTCCTTGGAGGACAGAGTTGCGAGGCAGTGGCTGTTTGAGAGAGCCCAAATGCTCTCTCCTGTCCTGGAAGCCCTTCAGACTCTCTCCCAATGCCAAATGCAAGTCCTGTGACCAACCCAAAGACAAACAAACGAGAACTCCTGACACTAACACTCCTGATGTCCTTTCTGCAGACACCTGTTGTCACCTTGACAATTTGGACACCACCCGAGTTCAGACAGGCTGCACAGAGTTTGCCCCGGTCTGTAACACAGCAGAGGATCTCACRGGGTTGAAGGCTCAAGAGAAATACAATGCCTATGTGATCTGTTGACACTGACCTTCTTGATCTCTTTCCTCTTTCCGTTTGGCATGATGGTGGTGGTCCACCCCAGCCTTTTGGGCATTCCTGTGGTTTGTTGGCTTCTGCTTTCTGACCAACCAGTGGCAAGTTTCAAAAGAGGAGGACAACCCAATGAATGAGGGAGGCGATGCAGCCCGAGCGGCCATCACRTTCTCGTTCTTCTCCATCTTCACCTGGGTGAGTAAAACAGCAGTGTCACTGGATCAAGTGTCCTCTGCAGCGTATTAGCTTGGGAGGGTAGAAGGTGCCTGCCTGAGACTGATTCCCKTTGAAATCCCAGTTCACATGGCTTCTGAGGCTAAGTTGGGCACAAGATGCTGGAGCATTAAATATGGCAGAAATGAGAGTCCCATAACCCATCCAGGGGTGGCCTTGACATACCTCTAATATAACCTTGGACAAGCCAGCTTCCCCCAGCACATTTCCCCATGCGTCAGAGAAGCACTAGCACCCTCAGACACTGAAGACAGAAGGGCTCTCCAGGCCTGGGGCTGCACTCTGCCTGTTTTGTTCTGTGAAATGTCACCGGTGGCCACAAGAGGCTGCAGAGGGTGTCCCTCAGAGCTCTCACCGTGCAGTCTGCACCTGTGATGGCAGGCAGCTCTGTGTCACTGAATCACTTAGAAAAATGACAGTAGAGCCTCTTCAGACTTCCCTTTCCTCAGCAATTCCTTACCTGGGAAGGCTGTGATGTCCAATATAATTGTTACCCACAATTTCATCCCTGCCTCCAAAGCCCTATTTCGGAGTGATTTTTGTCTGTAGTGATGAGAGCCAAACAGGACAGCATTTTAGGCCAGTCTCCCTGTGGGTGCCTTGGGTGCATCTGTTCAAGGAGATATTTTATCGACCTTCTACATATAGGCTCCTGCCAAAGAGCCTGTATGTGAGAGCTAACGTGTGCTCATCGTGTAATTTCCTATGGCTTTATCTTCTCCCTTCAGGTGTTTTTTGAGATTATTATGCCCAGATAGGAAGGGTGCTCTCACCCAAGGCTCTTAGAGAGGGAGGGGGGCTGCAAGGGCTCCCCCAGAGTCTTTCTAAGAGGAAGATGCTCAACAGATGCCAGCACCTATCATGGTCCTCTCCTGTGCATGGGCTGCAGGTGGCTGCATAGACAGCCTTTCCTCCAGCTCCTTCATCTTTATGTATTTATCTATTTATTTGATTTCAGTTGAGTGCTCTGGTTTGCTCTTACATGCTGATTCTCCTCCCCATGCCCTCTCTGTCTCCCCACAGGGCGCCCTCACGTTTCTGGCGTTCCGGAGGCTCAGAGACATTACTTTTCAGGAGGAATACAACACGCTTTTCCCTAACTCCCCATCCTTGCTGCCTTAATTACCCRCACTCACGAGGGGAGCTTAGGGGAAGGGGTTGCAGATGGAGGAGGCCGCTGAGCACAGACACTTCCAACTCCCTCAGCATGGGTTTCAGTGTGGCATCRTTGCAGCCTGAGATGGCCTTTGAACAGGAATGGGTCCAGCCATCCACTGAATGCCTAGTTTCCCATGGGGAGTTGGAACTGGCAACTTCTGCCCTTCTTCTGCCCCCTTCTCTCCCACCCCTGTGCCCTAACTAATCCTGAGTAACACCGTTGTGCCTTTCTCTCAGTGACTGATCACAGCTAATATTCCAGCCAGGAGAYGCCATCTGCTCCCGCCGACACATCTTTCCCATTTCCGTGCACCCAGGGCGGCCCCTGACCTCGCTTCTGTCAGGGCTGCTCTGTGCCGGGGAGCCGCGCATGCCGGGGTGCGCGCTGCTGCGCCCTGTGCCGAGGCACCCGCAACCCGCCCCAGTGCCCGAGCCTTCTTGCCAGCCACCCCGGCCTGGGGAGCGGCCGCTTTGCCTCCCTACCCTTCCTCTCACGGCCTGTGCACCTACTGGCTGCTTAATGGCAGGGAAAGGGTTATTGGGGCTCACCACTACCTCACTACTATGGGTCAGAGCCTCTTCCTCCGGGCCTCTGGGGGCTCCAGGTGGACCAGCTTGTATTTCCAGCCCAGAAATGAGCTTCCTGAGGTGGAGCTGGGGCAGGTTGCCTCCCCGGGGGAAGGAGACGCTTAATTGGATATCCACGGGCTGTCTGAGCCTCTGCAATCTGTGCCACGTCAGTGAAACCCCGCTGGTGCTCTGGAGATGCCCCGCACACCTTGGAGCCTGCTGTGAGCCCCGGCCGGCTCCCGGGGCCGCTGGGCTCCCAGTTGTCCCGGGTCACTGCCGCCTCCCTCCCAGCGGGCTCGCGCTTTCTCAGGGCAGCCTAAGTCTCCTTGTCCTCGGGGGTGTTTTGCTGCTGATCTTCCCGATGGGCTTYGCGCACTAATCCGTAACCGCTACTAACGCCCCTGTTGTTTGTTTCTCTTTCTCGATGTGTTCTCCCTCTCTTTCTCCCGTCCCCTCTCTGTCTCCCRTCTCTTTCCTGTATCCGCTCCCCCAAAGGTGGGCCAGGCGTTCCTGGCGTATCAGCGTTTCCGCCTGGGTGCCGATTCGGCCCTCTTCTCCCAGGACTACATGGACCCGAGCCAGGACTCCGGCATGCCTTATGCTCCCTACACGAATGAGGAGGATGCCACGGACACGGTGGGGACGTACCAGCAGCCCCCTCCGGCAGACGCTTTTGACACGGAGACACAAGGGTACCAAACGCAGAACTACTGAGCCACCGATGCCCCTGCCCCTGCCCCTTTCCCTTCTGCCCCTGTCCCACTGCCGGCAGAAAGCCAAGGCACAAAACAGACACGTGCGTAGTGGCACAAGAGGTGGCTCTCAGCTATGCTCCAGCCTTCTGAGTCATCTGTTTTTATTTATTGTTTTTAAAAAAGAAAAAAAAAAAACAAAGCGCCCCATTATTTCTTCCTTCTCCTGCCCTCAGAGTTATCCACCAGAACCAAGTTGTTCCAAATGTGTCCCTGTGTTGCAGCAAGAAGGGTCCCCCTTTCCCTTCTCCCCCTCCTCCCCCTCCGCAGGGASGAAGGATGCGGTTCATTCCCTTGGTGGACAGGAGAGATTTGGGGTTTTGGCACCAGCAGAACCGAGGAAAAAGGTGCTAGGGTAGGAAAGGAAGGCGTGAGAGGAAACAGGAACCAAGAGGTTCCTGGGCGAGCTAGTGCTGTTAAAGGCTGGAGCAGATGTGGGAGCATCCAGAGTGGCCCCAAGGGCTGGTTGCCCAGGGATGGGGGAGGACATGAGGTGGCAATAGGGGGGCAGGGGTGACAAGGAGCATGCAGGCATGCACGGGGCGGGTGGGAAAGGGTCCCCACGCGGGCGCGCAGAGACAAAGGTGCTTTTCTCTCCCGCRCTGGTGAGGGAGGGATGCTTTATTTTTAGAGGATATGGGGAGGAATGGTATCAAACAGGGTGGGAGGGAAAGGGGGAGGGAGCACAGAGAGAGAAAGTGGAAGGGGAAGGAGGAGGATTTGCAGGTACAGTCAAAACCAGAGACACATCTGTAGATTTAAACAGAAGAGACTCGGCAGAGTAGAGGCACAGTACCACGAGGGTCACCGTGTCCTCAGCTCCTTTTTGGACTGAGTTTTGGATTGAGCCGGTTGTGTTTTTTTCCCTGTCGTCTGTCTGTCCTAGTTGCAGCTCTTGGCAGCGTAGCAGGGTGAGGCAGGACAGGGAGGCTGCRTCCCTGGCACCACAGGAGGGACGGAGGAGGTGTGTGTGCCTAGGAAGTCCTTGGCCCCAGCTGGGCTGTTTGAGAGAGTCCGCTCAGAGGGAGAGGAGAGTTTTGCCATTTCTTCTTGGTCAGGAGGAGAGGAGGAGGAGAAAAAGCAGCTTTCCCTCATGTCCTGCTGAATCCTCCTCCTTTTCTCGGCTACCAGACTGCAAAGCCTCTCACTGACCCCATCTCTGTAGTGCAGCGTGTAGGAATGCAGCAGGCCTCCCCCAGCAAGAAATACTGCTGCTATGATGGCCAGCCTGTGTCTGGCTGTTACCAAGTAGGAAAAGGTGCCGTGCCTTCCCAGCTGAGCTCTGTGCTTTGCTTCCCACTCAGATGGGGAGTGTACAGCATTCAGTTCAGCAAAGCAGGCTGAAATGGAAGAATTTGCTCTGTCCTTGCAAAACTATTGCAGCCAGGCTTGAAAACTGGCATGRCTATTCCTTAGCCAGCGCTCCTTCYGCAGCATCTGGAATCCTGGCTGTCTTTAAAGCCTCACCTAGGTGGCAGTAGTGACTGCCAGACAGAGCCTGTGTGGCTGCTTTTCCACATACATGGTGATGTTGTTTGGAGGAGAGATGCTGCTTTGCAACCACACTATTCCAGATTAGAAGGAACGTTTATTCCAGAAAAGTGTCCCTAAAAGGAAGTAATTCAGMAATAGCCGCCTGGACAGTTTTCCCCAGCACAGACACCTCTCAGAGCACAAGCGTCTGAAACACAAGGTCTTGGAGCAGTGAGGAGCTCCTTTCCCTGGGCTGCYGGCCTGGTCCACGTGACACTGGCCTGAGTGGCAGAGATCAGGAGCAGACCCCGAGCCCATAGGTGCTTCCCTTGTGTGTTCAACCCATTCCCTGTAGCACTTCCAGGAGTCAGGAGGAGAGGACACAGCTCTAGCTTGAGGTTGYGTGAACATCTTGTCTGGAGGACACCGAATCCTGATTCATTAGGATTGTCATTAGGACAGCATAAACCATYTAGGTTACCAGTCCTCCCCCTTCTTCTAGTGTTAGTTCTCTCCAGCTTTCCCATTGGGACAGGGAAGGGATAGAAAGCCTAGATTTGCAGACCATATTTCCACATTTCTCCACCATACTTGGACACAATTTCTACTTGTCTCAAGCTTTCAAGGGCTGCTCAACCTGCCTGTAGGGCAGAGAAAGAGACATGGCAAAGGCCGGGACATTTCCTGCAGGCTTGTGTTGTGGATAGCCCTCCCTATGGTTTGCTATCCCATGCTGTGGTTAACCGCTAGTGAAGGAGGAGAGCGGGACCAGCAGACCTGGTTGAAACAGRAGGAGGAAGTTGGCACATCCCTTGCTGTGTGACTCTGAAAACAGTACTGTAAATAGGAAGGGTATTTTACAGAAGGARGCCCCTCAGGCTTCTTTTTGTGTGGGACCGACCTAATATTTAGGTTTGGGAGGGGGTTACTTTATTGAGAGAGGTTTGTTATGACTGTGGCTGTGGGGGGAGCTCCCTCCAGTCTATCTCTTCTTGCCCAGGGGAGGGCAAAGAAAGGAGGACAAGGTGGAGGAGRAGAAAAACCAGTATACTCAGACTCATCTGTATCATCCTTCATGCCTTCATTTTGGGTGAGCTGGGAAGGGAGGAACCAAGAAGAGGGGGAAGCTACAAATAAGCAGCCCTCAGCACAAAAATGCAGCATGCTTTCCAGGAGGAACTGCCCATCATTTGTTCCTGCTCATGAGGAGAGTGAAGGCCTGGGCCTAGGAGAAGGAGGTGTGGGCTGCCAGACTGGCAGGGGTGTCATCTAAGGGTCTGCTTTGGCATACACCTTGGGACCTGTCCCTTCTCCCATGGAAGCAACACGGGTGCTGCTTTGCCCCTTTCCTCCTTGTCACAAGTTGCAAGACGGGGACTGCCGTGGCAGGGGGTGCTTCATGAAGTACAAACCTGAGCAGCTTTTCACTTTTGCTCACAGGAGAAGCTTTACTCTCCTGGGGTTAACTTCCTTTCAGCCCTTGCCCTACAGGCCTGGTSACAACAGGGGTAGGATTCATCTTCTTTGCAGGTAGCTCCTTACAATGAAGTTTCCCACAACATGGGCCACCTCTGCAGCCAAGGGCTGCCTGAGGCTCYTCTGTTGGGGGGCTGCCTATTTCTGATGGCCACAGGCACAGCCTGGGCAGCTGCCTAGGACACGGCCCTTTTAGACCCTAGACATGGGTGAGATCAGTCCCACTGTAGGCATTAGGAAACAAGAGGGAAGGCCATATAAACCAACTGATACAGAGGCTTTCTGCCCGTTCTGCCATTTGTCTGGATTACAGAGGATGTTGTTGCTGAGTCAAACGTGAGCACAGGTCCTCCTGTCTTGTAAAACCCCCAAGTAAAGGACTGTTAGAGAAGCAGGGGCTGTGAAGGGCAAAGAGGTGATGAAACTTTGCCCCCCTTCTGTGTAGCTTCTGTGTAACACTCCAGCCTCTTGGTGGGTATTGAGGAGCAAGGTTCCCCCATCCCCAGCTCACACACGTCCCCACCATGCTGTCACCTCATCGAACACCCTTCCCCTCTGCATTATTCCCGCCAGTTCCCTCAGGGGAGGAGTGCATCTTTAGCCCCACATCTTCCACCAATATAAGCGCTTGTGAGGACCTGGGAAAGCAGTGATGGTTCCCACAGGAGGCTCCGATCTGGTCTCAAGAGCTTGCACGCAGGCGAGGAGCCCGGAGAGCACCTCACGCAGCAAGTCCAGAGCACCCATCCAGACATCTCAGCTGCTTTGGTGGCATCTCTAACACCATCCGGGCTGCCCTGCCCCTCCCCCTGCCTGTGTATAGTATATATATTATATATATATATTTAAAAAAGATGTATAATATAGAGCTATACATATATACGTATATATGATGACTCACAGATGGCCTGCTGCATACAGGACCCCCAGAGTGGACTTGTCTCGGCCCGAGTGTCCCCTTCACCCTCCAACCCTGGCCCTGTCCATTCCCAACCCCAGCTGCAGCGAACCCCACCACCGCGGCACCTGTGTTTACAATGTCCTATATATTTGTGGTTAACAAAGTGAAGGTGGTAACTACTGGTGTCTCAATAAAGTTATGACATTCAAAATAACCAAACTGTATCCAAAAAAAAAAAACCCAAAAAAGGCTGATTTTCTTCTGTGTGAAAGGGTGGCTTTTCCAGGCCGCTTGGCCTGTCCAGGCTCCTGGGTTCGAACCTGGCTGGCCTGCTGGTTTCTCTGTGACTGAATGGAGGGGAGAGACCTAAATAGGGGCCATTAGTGAGAGGGACGTTTCAAATGGAGCTAACAGTWCCTCGTTTGTCTCCTCTTGTCTTTCAAACCTCCACGCTGTTGAGCATCTCTGTGTAACCAGCAGGAGACCATGGGAAGGAGCTGGAAGTACCACATGGGAAGTGAGGGGCTGGGGAGGGAAGCAGGTTGTCAAAGGGAGGTAGGAGATATGGATGGGGAATATACAGGAATATAAGATACAGACCAATATGAATGTAAACATCAGTGGCTTCACATCTAGGGAAAGAAGATGAGTTTATTACTTCGATGCATCTGCCTGTATTCACCTATGTGTGACTTTTGCTGTCATGTCTAGCAGAGTATACATTTTCAAAACATAACAAAATACCGAGAAATCAGAGCTCTCAAGACACTACAGAGAGTGACAGATACCACTACAGAGAGTGACATTAAAATGGAAATGTCACTTAAACGTGCAATAAAATTCAAAATGCCATCCCTTCCCGTACTCGGGTAAAGCTTTCCTCTCATCCCCTTCTAATACACCCATYGCCCAAGTACCTGAGCATCGTGTGTGCCCACCCTTGTGCAGCCTGGGGACAATAAGCACGGGTACATGATGGTGAGATGGTGAACAGTTGGTCCCTGGTGCCCCAGACTGCCTCCCTCCATGTGCACACACACACACACACACACACACACACACACACTCTGCTTTCCTCCGAGTTGCCTGGCTTCTTTTCACGTAAATGAAATGTTCACCCACACATGTGGTGTAAGCTGATAAATACTTAACTTGTCCCTTGATCAGTCTTTGCTTGGGGAAAGCAAAGATTTGCTTGTGCTTGTGTGTTCTGAGCACATGAATCCATGGAATCCATAGAATCCATGGCAGCGTGGAGGAAATATCCTACCCACCAAAAGAAAACTGTGTTGACAAATGTAAGCATTAAAACTCATGAGGCAAAATGTTACCCAAAAAACAAGCATTTAAGATGAATAGGGCTCCAAAATGATGAGTTTGTCTMTTCTAATTATTGGAAATCCCTTTATTTGCTTTCTTGTATTTCAAGCTCTTACGAGTCGTACTTTGAAGCCCTTCCCTGCAGCCATGAAATCTAGACACATAATTCTGCTATAAAGTTAAAAAAGAAGAAATCTGTACGTAGTCCCAGGGCTCTAGGAGCTGGGGCTTTCTTTAGTCCACTGTGGACCTCAATGAATTCCTATGTTTCAGTACAGCTCCTCTTCCTTCCTTTGCAAAATGGAGCCGGCTCACAGCGCTTTACTAAATCAGTTCTGTGAATCTTGGTTTGCTCTCTCATCCTTGGGCATGAGCCCTCCCTCACCATTCCCCTTCTCCTTGCTGTAGCTGTCCCACTTTGGCCCTCTGTCTGCCTGGAAGGTGCTGGAGGAAGGACGCTGCAGTCTCCTCCACCTCCTCTGTTCAGGGYCTACCTGAGTAGCCCTTTTCCTCATCAAGCCTCATCAAAAACCATGACCTTCCCCACAGCCCCAGCCTCCATCATCACCAAAAYTGGCCAGAAAAAGAATTCCCTAAACCAATCCCACTTGTGACCAGTAGAGAGAAACAGAATGATGTGATGGCTTTTGCTGGAGAGCCTGTAATTGCTTCTCCTGGGTAAAGTTTGTGAGCGCCTACAGCAGCACCTTGCAGAGCCTGTCCTACCGACACGGTGCTGCCCCAGGGCACGGGGTTTAACAGGCAACATCTTTCATCCATCGGCCCAGCAGAACGATCATGTTTCCGTTTTCCACAGAGAAATCGTTTGTAAAAACAGCAAGATAGTTGTACAGCTTGGCACCAGAAATGCTGTGTATATAATACCTAGCACTGGGAATAGAGAGGCAATGAGAAACAATAAATACAAAAGGAGAGAGAGAGGCGGGGGGAAGAGAGAGGAATGAGAAAAATGGGAATTTTAAACTGACACGAGAGAGGGAGCTGCATTTTAAGATGAATTTATTTGTGTATGGATGAGGTTCAATGGCCAATATCCTGTATTCTTGGGGAGATTTTGGCTGTCTCGTACAGCATGGTAATTTTTTGGAGAAGATTTCCTAAATGCAAGAAGCATAGATAAAACAAAGGGAAAAGTGAGCTGGATCAGTACAACCAGCAAAAACCCTGTTGGTGCTGTATTTCATTTTGCAAGTGCTGCATAAAGGTCTCTGTGAAGAGTTATTCACGAGGCAGCACACAGGCAGCCGCAGCAGCAGCGCTCTCCTTTGGAAGGCTGCAAAATGCCGGGCAAGGATCCATTTAGCACTGCAGGCAGCCCTGCTTGGTAAGTCTTACCATGCCCTGTTTGCAGAGCAAGTAAAGTGCCTTGCTGAAGGTTAAACTGGAGGCTGGGTGGCAGAGCTACAGGAATAKCCAGGTAGAATCCGGCACGAGTATTTTCACCATGTGAAAATGTTTTATGCTAGAAAGGCTGCAGTCCAGCCCAAAGGGGAAGGAAAAGGGTAACACAGAATGGCAATAATCCATAAGAACTGAAGCTGGACACATTCGAATTAGGAACAGGGAACACTTTCAAATGCATGAGATGACTAATCATTATACAAACAAGAAAAAATGGCAGCTTCTCTATCTTCAAAAAAAAAAAAAAAAGTTGTTTTCCTCACTCTGGGACTATGAGATCAAATTCTGCACCCACACACACCCCTACAGACCCTACTCTTTTTAGGCTCATGGGGAGTCATATACAGATATAAGAAGTCAGAAATGTCTCTTAAATTCCCAGTCCTGCGGTGCAACACACTGCGAGCCCATGCAAAGCCTTCTGTGCAAGGACAGGCTCTGCCCGTGCCTACCAAGGTGCACGACTGCAGCTCTGAATGTCATTAAATAAGCGCAAACCTTTGCTGCAGTGCTGGAAAAGGTGACATTGTGTTTTAAAGCAATAGCTCGTCTGATGCTTTTTTAATTACAAGGACAGTGCTGTTCTGCACGGGTTTCTGCAGCACCACGAATTTTTAATTCGGGTAAGAAAACAAATCCTTATTAGTCCTAAATCTGTTATTCCTGATTTTAATTTTAAAGCAGACTGAAGCCCCATTCCTATAATTACTTGTACCCGCTCACAGCTTCACAACCAAGAATAGTCCAAATGACATCAGTACCACCAAACAGATACATAAAGCTAAACATGTGGAAACTTGTTTGTAGACTGAGGTTTTAGATTTAGCATTTCCTTCCATCTTTGGACCATATATAATCTTTAAAAATGTATTCCTGCCTGCATCTCCAAGTCAGCTTGAATGGCTGATAATTTAGGAGTCTTGCACAATGGGAAATGATATGAACTCCTTGTATATTTGGAAGAAAAGAGATACAATTAAACAGACAAAGGATTTACAGGAAGAGAGCTGGAATCCTCTGGCAGGGGTCCCCAAAGCGAAAGCCATCGTTCTATAGCATGAGGCTAATTAACTGGCAATTATTTCTGAAGCGCATCTGAATCTATTTGCCACAAAGATGCCATAAAAGGAGTATCAGGTGGCTGCTGGAAGCCAGGACTGCTCAGCACTCTCACCCTCAGCACAACTGCACTGCTGCACAGGGCTAAAACTGCACAACAGGGCATGTTGAAGACCCTCCAGCTCTGATTCCCATGGAAAAAATGTGCTTTTCCTGGACCCCCCTGGCGCTGTGACCAGTCTTCCTGCCTTCGACACCAGTTATGCACCTGGAGGGCTCTCCAGCTGGAGGTGGAGGGAGGTGGTGGGAATGATGCCTGCATCTTCCCTCTTGCATTAGCTGGGCTGACTAAGTAGAAACTCTTTTCTGGAACTGTCTACCTCAGCCTAGAAAGGCAAAGGCTGGTTCTTAAAAGAAGAGCACAACCAGCTCTGTTTATCTGTTGCTCAGGTAGAAACTGCAAGTGGATGTGTTGGCCTAAATTCACCTAGGGGAATCTACTGGCAGGAGGTGGAGCTGATTGTAGTCTAGCTGAGGAGCTCAATAACTGTYAGTGAGCAATTTTACATATACAGATGCCAAGTATTGGCACCCAAGATCCTCTACATCCCAAGTGAGGGGCAGAGAGGTGTAACAGGTGGATTTATGGCACCCATGAAGATACGCTCCAGCCTGAACTAGTTCAGCAGGCAGCTCATCTCAGTGCTGGTTCTACTTTGCACTTGCACTGCGTTTTGCAGGGAGGTTTCAGTCAGGACAGTGGAGAATCAATCAAGGTGACGCCTGTGAGCTGCTGAGGACACGGTCCCACCAAGTCCTTGTTGTGGCTCCATGGGAGGGAGGGAAAGGGCCTCAACCACCCTGGCAGCGCAGGCAGCCCAAGCAAGGGCAGTGGAGGCCTCCCGAGGGTACCTATAGGGCAAGGGCACTGCCACCGGCTGGCATCTTGGTTTAACCATGCTCAGCCTCTTCCTTGAGAAGCACACAGAGAACCAWGGTGGCAACAGGCTGCCAGGCCTGCTTGGAGCTCCTGGGCACCCAAGAGAACCCCACAGGACCATAGGGTTCCCAAAGGGGCCACCTCTCCTCCCACCTCTGCACATGGCAGCAGGGACGGGACAAAGGCGCTTCCTTCTTTCTGCGCTGGTGGCCTCCAGGTGAGGCTCAAGAGATGTCTCAGTTTGATTGGGAAAAAAGAAAAGGCAATCACAGGAAATATATATTAATTTATGATGTGCATTATTAATTTACAATGTGCACTATGAATTCATAATGCGTATTATTAATTTACACCACAGCGATAACTACGTATTCTATCGCTATATATCGAACGCAAAGCCCCCCTCACGGCCCCAACGGCCGCCGCAGGGGGCTGGCGTAACGCGCATGCGCGGAGCCGCCGCG
>NW_020455471.1:0-22698 GCF_003342845.1 Nothoprocta perdicaria | reverse complement strand
CGGGCAGGCCTGGGCGGCGCCGTGCGCGCCTCGTGTGGTGGGGGGGCCGCACGTGGGGCCGGCTGCAGGGACGGGGCTCGCGCCCTCCTCTCCCGCTGGAGGCGCTCCATCCGTCCATCCATCCGTCCATCCATCCATCCATCCATCCATCCATCCATCCATCCCCTCACACGGGGGTCACGGCGTTCCCTGTGCCTCCATGGGCCGCTCTCTGTCCCCCGATGGGGGGTCCCCCTAGGGCTGTGCTCTACCGAGGGGAAAACCGGGGTGCAAATCCTGCCTCTGGTCTCTTGTTCGCAAGAGCTGGAGGAGCGGGCAGAGCCCCGCTCCGGAGGGAAGGGAAGAGGGAAGAGCCAAGCGATGCTGCGCTGCAGCGGCAGGGAGAGTGAAGGGACGTGCTGGGCTGCCCTGCCACCCTTTTGGTGGAGAGCAAGGTGGGGATGGCCCTGCGAGCCGCTGCTGAACCAGGGCCCTCGCGGCACTCTGCCAGGCGGCTGTGTGGTTTCTTTCCTTGTTCTGCTTGGCATTTACACAGATTCTTTCCTTTTCCTGCCTCCCAGGAGCAGCAGCCCAGCTGGACAGACGACCTGCCCTCGTGCCATCTCTCTGGGGTGGGCTCCGCTCCAAACCGTTCCTACAGCGCGGACGGCAAGGGCACAGAGGGGCACCCCTTGGAAGATAACTGGTTAAAGTTCAGGTAGGTGAGGTGCGTGCGGGACACGGGGCAGGTGTTTGGCTTGTCTCAGTAGCACCTGAAAGCACAGGGAGGGGGGCAGAGCGTGCAGGAGTTGCCTGGAGAAACCTGTTACATCTGCCCTCTTTTTGTGTCGCAGGCATCTGTGACCTCTTTGCTTCCACCCTCTCTGACAGGAGCGAGAACAACTGCTACCTCTATGGTGTCTTCAATGGCTACGATGGCAACCGAGTCACCAACTTTGTGGGTCAGAGGCTCTCGGCAGAGCTGCTCTTGGGGCAGCTACACGCGGACCACAGCGATGCTGACGTGCGCCGCGTTCTGCTGCAGGTAAGTWAGATTTGGCTGAGAGCAGCCCCTGCTTCCCACCCCCTTGGTTTTGCCAGCGGGGAAAAGCAACCAGTTTCTGGAGGATGGGGAACATCTGCCAGTAGCGGAGATAGGCGACAGCGCTTGTGCCGAGCAGCTGCACTGCTTTGTTTCACTCCCACCTCGTCCCCGTGTGTCCCCCTGGCTCAGCCCCCTGCTAAGAGCTCGGTGGGAAGCTGCAGGCAGCCCTCGCTGGACACGCAGGGACAAGCCAACCTGTGGAGGAGATGACAATGACTAGAAGTGAATACTTGCTGTGTGCAGAGATGGATCTGTGAGTCTACCTTCTGGAGTGATAAGAGCTRAGTTATTAGAATCAACACACAAAAGTAGACAGGTCTCTGGCATCACTCTGAGCATAACTTGTGTATTTTTATCTCCTGTTKTGTGTATTGCACATTGTTTTTACAAGCTGCTAATTAGTTGCATCAAAATAATTGTGCTTAGGTATGTTGTAGTGATCATGAATACAGCAATCAGCCGTTCTTGTGAGCCAGTGTTGGTGTGGGGGTGGGTAGCTTGAAAGCTCTGCAGMTGATAGATAACAGCTCAGTCTCTCTTATGATCTCTTTTAGGCTTTTGATGTGGTGGAAAGGAGCTTCCTGGAGTCCATTGATGATGCTTTGGCAGAGAAAGCCAGCCTGCAGTCCCAGCTACCAGAGGTAACGTAGCCTTACGGTCTCTAAAACGGAGATGGTGGGAGGTCCCTTCCTCCAAATTTCTGGATAAGTGTTGGAGACAATAGTCTGGTCCAAGGGAAGCTRTAGTTGAAAAATTCTCACTTTTTAGTTCTGTCCCACCAGGGGTCTGTGAAGTCTTCACTTCATAGCAAGTGTCTTGGTCCAGTTCCCAGTGTGTCCTTATTGACCCTGTGTAGTCATTGTTAGTCYGTTCAGAAGAGGAGCGAAGAACTGAATGTATCACAGAGATGAGAGTTCCCTCTGTGCCCGTGGCTCTGCCAGCACAAGCCATATGGCACAGTCAGCAGGGCTCACATTTGCATGGCATCTGGGCAGATGTGGCTACTGCTCTTAAGATTCTGGGGGTGACAGGTCCAGTTCACTCGATCAGAGCTGTGTTATTTGTTGGGATGTTTCTTTTTCTCAGCCCTGTGGCAAGACTGCATAAAGACAGTTCCCTCTGTGCAGCATTTGGAATCCAGCTGTGGTTTCTGGGTTGTGAACTGTGTGTTTAAGCTTCCTCCGGTGTCTTGGCTTCCAGGGTGTCCCTCACCACCAGCTGCCTCCTCAATACCAGAAGATTGTGGAGAGATTGAAGGTTGTAGAGCAGGAGATCTCCGGAGGAGCCATGGCGATTGTGGCTGTTGTCCTCAACAACAAGCTCTATATCGCCAACGTGGGTGAGTTGTTCTTTGTCAGCTCTTCGGTCTTGGCCTTTCTGAGGGTGGCAGCAGTTCTAGGAACTGAAAGAAATCTGAAYTTGAGGGGCAGGAAGCAGTTTTCTGGGTCTTTAGACATGAACTTTGGTGTTTATCTCTGTAAATATTGGCTCATATAACACACATGTCCAAAGAAGAGAGAGAAAATGACAAGTGAGTCAGGAGCAGGTTCAGTGAGAAGTGGGGAGCCTTCTTTTGAGCTCCAGCTCCAGCCTGGATGAAGAACCAGCAGGCCTGCAGCACTGTGAGCATGGCTGCTTTTAGGACATTATGGTGAAACAGTAGACAAGCCTTTCTCTTCCTTCCTGATTCTCCTTTTCCACTTCTCCTCATCATTGGGATGTGTTCTGCGTCTCGACGGTGGCCTCACATCACTGCTTCTGCCGCAGGTACCAACCGGGCGCTGCTCTGCAAGTCCACGGTGGACGGGCTGCAGGTGACTCAGCTCAACGTGGACCACACGACCGAGAACGAGGATGAACTTTTCCGCTTCTCCCAGCTGGGTGAGTGTTGGGTTGCATGCTCTTATCTGAGATCTCGTGGCCCACTTGATCTGTGTTACCAGAATGACTCAAGCTACTGGAAACAATAAACTGGCCACAAAAGAAGCTCCTCGTGGGTTGCAGTTTCAAATTACAAGTTTACTGCCTCCTTTTTGTTTTTTTTTTTTCTTTTCTGTAAATTTAGCCACTGTGAGGTTACAGAGCAAGTCAGCTCAGCTCCCTGAACCAACAGAAAGCTGTCCATTTTTTCCCCACACGTTTTCAGGGTTRGTTTTGCGTCCAGCTGCCAAACTGAACCTGGTTTGCCCTCCAGCTGGGCAAGTGCTAGAGCTTGTTTGAAGGCAAGAGGAAAAGCGCCCGGCCAGAGGGTAGAGGAAGGAAGGGCAGTGTGTGACTGCCCCTGTGGAGGCAAACCACAGTTACGCTGGGTTAAGTTCTGCCTAATGCCTCACCCTGGGGATGGTGCGTTTCAAGATGCCTTTGTGCAAACTGTTGCAAAATAAAAATAAAGGCTGCGTTTCAGATAGCAGCAGGCTAAGTGCTGCTCTTTACTGGTGTCCTATCAGTAGCTATTGAGGTCTGTGTAATACAGRCATTTTGCTTCAGGCCATTTTCCTTTTACTTTACTGTGTGTTTTCTTTGTCTAGAACTAGCCCAATTCATTTGTGTGGTTGTTAGTACTAAATTCTTCTCATTGAGATGCTGATGTCCTGGGTAGGGCTAATATGTCATTCTTCATTATCTTTGTCTAGTAAATATATTCTTATCTAATAAGRCTGTTGATACAGTAATTTGCTGCTGCAAAACCTTATCTTCCTTTGCATTGCTCTTCAGTTTTCTCTTTTTTTTTCTCCATAATCTTGTGGTAGCGACATGTACCATGAAATAGAAAAATGAGGATGGAGATCTAGGGAAAGAGCCTTCAACTGCCTTTTCACTTCCCAAATAACTGTGTGGAGTTGAGCTGTGGCCTGTAGCAGAACAGCAGTTTGCTCAATTTATCCACCTTTTTAACCCGACAGCAGTCACAGAACCATAGAATCACAGGATAGTAGAGGTTGGAAGGGACCTCTGGAGATCTCTAGATCTCTAGAGATCTGTGGATGATCTCTAGAGGTCCCTTGCAACCTTAACCATTCTGTGAGCTCATCTAGTCCAAGCCCGTGCTCCAGCAGGGACACCCGGAGCACAGGGCGGAATCCAGGCGGGTTTGGGAGATCTCCAGAGAAGGAGACTCCGCAACCTCCCTGGGCAGCCTGTGCTAGGGCTCTGTCACCCTCACAGGGAAGAAGTTCTTCCCCATATGGAGAAAAAAATGCCTGTGTTTCAAGTTGTACCCGTTACACCTTGTCCTATCWCTGGTCACCACAGAGCAGAGTTTGGCCCCATCCTTGCTRCATTCTCCTGTCAGGTATTTGTACATGTTGATCAGATCCCCTCTCAGTCTCCTCTCTCCCTAGCAGAGGAGAGAGCCTGTGGAGCCAGCCAGTGAGCAGAGGCGCTGTTGGGGCCCAAAGGAGGTGACTGTAGGGCCAAGCTGTGGGGTAGTGGTTGAAAACACTTGGGGGCCACACGTGTCGTGCTGCAGCCTGCGCTGCCTCCGCGCAGGGCAGCGCGGGAGGGCATCGTGCCCGTGCKGTTGTCAGCGCAGCGCGTTGAAGCCCCACGAGTGCTGCAGAGGGAGCCAGCACGCGGGCAGGGAGCCCCCYGTGCCCGTCAGTAACATGTGGCCCCTGCCGTGGCCGCGCACAGGAGCCAGGCCGGGTGCCAGGGTGAGTCAGCCTGGCGCTGCAGCACGTGCCAGAGACGTCTCACTGCTGCGGTAGGTGTGGAGCCATCTGTGCAGCRAGGGCTGGCTTGATTCAGGGGGAGAGTTTCACTTGGAGCCCTGCCTTCACCTTGTGCGGAGGAGTCGGGCCTAGATAACATCTCAAAGCAGCCTCTTCTGCCTCTTAGCTCTCAGTGTGTAGAGGGAGGAATTGCCAGAACAGACCRCTTAAGTGGCTTGTCTGTTCCCAGTCCTTTTTTAAGTAGTAGCTGCTCCCGGATGGTCCCAGCTTTCACAGAATGGTCAAGGTAGGAAAGGGCCTCTGGAGATCATATAGTCCAACCCTCTGCTCAAGCAGAGACCGCTAGAGCACGTGGCACAGGGTGGCATCCAGGCTCTTTCCAATGGGTTACCTTTCTAATCCCTCCCAAAATTGAGTTATACACTGAAGCAGAGGCATGTTACCTTAAACTTTCTTGAGATAAATACTTAATTGCKCCCTGTCTTAGCTTTTAGGAGTAGGCAGAACTGAATTCAAACAATTGGCAAATATTTTGGCTTTTATAGATAACTTCCCAACTCCACCTCCCCACCACTACCCCACCCCAAAAGAGCTTAATAGGGAAATTGTCAGATGGGGGTTAGGAGCAGGGTTCAATAGCAGGTGAAAAAGAAATGGAGCAGAATCCTCCACATATTTGCTTTCCTCCCAGTCTGGCTTTCCTCCTCCTGTCACAAAGTGCGGAGCTGACAGGCACTGATGCTCCACTGCCTTTTCAATGAAAAGCCTGTGTCCAGGCCAGCTGCCGCTGGTGGCCTTGGCTTAGGACATGGGCTTTGTCTCAGAACCAGCCATTGCATCTCGAGTGGGTAGGTCRGGCTGTGTGCAGCTCTCCTCTCTCCTTCCCAGGCCACAACTAATGAGAAAGTGCCTCACTGAACAGAGCAAGCTGTTCTTCCTGTCCTTCTTCTTGGGCTCCTAATGAACCTTTGATATCTGACGTTGATATTTCTTTCCTCATTGCTCAATGTGTATGGCTGTATATATAGCCACAAGAAGTCCTGCAAAGTTTCCAAAGTGTC
The DNA here is from genome assembly GCF_003342845.1 of Nothoprocta perdicaria. Taxonomy (NCBI): domain Eukaryota; kingdom Metazoa; phylum Chordata; class Aves; order Tinamiformes; family Tinamidae; genus Nothoprocta; species Nothoprocta perdicaria. The sequence goes on along the minus strand of NW_020455471.1, from coordinate 16,882 downwards.
AATGAACTTTTATTTTCTCCTTTTCCTTCAATCTTGCAGGCTTGGATGCAGGGAAAATAAAACAAGTGGGAACCATTCGCGGGCAGGAGAGCACGCGGCGCATCGGCGATTACAAAGTCAAGTATGGCTATACAGATATCGAGCTGCTCAGGTTAGAAAAACTCACCTTTGTGGTTTTAGTCCCTCTTTCTGTTCATGGCCCTGCCCTCTCGCCTGCTACACTGCCCTTAGGTGCTACATACGTTGTCTCTTCTCAGTGCTGCTAAGTCTAAACCCATCATAGCGGAGCCTGAAATCCACGGAGGGCACTCGCTGGATGGCGTGACTGGTTTCTTGGTGCTGATGTCGGAAGGGCTCTACAAAGCCCTGGAGGCAGCTCACGGGCCTGGACAGGCCAATCAGGTGAGTGGTCCCGGGTGGGAAACACTCCTGTGGCTCCTGGCTTGTCCCAGTGGTGCCAACTCCTCTGGCACAGACTTTCTTCCCCATCTGTCCTGTGAGTGTCCCCCGGGCTGGATCTGTGCTCCCCTATCCCAGGCGGTGATAAATGAGAGAGCTGCTTTGCTGATCCAGGTCTTCCAGGCAGCTTTCTGTCCTTTAGGAGTAAGTCCATTGAGGAGAATGGGCTGATTCCAGGTGCAAAGGCAAATATCACTGAGTGAGACTGGTATGCACAACAGCCAGATGAGCTGCTSTAAAGTCTTAGGCCAGAGAGCTGGAAAAAGCTTTCCCTCGAACCCTTCCTGAAGCATTCCCCCCTTTTTCCTTGCGTGTGTGTTTGTGCCCAGGAGATTGCAGCCATGATAGCCACGGAGTTTGCGAAGCAGACGTCCCTGGATGCCGTGGCGCAGGCGGTGGTGGACCGGGTGAAGCGGATCCACTGCGACACCTTCGCCAGCGGCGGGGAGCGCTCCAAGTTCTGCCCCCGGCACGAGGACATGACGCTGCTTGTGCGGAATTTCGGGTACCCCCTGGGTGAGATGAGCCAGCCCACGCTGACACCAACGCAAGGTAAGTGGGGAGGGGAACAAAAAATCAAACAGAGGGAGGAGAAGAGGTCTCTTGATCCAGTGCTATGTTAGGAGGAAGGACCCTCAGCGTAGAAGGTATTTTCTTGTTGAAGTTTTGGGGGTTTGTTTGCTTCCAGGCCCAGGAGCCTGGGACATTTTGAACAAATGCAATACGTTTAGGAAAGACAGTTTAGTGCAGGTTCTTTCCTTGGGATTTGCAGCTTCCTCTGACCATTCATCACCCTGTACATGCCCGGTCAGTCATGTCTTGACAGGATTGGTAATTCTGTTTTCTCCCTTCGCAGGAGGCCGTGTCTACCCAGTCTCCGTGCCATATTCCAGCTCCCAAAGCACAAGCAAGACCAGCGTCACGCTGTCCCTCGTCATGCCTTCCCAAGGCCAGATGGTCAATGGTGCCCACAGCAGCTCTACCCTGGATGAAGCCACCCCCACCCTCACTAAGTAAGTACCGTGCCCTGTGAGAGCCGCAATCCTTTGCTTCCTTGTGCCTCACCCTGCGTCATGGCATTGGAAAGCAGAGGCAGCTGCCCGTTACCCGTCACTAGTTCCTGTGTCTGTAGCGTGGCCCTCCTGACTGCCGYACCACGCTATGTGTGCGACCAGCCCGATGGGCTCTCGAAGGGCCCTGAGTGAGGAGTGGCAGTGGGTGAAGCAGGAGCTGAAGGCAGCCCTGAGGAGGTGCTGCTGGAGAGCGGCGTGGCAGCCCTGCCCGTGGCGTCTCGGTGCTCAGCGTGCTGGGCGCTGYGCGTGCAGGGCAGGCTTTGGTAAGGAGCAGGGGCAGCGCAGGGCACTGCTGGAGCTGCCAGAGGAGCTGTGCTGCACAGGCTGGCTTGCTCAGAGAATAAAGAGGAGAAAAGCAGGTCTGTCTGCATCCACTTTGCGGGCTCACGCTATGGGCTCCGCTTTCAGTTCAGCCTTCGGTGTGGGGTGGTGCCTGTGCAGGGTGCGGAGTGAAGAAGCTCTCTGGTTTTTGTGCTCTGGTAGCTCCAGGAAAAAAAGAATGAAGCTGACATACCCGAGGTGCTTGGCTGTAACACAGGTCACAATAGAATGGATTTGTCTTGCTGGCAGTTTTTCCTGTAAAGATCATCCTGCAGGGGTGGGGGGAGGCCAGCAGATCGCATGCCTTGCTTGTTTTCTCCTTTTCTCTGCTCCTCAAAAGCCTGCTTGTACTTAAGGCCCTTCAGTTAAAGGTGAGATGGGCGTCTTTGGCACTCATCAGTTCCAGGCAATGCTGAACACAGCTAATGCTCCGACAGAGCGAGGGGCTGCAACTTTTTACCTGTGAGAGCTTGATCTGTGAGGAAAAAAGTAGACATGTCCACGTCCAAAGCATCAGCTGGGGGAAACAGAGATGCTCACGTCTGTTCTCTCCGTGTCTCTCCGCAGTCAGAGCCCCACGGTGACTCTGCAGTCCACCAACACCCACACGCAGAGCAGCAGCTCCAGTTCGGATGGGGGCCTCTTTCGCTCCCGGCCCGCGCACTCGCTGCAGCCCGACGAGGACGGCCGCGTGGAGCCCTACGTGGACTTTGCCGAGTTCTACCGCCTGTGGAACATGGACCACGGCGAGCAAGGGGCCCTGACTGTCTCCTGAGGCGAGGAGGYGCCTCCTGCGGCCCCGCTGCGCTCAGCTCCGTGAGCAAAGACCGAGGCGAGGAGGAGAGAGCCGCAGCCAACGGCTGCGACGCGGGGCCGGGGCGCCCGCGCGGTGCTCACGCGTTGCCTGTGCCTTGCACCCTCTCCCGAGCAGCCTCCTTCCCTTGGAAGGCCTGCGAGTCGGGAAGGGCTCTGGAGCGCTCCCCTCGCTGCGAGTCGGGCTGCACCGAGGGCTCCTTTCCGGGTGCCGCGAGAGAAGGGGCCGGTGCAGAGGCTGGGTGCCTGTGTGGGAGGGCGCGTGTGCGCGCCGGGGTGCTGCTGTCACAATGTTTCCACAACTCCGCTCGTCGTGCTGTGACTCCCCTGTTCAACTCCATAGAAGATACCTCTATTTTGCAGAATAAATAACTTATAGCTACACTCATTGGCACCTATGTGGCTTGCTCTCTTACTTGCATCAGACGTGTGTGGGTGTGACAGCTCTTGCCGCTGAAACCCTGTATTTCCCCAGAACAGGGTGCAGCTCGGAGCAGGCAGGTTGCTGCCTTAAACCTCACCTGACCCTGTGCTGGTGACTGTCAAAGCAGCGCTCTGTCTTAGACTCATGTGCCTGGTTCTRTCCCCAGCTTCTGACTCGGAGTTAAAATACAAATCTGGCTTATGCGGCAGGGCAAAAAGCAGGGCTTTTCTCTTGGTGCAGGCTCGATGTGCTAACCTGGTAGGGCCGGGGAGGGCTTGCATGTGCAGCCCTCTTTAAGCAGCCTGCTGGTGCTGAGCCGAGGGGCTGTGCTGTGCATGTTGGCTGTACTGAAGGCTGTAGCTGTGCAGCGAGGCGCCTGCCCTGGAGCTGCAGAGGTGCCTCCCGCCTCAGAGCTGGCTGCTGAGCTGAGGAGCAGGGATGAATGGGCTGCCAAAGCGTCCCTGAAACGCTGCCCTTCAGTTTGGTGTCCTGACAGCAGGCGGCAAGGCAGCCCCTGCTTCCCTCCCGCTCCAGGCTCCAAGCTGGGCTCTGCCCATCCCTGGGGAGCTCGGCTTTCATAAGCGGTGCACAGAGGCCTCCGGGAAGGCCGCTGCTCCAGCCCTCCGTGCAAAAATGTGGTGCAGCCCTCAACAGAAGGAAAAGATGACCATGGAAGTACAGATGAGGGAATGAGCCTGAATCTTCTGGACTCACTTCTGCTTCCAGACTTGGTCACTGCAGGGCAGTGGCAGTAAGCGAGGGCAAGGATGAATGAGCAGAGGAGGCCACGGTTAGTGCCAACGCAGAGCCCAGCCAGCCTTGGTGCGGGCACAGTCAGGGCGTTTGTGGTGTGCAAGGGTAGGACAGGGTGGAGGGGGATAAATGAAATAGCTCTGAGCGCCCTAGGGCAGGATCTGAGCACGGGGAGAAATATGCGGGCGGGATCGGGGTGCTGGGACGTGCTCGGTGCCTTGGCACAGAGGGAGCCCCCAGGGTGCAGGTGGGTGCTCTGGGGCTGCCCCACTCTGGGTCTGACTTTGCCCTGCGGGGATCTGGGGGAATCATGTGGGGCGCTCAACTGCCCCGCTGCTTGCAGGCGCCCTCGTTTCTGTGCCTGCCAGGAGGGCTGGGAGTGCTGCAGGCAGCCGGGAGCACCYGCGAGGGAACCTGCTCTCCAAGCCCTTTTAACCCTGCCTGGGAAATGGCACCTAATGGTCCAAGGGGAAAAAGGCAGCAGGGCTGTGCAAGGTCTGGCCCTGCGGCTGGCGGAGGCTGTGGAAGACGATGCTCCCCCCTGCAGCAACACGGGTGCTCTGCACCCACCTCTGCTCGCCAAGGAGCGGGGACAGGGGCTCTCCCATCCTTTGAGCCCTTGCTGTGTGGGACGGCTCCGAAGCACTTGCTTTCATCCAAGGAGGCCAGTCCTTTCCCCCAGGCTGCTGTGGGGCTGCTTAAGGGGAAGGTGCTGTCCTGACACCGACTGAAGTGGAGTTGAAAAGGTTTTACACCACCCTGCGATCCCCTAACCTGGCACCAATTCTGCTAGCTGTACAAACAGGTCTGTCTTGCTTATCCCCCCTCTCAGGTACCTATGGTATTTGCTAACTTACACCAAGAGCAGCTCCTATGGGAAATCTTCCAGCATGTGGATGCTCCAGATAGAAGTTTAAGAGTTGCCAAACACACTTACATAAAGCAGAGCACACAAACCAAACATGTCCTTTGACATAATTACCGATTTACTAAGTACAAGAGAGAAAGAAGTGAGCAGAAGCACTGAGCTGCCTGCACTGCCGCTGGAAGAAGAGAGAGAAGAAGTAAAGAGAAAAGGAAAAAAACAGTTTTTTCTACATGTTATGTACCCTACGACTTGGGAGCCTGGGCCAAAGGAGGGAAATGGATGTTGTGCATATGGCAGGAGGAAGCCCATGGGACCCTGTCAGTGCTTAATGGGCTCCTTTGGGAGCTCTGGGAAGATGCGGACTGAGCAAAAGCCGCCTCTCCCTGTCCCTTTAGCACGGAGCGGTGGATGCAGGAGGACAGAACCAGAATGATCTGGAGAAACGAGAGAGGAGAAGAGGCTTTTTCTGCTTGCAATGGAGTGAAATTCAAAACCTCCAGAAGCACAGAGTCCTAAGCAGAAAGAGAGAAAGCAGTGCAGCGGCGCAGCGGGAGGCTGCTGGAAAGGCACTAGCAAATGAAAGGTCTGAATATGCAGAATAATCCTGCCACGGAGGCAGCGCGGGCATCCTTTATTTTTTCATTTTTTGAGCGTGGTCCCCTGCAAGTCGGGAAAAGCCCCAAACAGAGTGACAMGCACCACGCAGGGGCTGGGCGACCTCCGCACTCGCTATGGGAGACCAGGGCTGCTCCCAGGACACACAACGCGGAGCGGGAAGTGCGGAAATGTGCCATCCCCGGGGCATGCTATGGGGGAAGGAACACGCTTCCCTCCCTCCTCCCATTCCTCCTTTGGCCGCATTAAGGTTTGGAGAGCATCGGGAGATAGCAGGAGGATTCCTAGCGCTGCTGGAAGAAAAACACCCAACATGTAGAGACTGCATTTCTGCCATCGCGGGTAGCGAAAGCTGTAGCTGGAGGGCGAGGCTGCCTGGAGAATTCCTGTTCTCCTCCTCTTCTCTTCTCTTCTCTTCTCTTCTCTTCTCTTCTCTTCTCTTCTCTTCTCTTCTCTTCTCTTCTCTTCTCTTCTCTTCTCTTCTCTTCTCTTCTCTTCTCTTCTCTTCTCTTCTCTTCTCTTCTCTTCTCTTCTCTTCTCTTCTCTTCTCTTCTCTTCTCTTCTCTTCTCTTCTCTTTTTTGATTTAGTGGATAGTAATTAGTACTTCTGCATAGCAGTGAGAATTCACCTTGCACAGAAAGACGCCAGCTCCATCCGACACAGCGTGTCCCTGCGTCCCAACCCGCTCAGGGCGCCTCTGACATCCCCAAGACGTGTCACACCATTAACAAGACTTGTAAACAAGGCCCTGGCGATGGGCRAGGTGCTTTAAGTCCTTTAGCTCTTTCCCTAAGCCTATGAGTTCTGGCTAAACCTCAACGTGAGGGCTTATATCCCGGCAACCCCAATCCCCGACTGGAGTTTGGAGTGGGTTCACCATCCATCTCCCCTGCTTCCCCTYAGAGCTGCGTGTTGTGGGTTGATAACGCTGGCAAGCGAAGCACTCCCCATGCGCACGCACCATAGAGCTCTGTCTGGAGCTCCTCGCTCGCTCGCGAACCCCGAGACATGTGTAAGCTGTGCGTATGGATTACATGGAGCTGGGAGCACAAGTGGAAGCCGGAGGGGATTAGCAGCCTAGCGGAGTTTAGGCTGGGAAGAGAAAAGAGATGCCCCAACGGAATAATAATAATAATAATAATAATAATAATAATAATAATAATAATAATAATAATAATAATAATAATAATAATAATAATAATAATAATAATAATAATAAAAGAAGCAGGAGGCATTTTCTGCAGGCAGGATTAGACTCCAGTGAAGCGCGGGAAGGGAAAGGCAGCCCCACGAGCAGGGAGGGGAGGCAGGGCCCAGCCGATGGGTCGATGCCATGCTCGGGGGTGAATCTTCCCCTCCGTTGCACCAATCCCGCCCCGGACACGCACGGCGCGGGCTGCAAGGGGCAGCCTCGTTGCTCGCGGGAGCAGGTTTGGGAAGGGAGGACTGTGGAGGTCAGGGCCGCCCCGTGCGCGGGCCTCTGCCCCGGCAGGTGTGTGCGGCACCTCCTCACCCGCTTCCCCTCCTCGCCCGTCTCTGGAGAACAGCGTGACCCAGAAACGCGGCGCTGGCTCCGCGGCGCCGCCCGGGCCGGGCCGAGCGCGGCGCTGGGGCTCGCGGGCACCGGGGGCTCGTGGGGAGCGACCCCGGGCCCCAGGCCGCRCTGCGACGCTCTGGGCAAGCAGCGGCTCGCCCTTCACAGGGGCTGCCRCCGAGTGAACATGAGGCTAAAGACCCTTCTCTGAAGGCCTTGAGGTCCCCCCGCAAGCTGCTCTTCAGGCTAGCGGGCAGCCCCCCGATCCTGCCCATGGTTTTCCCAAATAGAAGCACTGGTCTCCATAAATTCCTTGGGCTCTGCAGAATGGCAGGCTATGCTCTTTTAAACATCCCCATTCTTCTCAGTCTCCTTTCATTTTATTTATTTTTTAATTTGGATGTATCTGAGCAGGATTGGCTTTCTTAACCCCCCCAGGGACTGCAGAGGTGCCAAGAACTTGGCATCTGCCGAAGTTGCAGAGAGGAGTCTGGAAGAGCTGCCAGCTTTACATATCTCTATTCAGGAGCTGAGTAAACAATTCTGGGGAAATTAAATAATAAAAATAAAAAATAAAATAAAGTAAAATAAAATAAAATAAAATAAAATAAAATAAAATAAAATAAAATAAAATGACAAAAACAAAGAAGCCTTTGGTCAGTGCAGGATTAAGGTGGTAAACAGCCACCAAAACATCACAGATGGCCCCTGTGCTTTGTTTCTAAAAGCCAGTAACCCAGAATGGAGGCTGCTAGATGTAGCTGGGCATTTCCTAGCTGCATGATGCTGCCAGCAGAAGAGAAGTCGGGGAAACATGCTTGCCCACGCCCCGTTCCAAGGGTTGGCTGCTTTGGAAAATTCGGGACCCCTTCCAAAGCGGCAGGATCAGAGCCGAGCTGTTGGCGGTTTCGTGCACCGGGGACTCGGAGGGCGCCTCGCTGCAGCTGGCACCTGGGCCCCATGGATGCTGCCCTGGCACCTGGGCCCCRTGGATGCTGTCCTGGCTGCAGGCRCGCGCAGTGACACGGCCAAACCTGCTGCCTGTCGCTGCCCCGGGATCTCCCCTCCCGTGCCCCGTTTTGGTCCTGGAGGAGCCAGAGCAGCATGATTTCACCTTGCAGCTCCACAGCCGCACAGAGGGGCAATCCCACGGGAAGGGAAGATGCGGAGAGTCACCACAGCCAAATCAGCGCCCCAGCAGCACCAGAGCAAGGAGGGCACTGCTGGCCGCCCGGCCCCGTGGTGCAAACCCCATGGGCTGGGAGGGAGGGCCGGGCACCTTTGCTTTGCCACGGGCACCGCCAGAGCCATGACTCTGGCTCCAGTGCTCACCGGCTGCTGCTCGTCCTGTCAGCATAAAGGAGGTCCCAGCCTGCTCATTTACAACTGTCTCCAGCTGGCCCTCCTACGAGCTCCAGCATTTTCTTTTACCTGCATTCATGTGGAAAGAGGAGAGAATCTTTACTGTTTATTTCTTTCTTTCTTTTTTTTTTTTTTTAAGAAAAACATGTAGAGAAACCACCTCAGACCTAATCCCCGAAACACTTATAGCTGTTAGATGTAAATGAGAATCAGGCCTTAAGACAAAATAGCTCTTGGATATGAATGCTTGATCCAGGTACTTCGTTCTCTTACTTAAAATCCCGAAATCCCAGCATATTCTGGAGTCTGCTCTGCACTTCCTTGTTGCTCCTGTCATTAATTCATCCAGGAGTTCTCAGTTGCCACGGAGAGAAAAATCCAGGATAGCTTCACAAGGGACTTCTCAGATCTGAAGCCTTAAAACAACAACAGCCGAAAAAAAATAAAAAATAAAAATAAAAAAGGCTGCGTGGGAAATGGAAAAGGTGAGGAGAGAAAAAAAAAGCAGCAAGCAGTCAATAAAAGCTTTCAGGGAAGAGATAAGAGCAACAAAACACAGAATGGTTTACTGCTAGTTAAAGGTGTGATGCGAATGAAAAGAACTTTTACAAATGTCTGGAGAGGGAAAGAAGTTAGAAGAGAAGCATTTCCATTAGTAAATGAGCTTGTGAGTGTATTTTTCCTGGTTGCAAATAGATCTGAGCAGCACAAGTGTGACATTTTTATTTCTATCTGCCTTTAGCGGCGAATTTAAGAATTTTGGATGGCAAGGAAGTAATTAAGACAATAAGATAGCTTTTGCCTGCTCACACATCCATTCTGCGAACGAAGAGGCTCCCCGGTGCACGGTGGCTTCCCTCCTGAACTCAGCGTGGTTCTTCACCTGGGCGAAGCTGCTCTGTGCTCGCAGAGCTGCAGCTTGAGTCAGCACTCGAGGAAGCAAACGGAGGCTGCAGCTTGCCAAGAGCAAGATAGGATAGCCAGCGATTGAGCTGAGTTGAGCCAGCGATTAGCCGTGAGATTTGGTAAGTCTCCACTTTTGGATTCGGTAAGCCACCAAAGAGGTGCTTTGATAAGCCACCAAAGGCTCACCAAAAGGGTGAGGCCACCTGGCATGGCATGTCCCCGCTGCCACCACCTGGGACTCGCTGCCCCATGGTGCAGCGAGGGCAGCAGAGGGTGCCTGTGACCTGCAGCTGCCATTAGCTGAGCTGCCCGTGGCCGTTCCTCTTGGCACCCCTGTCCAGCGGGGCTGCGTCTGCTCTGCAGCCTGCGGGGCGCGTGAGCAGCATCGTGGTGAGAGCGGCGTCTAGGCTGTCTTGGGGCCGGTGGCTCGGCGAGCGGGAGGAGCATTTCACTCTGCTCTAATTAGAGCYGCTCCTGAAGGAAGAGGAACCAGGCGTTGCAGAGGGCTGACTTAGCGCAACCCCCAAGCAAAGGAGGACACACCATGCGCTGAAGCCCATTGCCCAGCGTTCCCCCATGCCCTGCCATTGGCAGGACCCATAGGGAGGCCAGTACCCGTGACACAAACCAGCGCATGGGGCAGAAGAAGGATGGGGCAGAAGAAGAAGAAGGTCCAAACGAGGCACCACGTGCCCCAGGAAAGCCAACCATGAGGCCCAGATGTTGTGCGCCCTCGGCAGAGGAATGACGGGCGCTTCCAGAAGTGCAGCCGCAACTAGGGGAGATCAAGGGATAATGAAAGAATATGCTGTGTCAAACCTCGTTTGTGAGGTGGTTGATGTTTACTGAACCACAGGAGCACAACAGTTTCAGTGAGATATTTTAGCAGAGAACATGAGTATTTCAGTATTTCTGAGAAAAAAAGATGAAAATTGGCATGGCTATAAATACTGTCATGCAAGAGCACATTGCTTGGAGAACACAGACCGCGATGATAAATGACTGCTGAGTGCTATTTAGGGCACGGAGGCTTAAGTGTGTGCCAGAGCACTAGATATCTACTCAAAACTTGGCATCTTCGCTCAAGAGTCCGAAGGAGGCTGCTATAAGTGGGGGGTTAGGAGGGTGGCAAAGGGGGCTGCTCCATGAGCTCCAATTAACCGGGGACAGTGACATTCCCACTCTGGAAAACAGAACCTAGAGGAGAGAGGGTTGCTGCAGAAGCTCCCCAAAGCAGCAGCCCTGTGGCACATCTGCTAAATCACATTAAATGCTTCATCTGGAGTATGGAAGCGGCCAAAAGGGAGCTAGAATGCAAGCTATGCTGTGTGGACTTGGTGGGGATGACCGGCTTGCTTTAGGAAAATGTAATTGGCGTCTTACCAACAGGGTTTGCAGGGATGCAGCACTTTGGACAGACTCCTTTGAGAAGGCAGCGTTGAGCTCATCTCTCATGCAGTGCAGTCCACTGATTGCTCCACGCGAGATTCGTCCTTTCTATTTATTTTTATTAACACGATCAAAAAAAAAATAAAAAAGAAAAAAAAAACCAAGTCACATGGGTGTTTGTGAGGCAGAATGATTCCCTGGCCAAACACCGGCAAAAATCGGGATTTCTCAGCCCGCTTGGGAATGTAAAGGCTTTTCAAAGCGCTGGAGCGGTGCAGGGGAAGGCGTTTCGTGCGCTCGCCAGCTCCAGCCCAGCGCAGGAGGCTTCGTGGGCTGCTGCAGAGCGGCCCATGGGGAGGCAGGGACTGGAGCTCGCCGGGGCAGCTTCGGCTCCAGGTGTCTGAGCATCCCCGCAAGGCGCTCACCCGTCCTCCTGCCCGCGGCTCCTGCGGAGGAACCGGCGGAAACCGCAGTGAGGAACTGAGCGGAATTAAAGAATAACGCTCCCCACAAAACAAAAACCAAAAAAAAAAAGGGATTTTTTGCCCCACTTGGTTTCCCGACAAGGGCACCCGTTGCAGCAGGGCTGCTCGCAGCGCCCTTGGAGCCGTTCCCTGTGCCATGGATAGCGGTGCAGCCAACGCGGCTGGAGACCGGGCGCAYGGAATGGAAGCCGGGGCAAAACCTCCCCTCGGCCCCCTCCTTCATCAGGGTAAAAACCCACCACAGCGCGATGAAAGCAGCTCTTGTCACCCGCAGGAGCGATGTAGGCACGAGCAAAGGAAAGCTGGGCTTGGAAAACCGCTYGCAGGAGGGTTCTGTGCAGGAATTAGTGCTGTCCAGGCCTGTGCACGTGCCCAAAGCACCATTGCTTGCTAGCAAGTACCTGCAAGGCACCATATCCAGCCACTGCGTTAAACAGAGACCTGGCCTCTCTCCTGAAGGTAGAAGACAAAAACCTACGCAAGGAGATAAGTGAGCCAGTCGTAAAAGCAACAACAACAACAACAYGACTCCTGCTAATTTACCTAAGCCYCTGTATTTATTCGCTGATCCCTAAGGCCTTGCTTAGAGGCTGGCTACGAAGACATTTGTTTTCAATTACGCCCAGGGAAAAGCTCATGCCTCGGAGAAGCTTCTGCTGTGTATCAGCCCCAGGTGTTCAAACACACGGGGTCAGATCCCTTAATATTCTTGTGTTTGGCTTAAAATAAAAGCGAAAATGACACCCGGGCCTTTCTGCCCTTCCAGCCCCGCAGGTGCGCCGGGCAGCTTGCCCAGGCGCCTCCGCGCAAACCCCGCGGCCAGAAGCGCTCGGAGCAGAAGCGCAAAGCGGGGCAGAGCCCCAGGCCGCCTCCTCCCCGGCCCCGTGCGTCCCCCCGGTGCCCCGACGTGAGAGGCAGTTTCCCCAGGCCCGGGCTTGCCCCCTTCCTGGCGGCATCTCCGGAATTTGGGACAGCCGCGCGGCGCTCCCAGGCTGCAGCGCCCGCGGAAGGCGGGAAGGAGGTGGCTCCCGCGCGGCTGCCGCTCGGATGCGGCGGCGACGCTTCCTGCCGCCCCGGGCACAGCCACTCGGGCTCTGCACCCAAGGGATCCGGCCTCCCCRCGGCAGCAAAGGGCAACCTGCACCGCAGCTACGTGCCCCCGCATCGCCCCGGCCCCCAGCCCAAAGCRAGGCCGCAATGGCCAGAAACACCTTTTCAATAGAGCCCATGGAGCCCCCTTAAACTCTGAGGAAAACTCCATCGCTGTCCAAAATCCACCTCTTTTCACCTGCTGCTCACTGCAAGAAAAACAAGTTTAAATAAGCAGGATAGAAAAAAAAAAGCGCGCTCGAAAGGGAAATAGTTCTGCAAATTAAGTCCCAAAGAATCCCTGAGGTATTTGATGCTTGAACGGCTGGATGAGATGCCGTTCTGCGAGGCAAAGCAATTTGCCGTCATTTATTTATTTAATTTGGCATCGGACCGCTGCTCAAATTTGCCGCCAGCAGCTCTCCATCAGCTGGGATCCACGGGGCTGACAAGGACACAGGGAGCACTGGGGGATGCAGAGCCCTCCATGCGCGGAGCCTTTTCCCCCTGGGGTTTTGTCCATGCAGCAGAGGCAGCTGCAAGGGTAGGTGGCTGCCTACCCGAGACATCTCGGCAACACATGAAACCCAAATATTCACGGTGGGGTTGTTTCCTGTAAAAGCCATGGAGATGCTCAGTTCAACTCTCTTGATGCTTTGTGAGGAGTGTAGGAAATTCAAGGCAGAGAATGGGGAAAATACTCCTGACAGGATGTTTGCAATGACAGGAAAGCCCAGCACTGTGAAATCCAGCACCAAAGCATCAGGCAGCAGAGTGGAGGGGATAGGCAGTTTGAAAGAGCTTTGTGTTTCCTTCACCTCCTAGCTTCTTCTACTGCTAGATCTGTTTTTTACGGCCAAAGCATGGGAATGTTGCCCCTCCATCCCGCTTTGCACGTGCTGTGGCTCAGGCCACAGACCCTCGGAGCTGGGTGTTGAGCTTGGGAGGGGGAATGAAGATTCGGGAGCGCTTTGGGGCCACACGCTTTGCTCTTCTGCGCCGTGATGCTCTTGGCATCCTGGAGGCATGGAGAGACCCTCAGGAGTCTGCACATAAATGTGCCAGGAAATCACAGCTGCASCCTGAGCTCCCACCAGGGATTTGCCCAAACCCGATTTGCCCAAAATGTGGTTTTCTCAGGGCATCAGCAACAGCCAGGAGTGGCCTGTCAAAGCAGCCTCTCCTAAAGGCCTGGTGACACCAGCAACACCTGCATGTGGCCAGACAACCTGTGAGAGGGCTAAGGCTCCTCCAGCCCCTCTCCTGCTCTGTGACTTGCATGGAAATGAATTCCATAGGGTTGGATGGGTCTGCATAAGCTTGGAGCACCTTTTGGGGGCTGCCAGCTTTCTCCTGACCTCTKGCGTCTTGGGATGCAAGAAACAGCCCTTAGGTTGCTGCAGCCAGGTAGGATGAATCCCCCACAAAACGGGCAGCTACAAAAGGTGAACTTTGCTTCCTTTCCGAGGTGAATTTTGCTTCCTTTCCCCCCCAGGCCTTCAGCTCAATTCAGTGGCATTTGGACTTGCCAGTTCAAGGTGGAAATAAAGGTGAGCTAAAGCCAAGGCAAGCTCTGTTCAGCCGTGTACCGCTCCTCTCTCCGGGGCTCTGCTGACATTGTTTCCCGGACTCGCGCCAGGCATTTTCTGTGGACACGGTCCCCATGGCTTTCCAGACGAAGCGCTGTGATAAAAACCCTAACCTATTCTGTTGTAGGGCACTTCCTCCTCGCCCTCGCATAAACAGAGAGCGGTATTTACTTGGGCCCGTTACAGCTGCAAGAGGCGGCACCCGCGCAGCACATTGCRCCAAAGGAAAAAGGAAACCCCCACAATTAAAACGCAGCAAAAACAAACACACGAAACCCGAGATATGGAACAAATCCCAGCTTGAATCATCTGCTTCCAAGACCTGCATGGAGCCCATTGAGCTCGAGCTAATATCTATTCACGACATGCGGGAAGCGGGGAGAAATGGCTAAAGTTACGCAGTGGCCGTATCCGCCGCAGACAACGGCCCCGCTTGGTTGGGCTGAGCCCATCACCCCCCTGAGGCAGCTTGCTGGCTGTCGCCGSCCTTGATAAGCCCCCTTTTCTCCAAGTCCCTCAGGAAAGAGTAATAAAATAAGGGTGGGCAYGCGAGGGAGGTCTGTGTGACGCACACCTGCGTTTGCCACTTGCCCCATGTAGGCAATGGTCCCCTCCAAAGAGGGCCCTCCTGAGGCAKATTTGGGGCCAGCACGGGGCCAAAATCCCCCAGAACCTCTTCTTCCCAACCTGGGATTATCCCAGCCTGGGATGAAGACCCTTAATATGTGGCTCTGATATTGCACAAAGCTGGCAGTAAATCTGGAGGGTTTGAGTGAGAAATTATCTACTATAGTTCAAGATGCAGGGGAAAAAAAGTTAAAAAGGAGAGGAGCAAATTTTGGCYTCTCCTTTACTTGATGTCTTTGGTGTTCTGCTGATCCCCTTGTCCCCCTGGGCTGTACGACCCTTAGGCCTGAGTCCCGATGAGTCAATGCAGGTGCCAGGGACRCAGCAGCTCAGCAAGGGCTTCTGAGTCAGGTTCTCCTCCCTTTGTGTTGCCTCCTGCCCCAGCGCTCAGAGCTACCTTGAGTCTCAGAGCAACAGTGCTGGCCAGCAGTGCTGGTACCTGTGTCTGGCTCCCCACGGCAGGAGAGCCATAGCTATGAGACAGCCTCGACCAGCATCGATAACTGCCCTTTGCAGCGTTACCGAAGGCCTTATCAACGCTTGCAGCCGGCAGTGGCTGCAGTGAAGCTGGTTTCAGGCCTGTTTCCTGTTTTCTTAACAACTCCCCAGGCTGGACAYGCTTGTGTCGGTCGCAGGAGCTGCTGAGATCCATCCAAACCTGGTGACGCGCTYACTCTGTGCCCTAGCAGCATTTTAGCTCATTCGGCCGAAATCCTGCAGTGCTTTTGCCCATCCTGGAGACCAGACGAGGGAAGGACAGGGCAGCAGGTTCCCCAGGGAGCCTCGGGGAGCAGGGCCAYGATACAAACCAGCCTCTATTTGTGGCAGGGCTCTGCTCGTGGGAGACTCTGCTCTTGTCCCCTCCTCAAATCCTCCCGCTGCATCTCTATGTGGCCAGGCAGGCTGCAGTGCAGCCTGGGGCTATTTGATAAATGTAATTTGGGTGAGATGAGGAAGGATGCTGGAGAACGAACTGAGGGAGCTTCGGATCGGAGTTGGAGGCCAGAAGATGAGGAAGGGATCTGCGGGAGGGACATYGGGTGAGCCACCCCCACGGTGAGGTGGCTTTGGAGAGGCAGCAGTGGCAGCTGCACCATCGACAATATCTAAGGGCAAGCTCAGGAGAGACACCCCGGAGCTCCGCCGTGACGAAGCAGGAGGCCGGGCGGTGCACGGGGACAGCTGTGATTTAACACGGCTCTCCCACCTCCGACGTGTGCGAGGACACGTCCAGCTTCGGAGGCCCCGGGGAACGACGGGCAGCCGCAGGGAAGCAGCAGCTGAGGTGCAGCCACCTGCTCCTCGCAGACAGTCTCCGCTCCGGCGGAAAAGGCCCAGGGCCCCTTTGGCCCCAGGCAAATTCCTCCCTGTCTCCATGCTGCTGGCGATGGCTTTAACCCAGAGACACACACCAAGGAGAGGAGCCCTCTTCCTTCTCCCCATAGCCGCAGCGGGGCACCTGGGCTAGTCACCCTGCAGGTGCAGTCCTCCTCCAGCTGCAGGGCAGGAGGAGCGTGCCGGTGGCAAAGGGGGCTCAGGGGGCAACAGGCCACTTTGGGTGGCCCCTTTTGGGTCCTTGCTGCCCCTGAAGCCACCTCGGCAGGGACCTTGCCTCTGCACCACACAGCAGTGCCCCAAGGGCTCAGGGCCATGGGGTCCCTCCAGCAGCACCACTTGCGTCATCACGGGATGCTGTGACCACCCCAAGCAGTAAAAAGAAGAGTGCAAGCGGAAGCAACAACACAAAACCCTCAAGATAACCCACCGGATAAATGAAACTAACTGCCAGCCCAGCAACTCACCATTTCCCTTCCTTTTCATGCCAGGAAAGAGACTTTAACCCACACTGCAATGCCCATTGCTGCCGTGCTGGGTGGGCCTTTAACAGAGAGTGTTTCCTGGCCTGCAAGTGCTTGAGAGCATTGGAACAGGAGGTGAGGGGAGGAAACCCAGCAGAAAAAAATTAAGAGCATCAAAGGCGAGGAGCTGGCCCAGGCACGGACACCTCCAGGACACAGACACGAGGAGCCCAGGGAGGCTCATTTCTGCTGGGGCTTGGTCTCGTCCCGTCCTGCCRCCTCCTTCGGCCTGCAGCAGAGGGGTTCACAAAACGCTCCTCCAGGTGCACGCGCGGCCGTGGCCCCGCTCGGTCACGGTCAGCGCCTGGGAGGGCGCGACGTGCTGGGCGGCACCGCGTCTTGCCAGGAATGTGACAGGGACCCGCCAAGCACGCGGGGCGGCACCCCGAGCCCAGGTGGGTCCCCATCTCGCCTTCCGCCTCCGTGTGCCTGCAGGAGCTGGGGTGCCCTACGGCACTCCTTTAGTTTCTGTGGTCTAACAAGGCTGGCTTTTTGGCTTGTGCATCCAGGCTCTCCCCAGGAGAGCTGGTAGATACTCATCCCCCTGCTGCAATCAAGAGGCTGCCTGGCTTACCTGAGGTCTAGTGATGGCAGGAGATGGAGAAATGGAGGCAAGTCACCCTTCCTTCCTTCCTTCCTTCCTTCCTTCCTTCCTTCCTTCCTTCCTTCCTTCCTTCCTTCCTTCCTTCCTTCCTTCCTTCCTTCCTTCCTTCCT
>NW_020455470.1:1077343-1078985 GCF_003342845.1 Nothoprocta perdicaria | reverse complement strand
CAGAGGCTTTGCAGAGCTGCTGCAGATGTCATGAAGTTGCAGCAAACAACTTATATTCGCCTGGAGGAGCTGAAGCCTTCGGGCGTCGTGCRGAAAGCCTGCGAGTACCTTGGGGTGGTGAGCGTGCCCCATGACCTGGAGAYGTAAGTGGCAGGCAGGGCYGCTGAGCTCTGCTTTTCTGTGCATTGCAGCCCCTGCTGCCTCTTGAGGGGAGCTCGCGGGCCAAAGGCAGCGGGCTCCAGCCTTCCTTTGCGTGTGTGTCACTGCCTGCTGCACCTGCTCTTTTCCAGATTCCTGATGCAGAGAAGTGGCGGGATGCCCTACTATTGTGAGGAACTGCTGAGCTACCTCCAGCAGCACAACATGCTCTTGCTGCAGCCTCTGCGGAAGGATGAAGGAACGGAGGTCAAATGGGAGAACCTCTTCAGKAAGCAGCTTTGTGTCTGACTGCCTAGTTGTTGTGGTCCATTTCCCAGTGCCCATTCCTGCCCTCGTGTTCCCCTGTGAATGTGGCATAGTGAGAGGGGGCAGCAGTGGCGAGCTTGGTCTGGATGAGGGGTGGATTCCTGAGGGCCTTGCAGCTGCAATAGGTCAAGTACAGGCTGGGGCCTTGCGTTACTTTGTGAGGAGGGTCAGGGGCAATGGTGATGTGGCAGCAAAAGGCAAATGGGGAGAAGAGATGCCCCTGGCCCTAAGCTAAGCCCTGCTGTGGTTAGGAACGAGTATGGACCGAGGCGGTTCTCGTGGAGCAGTGCGGAGAGTCGCGTGGCTGCAGTTCCCCTTGCCCGCAGCCCAGCACAGCAGGATTTCTGGTGCTGCCACTGTGCCCAGGCCCCAGCTGCTCTAAGCCCACCATATGCACAGGGCTGGGGGCTCTGAAGGGGCCTCGGTGCGGCCCCCGGGTGCCTCTGTGTGCACCTTGTGTTGGGGGTGGGTACTGCAGAGTGGAGGATGGAGGCAGGCAAGATGAATACCACTCGCAAGCTCAAGTCACGGGACGAACGGTCTCCCTCTTGATAATGCCTTCATCGTGCTCTCCTGCTCCGCTCAGCTGCCGCAGTAGAGGCTCCTGTTGTCGGCCCACCGAGAAGGTCCAGTGCGCGCCAGGACTGCAGAGTGTTCACCATCAGAGCTGATGTGAACCTGCAGAACACGGTGCTTCCCCCCAGCCTGAAAGGTGAGGGGCTGAGCCCCGCTCCAGTTGTGCCCTTCATTTGGGTGCTCCTCCTCTCCCCTGTGCCTGCTCCCTGGGATTGCAGGAGGAGCTGAGCCCTCCTGAAGATGTGTGCCCCGCGTTGTACCTGCCCCGTGAGTTTGGTTCCTGGGAAGCAAGGCTCAGCTCTCCTGCTTCCTGAGTTGCAGAGAATGCAGCCTCAGCAGCCTCGTCTTGGCAGAAGGCAAGAGAGAGAGACTCTCAGAAGGGATGGTTTTGAAGTGTGCAGCCATCATTGGGCCGACCTTTACGACCGAGCTGCTGTTCCACATCCTTCCCAACTGGACCAGGACCAAGATCACCAAGATATTGACGGTCCTGGTGAAGAGCAAGATCTTGAGGTGGCAGAATGCCAGGACGGTGGCAGAAGACAGCAGTGTTTCCACCACGTGGTCTGTCACAAGTGAGGAGGAAGAGAACGGTAAGTGG
>NW_020455470.1:1068335-1075888 GCF_003342845.1 Nothoprocta perdicaria | reverse complement strand
CTTGGCACGAGGGGAGCGTGCCAGGAGTGCTGTGCTGTGTGTGGGGTGGGCATTGCCAGGGCGGAGGGGACGTGTCCTCAGAGGGATGCGCGTGGCAGTGACGGCGCTGGCTGCGGGCTCCGCACCAACGCTCCTGTGCTCTCCATGTGCTTCTTCCAAGGCCTTTACCAGCCTGAACCGAGCAGAGGTCCTGCTGTGATTCTGTGATTCCATGATCACAGAACCATTCAGTGAATCACAGAACCATCCTGTGGTTCTGTGATTCCATGATTTGCTGTCTTGAAGTTTTGCTGTCTCTGTTCCTGCAGTTAGCTTCCTCTACCCATATCCAGCAGATTGCAGGCTGATGGATGTTTATAAACTCCTTCAAGATGTCAGTGGGAGTTCTCTGGGGGCATGGACAGGTCAAAGGTTTGACGGTGGGATGCTTTGTGCTCTCCAAATCTTTACGTAAAATAAACTGTAAACTTTGTGCAGGTAAGTATTCACCCCTGAGCTGCTTATGCAGGAAAATGGAAATGAATTCCTGTGCGTACCCTACTCAACTGCAGATATCAGCTAGAGATGATATGATCACCTCACCTTATGGCCTGGATTTGGATCAGAATTAGGAGATGGGCACAATTTCAGGCTGCTGGTGGTCAGAGAAGGAAATCTCCCATTTCTCACTCCCATCCCACTTCTCTCTCCAGAGCCTGTCATGAGGTCTTACTTAGTAATCAATCCTTGCTTTGTTGGTGTCTCAGAGGTGGGGCACTGGTGAAGTGGATTTCTACAATCACTGGAGGGATTATGTGGAAGCCTTTGGAGATTCAGCTGGCAMATTTTGGCTTGGTAAGGTATTGAACTGTGACCGGTGAAGGGTGAAGAGCTAACAACTAGCTTGTACAAGTATGAGCGCTGAAATATCAGTCTCCTCTGAGCCTCCTGTTGAAACTGTCAGCTTTTCTGCTCTTCACTGGAAGAGCAATGAAGTATTCATGATATCCAGAGGCCAACTGAAGTCTTTCCACTGATATCTGTGGGCTATGGAGCAGCCCTAGGGCAAGCTATACTTTTCAAGCCCACTGAAAAGATTTATTTTGGGCTTGTGTGCTCCTATGAGAAGTGAAATAATTTGCTTTTTTGCTTTCATGAACATGTGAAATCCAGGACATTATATAAAACTTAATGTACTCTATCACTGTCTATCTTTGCTGTTCTATTAGCTCACTCTGCTTGGATCAGAGAATCCAGCTTTATATGTATCCTAGTCTTTGGAGCGAGAATCTTTAGATGGGCTTAGAAAGTAATGTTCCACTGTGTCTGCTTAGACCCTTTCTGACCAGGCTGGATTAGGCTTTTTGGTCTTTTCAGTACTGCTGTTTCTTGCCAGGAAATGGGACTGGACCGTATAAACTTAACAAAATGTTGTGACATCATCAAGCAGAGGAAGGAAGGGAGGGAGAAAGGGAGGGAGGGGTGGGCTTGTATAACCAAAATGGCAGCAATTCTAGGATTGCAATGGTGAACAAGCTTTTCCCTTTTAAGAGTAATTTAAGACTGAGAGAGCTGGGCCTGTTCAGCATGAAGAAGAGAAGGCTGAGGGGGGACCTGAGCAGTGTCTATAGATACCTCAAGGGAGGCAGTGAGGAGGAGGGGGCGGCCTCTTTTCGGTGGTGGCCAGCGACAGGACTAGAGGAAACAGCCACAGGCTGAGGCACCAAAAGTTCCACAGGAACTTAAGAAAACATTTCTTAAGAGTGAGGGTGCCAGAGCCCTGGAACAGGCTGCCCAGAGAGGTTGTGGAGTCTCCTTCTCTGGAGATCTCCCAAACCCGCTTGGATGCAGCGCTGTGCCACATGCTCTAGGTGACCGTGCATGTGCAGGAGGTTGGACTGGATGATCTCTGAAGGTCCCTTCCAGCCTTAAGGATTCTATGATTCTATGATTCCTTGATAATTTTTTATAGGTCTTGACAAGCTGCATAATCTCACAGCAAGTCCSATCCATTCTGAGCTCCAGGTGGATTTGCAGACATCCAGTGAATCTGTCTACGCTGTCTGTGATTTCTTCAGGTTGCCTCAAGCATAGATAGATGCAGGCTGTTGGTGTGGAATTAGAGAGCAATGCTGGTGAGAAGTGCCTGGCACTTCTGGTGTTTTGGCTGCACACAGGGAGGCAAATTCTTGGACTTGTGTGTTTGTTTTGCCACTAGCATACAGGCTCATTAAACCAGGTTAGATGGATGCAATTCCCTGAGGTAGAATGTTCCCACAAGTTTATCTCGTGCTTGGTAGAGGAAAAAGTTGCCCTTTGACGGCCAAGAGAGGAATTGTGTAAGCTAGCAAAGCACTGTCTGAAAAGGCAGACTGGAAAGTTTTCCCAAGAGGTAGCCTGTGTTAGAGAGTGACTGCTGGGCTTCCCCAGCTGAGAAAATTGACTTTGCCCCACGAAAGTAGCCATCCTGGTGTTGACTTCTGCCACTGGTAAATCCTTACTCTTGTCTCTGTATCCATAGTCTTCCACTTAACCCCTTTATCTCTTACTGCCATATGTTTAGATCTTCAGCCTTGGGGTATCTAGTCCTTGGACATGATTTCTTACAGCAGCCTTTTAGGAATTGTTTCCAGATCCTTCCTGTGCTGCTGTTTTGTTTTTTCCCTGACAGGCCTGCTGTGTTTAGCTTGAAGGGAGTATAAACCCTCAGACTAAGCAACTGTGGTCTTTGACTTCTGCTTATGCTTTTAATCACTTCATTTAAGGGATACAATGATCTATCACCATGACTGGAAGTTCACAATGTGAGACAGAAACAATGATGTGTCCCTCAGTAACTGTGATGTGACACACTGTGATGCATGGTGGTACAATACCTGCCACTTGGCCAACCTCAATGAGAGGGAGAAAAAGCACACTGAAGTGAGTGGCAAAGCTGTGTGTATAGTGGGCAGCTCTTTAGCCTTGGGAAAATACATGGAGTGTGGTTGCAGTAGGGGGATTTGCCCAGGCTATCATAATTTATTTCATTGAAAAGGAAAATGATSGTTAGGGAAACTCATGACCATTACTCTGTGATCCTTGTGATGAGTAGAGATACTTGACATAGAGCTGCCTTGATTTCCATGAGAAACAAAAAAGAGAGCGCTCACTAAGAGGCACACCAGGACGCAGGCACATGGCCTCATGTAGCATATACCGTGGTTTCAATGCATGCCTTAGTTTGCGTCTCATCATACAGGTTTGTTTTGTGCTTGAAGAGGCTCTTGTTTCCACTGAGTCCCTAACTGTATTATAGTCTCAAAGTGTACAATAACTTGTATTAGAAATGTCTGGAAAACTGACTACAGCAATAGTCAATATCTGGTAAGCAATTGCATCTCTGTTTATTGGGAGGGTTAAATATTAGAGTGGACAGAGGTAGACTCCTGTCCCCTGATCTGGATGCTTTAGTAGAAGAGTTCTGTGTTTTCTTCACAGAGAGTTAATTGGGAGCCATGGCTTTTACTGAGATGAAGATTTGTCCTCGGTTTTCTAGTAATGACCCAGTTCTGACTAGAAGGAAGAGGTCCCTATAAGGAAAGGGAAAGAATATCCAGGCTTAAACTGACCTTTGTGCAGGACAATGACAAAGATTCAATGATGATTCAATGATTCAATATTTCTTAACACAGTTAAGGTTTGGATAGCTTTCTCCAATGTGTGGGTGGCAATTACTGATCAGCTTGAACCCAGTGATCTCTGGATCTGCAGCTCAGCCTGCTTCAAATCTTCAGCAGGGCACAGGTTGGAGAGCTTTCAGTTTGTAGTTCCTCTGAATGGCTGAGCTAGACAAGGATCTCCCAGATTCAATGAATGCAACTCACCTTCAGGAACACTTAATAAAATGAGCTTTATAACATTACGTCGCTTCCCCAGAAAACAACCTCATGACTCAGGAGATGCAGGTAGTGCATCATGTCCCCTGTGGAATTGCTACCTGTAACTTCGGGGAAGAATTTACTTTTGAACTTAAAAGATTACCCAGCCCCTCTGCCTCATWTTCTCTGGAAAACACGGAGATGATAATATTCACCTGCTTTGCACAGGAATGTAGAGAATTAATAAATGACTGTCAGAGCACGTTACAGCAGTAAGTGCCTGATTTACTAATTATTCTCAACAGGGCCATAACTATTGATGGGATGAAATGTCTTCCATCATCGCCTCTCCTTCTTTTAATCTGAGGTTGTCTTTTCCTTCCCCTTGTCAGGGAAAGCATTGCTTTCCCTACTCTTTCTCCAATCAGAGAGCTCAGCTTTAGAAGTGTTGTCAGGCTGCTAGTAAGGCTTATTAACCCAGGCTAAGTCTGGACTCCTCAACCTCCAGTATGACATCTCCCCAGGTTAAAATCCTTCTCTGTTTTGCTTTCTTTTTTTTTTTTTTTTCCTCCCTCTTGTCTGCCTGCCTGCCAAAAAAATGTCTGAGAAAGCATGCAGTGAATTAATGTTCACAGACTAAGACAAGGTCCAGAACAGCATGAGTGTAAAGCTATATTTCTTCAAACTCTGCTCACCATCCAAAATCTGTTCCTGCAAAATGCTTACAAAGCCTTGTAGAGACCATGAAGAGAATTCTCTATTTGATTGTCCACCTGCCTTCTGCTTTTCCATTACCGGTGTCATAACTAGTGATGCTAAAATGATTCTGCTTGTCATCTAACCCAAAACTGAACATGAATAAATGAGCCCCGTGCATTCTTCCTTGGGCTTTTCTGTCAGGCTGTTTGCAAATTTAGATGGGTTCTAGGGCATAGTTTTACATTTAGCTGCTCTCTTCCTTKCAGTCATAAAGATGAGTTTTGCTTCCTTCCCTTGAGAAGAAATTTAGCTTTTGGATGATGAGCCACAGCCAGTGAGGCAGTGTGAGCTCACCAAATGATGCTTGCTAAAAGACTTCCTTGTCTGGGCAGATTGGAACATGATTGTCCTCTGTCTTAATGGATTTTTTTTTTCTAGTCCCCATGCTAAACTCAGTAATGCTTTTAAGAGAATCCTTACCACATTTTGGGGAAGTAGTAAAATTAGAAATAAAAGAATTCTTAAAATACATCTTAAAACATCTTCCTTGTTTTGCGTGGGTCTAGTAGAATACTTTTTTAAATTAAACCTTCTTTGCATGAAAGAGGCAATACCCAGACCCTTCAGAGCAGTGTGGAAGGGTAGAGACTGTGGGAATTTGGTCTCCAGAGTGTGCTCCAAAATGGGGATATGGAGGGACCATATGATCTTGTAATGACTTAATACACCAGAGCAATAAAATGATCTGTGAACCACGCTAAGGAGAACTAACAAGTTCTCCATCTAACATCTCTCAAAGCTATGGTCATGTGGTTTCTTTCTGCTACCCGGTGGTCAGGCAGGTAGGTTTCACTAAAACTACCACTACTCAATCCCATTGAAAGACACAGTGCAGACATGATGAAGATCACTGAGGGTAACAGAGGAATAGTTTTACACATGGCCACTCAGTATATCTTCCTAAAGCAGCAGGCTTGTGTCTTCCCAGTGGCATTTTACTGTGCAAATCTCAGAGGCAAAGTGTAATTCCCTTCAAAAGCTCAACCTTATTAGGGAGTAGAGAATTATTCTCTTAAGAGTGCATGTATTTCAGATCTCTTTCTCCTGGACAGCAGAGATCTGAAATAGATGTAAATAAGATGTTTTGATGTTTTATCTGCAGTTTCAGAGGAGGCTTTTTGGTCTTCCTCATTATCAGCTCCTCTTTCACTAGGAAGTGCAGAGTCAGTTCCGGGAAAACCTGTGCAAAAAGTCAGCATTTCCAAACCGCCACAGGATGGCATCATCCATTCACACTAACCTAGGACAAACTGTCTTGTAGCCAACCAGCCTCGACCAAAAGGCCTTTCTGGAGTTAACCAGTGTCTGCAGCATAGTTTTAGAAGCTAGGACTTCTCATATAACAGTGTTGCTTTGCTCTGCCTTCAGGAATGGACTGTCAAAGGTTGTGGCTGACTGGGGTAGTCTCACAGGAATTTCACGTGCTCTCATTTCTCTCATGGGAGGGCAATGTGGCCCTCCCTTAGGGCCAAAATAGAAACCCTCAGAGCCCGTCTGCCTTGTCTTGTGGTCACGTAAATTTTGTGGACAGTGAAGTTTGCCAGGTGCCCCGGGGCCAAGAATGATTTTCTCTGCCTTAACATCACTGTGTTGATGCTGTTTCGCTGTTGGATCCCACTGCTGTGTTACATATGGGACTCAGCACAGCCACTGCTGCTGTTGAGCACCCAACGGCTGCGGGATAGGTGGTGGGTGCAGGAGGGAATAATCTGGGTTCCAGCACTTCTCCAGGACGAAGGAGAAAAAGGGATACCTCTTCACAAAGACACTGGCACTCTGAATGGAGTAACTCAGTGTTTGCTGGGCCAAGGGAGAAGACCAAAGTGTCTCAGAGCACCAGAGGCCTGCTTCGATAGTGGCGTTATTGCTTCTGGTCCCTGCTCCAGGCTTTGACGAAAGAGGGAAGGTGTGGTAAGTAAGGRCCAACTCTCCCCTCCTGGTAGGACTTCAGAGGCCTGTGGGGACAAAGGACTTTTTTGTGCACTCCCTTGGTCCTTGACCCACTTCAGTTCAGGGGACTTTCACCTTGACCTCCACCCTAACGTATTTCTAGCCTAAGACCAATCAACATTCTTCCCTTTCTCCAGCTAGTTCCTGCCCTTGGTTTCTCCTTCTGTGTCCTTCCTCAGCCTGCTCATTTCCTGATGCTTCTCCACTATCAAGGTGAAAGCCTGTTTCTACCTTCCACCAGTCCACCCACATCCTCTGCACA
This sequence comes from Nothoprocta perdicaria, assembly GCF_003342845.1. Taxonomy (NCBI): domain Eukaryota; kingdom Metazoa; phylum Chordata; class Aves; order Tinamiformes; family Tinamidae; genus Nothoprocta; species Nothoprocta perdicaria. The sequence continues at coordinate 1,069,078 of NW_020455470.1, read as the reverse complement.
CTGTTGGGAATGRAAAACAGGGCAAGATTTTTGGGTCGAAACCCCCACGGGTGGAGCTACGACCTGCTGCTGGGCTTGAATGGAAAAGGAATCATAGAATCAAGCAGGCTTAACTCGCCTGTGCTTTTCCCCCCTCAGCAAGAGGAGAGCTGGCAGCCTACCTCCTGCAGAGCAGAAACGCTGCTTTTCTTCTTCCTACTACTCTTTCCCCTGGGGGAGAGGCACTTGACTGTGCTCATTAATAAGGCAAGACCATTAAACTTGATTAAGCTAAACTATCTCTTTAAGAAAATGTCTTTGGGCTGTGCAGCTGGCTGCAGGCAGCGACTGCGCAGCATTTCTGCCCACTGAGCTCCAAGCGTCTTATCTAGGGCCAGAACAAGGATACAAGGAAGATTTCCCCACAAAAATAAACACACAAATGCGAACTAGAAAGTAAGACTGTTTTTTCAGTTTTAGTTATTTTTTTTTATTAAAAAAAGTATTTCAAAAGATGTTTTTCCTCTGTTGCACAAACTTGTTTAGAAAAATAAAAGGCTGACATAAAATGTGCCTGTGGGAAGGCACATGTGGCTGTCAGGAGCTGGGACCCTTGCAGCAGCATTTCTGTACCATGCTTGTCTACTTCCCTGTTAGTGCATCTGCTGCAAGGTTCCTGCTGCCCAACCCACAGGTTATGGGCTCTGGCGAACCCCAGGCACTTGCTGGTCCTTTGCTTTCCTTTCAGCGACTTCAGTCTATGG
>NW_020455470.1:849882-1068314 GCF_003342845.1 Nothoprocta perdicaria | reverse complement strand
GGTTGTGTGCTGAAAGGAGAAAGAGAGAAAGAGAAAAAAAAAAAAAAAAAAAGCGGGGGGTGGGGGGGAAGGCAGTACGAGTCAGGAGCATTTTTTGCTAGAAGGGAACAGAAGTTATAGAATTTCCCCCTGATTTTTCTCTGGTTCTGTTGGTTGCCCTTGTCTGAAACTGCTCTCACTGAGGTGTGTGAAGTACGAACTTTTTCCAGGACCTGTGCGAAGCACTGCAGTTGCGCACCAGGGATAACGTGCTCTCCGCATGCTGGCTGCCACCCCACCCCCTGCTTGCTTGGTAAGCCTCTGGCCTCGTTTCCCTTAGCTCTGCTTTTGTTCTTTCCTCTGGATAACAACACTCCTTCTCTGGGGCTTTTGCTGTCTTTGGACCGCTGCAGAAGCACCTGCGTGGGCAGCTCTGCTGCCTGGAGTAAGAGGAGGAGGCTGCTTTGCCCACCTGGGAAGTTGTGGGGGCAGGAGGGCTGGGGAAAGGCACCCGCATATGGGAACCAGGAGGGAATAATCCGAGAGCAGCACGAGTTCTCCAGGATCCTGGTAGGACTCAGAGTTTGGGATGGAGACCACAGCTGTGTTTCTCTCTATGGCTAGGTGTGGCAAATCCTAATGTTTCCAGCATTACATGCTGCTTCCTGTTTTGGAGGAGACGAGAGTTACTTTTGTCTGCAGTAAGAAAGTAGACTGGAAAATAAGGCACATATGGGGTCATTTTAAAGGCCTGTGTGATGCAGAGTCTGGCCTCAAGGCTGCTACCGACACAGCCAAATGGAGGCCAAGCCCCATGACGTGCTGTTAGCATCGCCGCCCCATCAGTCAGACCAAACAGGCTGCCATATGGCAGGAGAGACTGCTTCGAGAAGGCAGCTTTTCCTCACTGCTTCTGTGCTGGTGTACCCCCAGGGAACTGGAACAGGGCAGCTCCCCAAGGTGACACTCCCCTCTCCAGGGCTGTAAGCAGTTGTATCTGGCAGGYTCCCTCCATGTGTGTTTGGCCTCTTGTCCCCAAGATGTCTGGCTGCCATCTTYGGTTTGCTTCAACAACCTAGAAACTGGGAGGAAAACATCTAGCAAACAGATGTGGTGCAAAGCTCTGATGTGCTGCRGCTTCTGATCGTACTCCTTGCTGGCAGGGGCCGAGCTTGGTGGTGCAGAGAGCGGGGACAGAGGAGACCCCTAGGTTGGCAGGTGGTGGGGTAGGCATGTAGGTGTTGGGAGAGCAGAACCAAAAGCCGCAGGGGTGAGAACTGCAGGTGGTGTGGCTAGCTGCTGGGCTGGGCTGAGCTGCTGCGTGTTGGAGGAAGATGAGGATGGAGATGGAGCTGACTGGAGAGTCCAGCTGGGCAGGAGGAAGGACATTATGTAGKTAAAGGATGACTGTGGGCATAAACCGTACTCCCTGCTCCTCCAGCACATCCCAAATCCTGGAGCCACGTAACCTGACAGGAACACAGAAGTGATCTGCAGAACGGCTGCCCAAATGGCATTGGTTGGCAGCAACACATGCTCTTGCATCTGCATGTGTGTCTGAGACGGTGCATGATGGCTGCAAGGAATGGGCATGGCTGTGTGCATAGGGAAAGGGGGTCCACTGCCACAGTGCTGCATCRGTTCCTAGCCCCATGTCACAGGGAGCCTTGATCCTACCTTTCTCTAGTAGTCATTCAATAAATAACACTAATGCTCACAACTAAGCTCCTAAAGAGCTGCAGCTTGCATTTCCACTCTTGCACTAGCATAGAGGTGATGCAGTGCTTGTTGCAGCATGATGGACTATTTAAAGGCCAAACGGTTTAATACAGTTTTTCTTGAGGAACTTTTCAGTGCTGGTGCAAAGGGMCTGGACTTGCAGCCTTGTTTCTCCTTGCTGACTCCAGTCTGGATGGCAGCATGTCCTTCTGCTTTGCTGCCTTAAGATGGAATCATGAGGTCTCTACGGTTGGGATAGGTGTCAGGGAGTTTCTACCTTCAAAAGCTCTTATTGCCTTTGGATTGGGAGTGGGGAGACAACACATCTTTGAGTTGTGATGTAATTTGGCACTTGTTTTTCTTTGCATCTCCAACGAGGTCGGGATTTGGACAGAGCTTAGGCAGTCATGTTGTGCTAGCTCTGTGGCAAGGCACATGAATGAGGAATGTGTGCTTGCTTTGCATGCGGACATGTGTGCTCATGCAGTGGTTGTGCACAGACAGCTTAGTCATTAAGTGCACTTGGTCCTGGGCACATTTGGCTGTGCTACAGCAGRCACACTTACAAACACGAGTTTGCCAAGTGTCAGCTTGATACAACTACGTTGTGCTTATGGCAAGAGGTGCATCTCTAGGTGAAGGTGCATATGGCCTAGTGGCAGGTCACTCTCATGCTTACTACTGCATGTGTCTGTGTGCATGTGTGTCCTTTTGCATGGGTTTCTACCTTCCGGCACGCTGTTGTGGTGGGGGAAAAAAAGAACTGCATAAGCACATGCCCAAGTGCCTTGCCTTCAACAAGTGCTTTCAACACTCTGGTTGGCTTTTGAGTTCATCCTCTTTTGAAAGTCACTACATAGAAGGCAGCAGCTATGGCATTTCCTTGCCTCTTGTAACTGCACAGTTGAAAGAACTGGCAAGGTCTCTGCAGGGAGGGCCTGGACGCCTTCCTGTCTGCTATATTGGTAGCGATGGCCTCTTGTCCAGCAAGAGCAGCTTGGGCTGTGCTGAGATCCACAGGTCCTCTTCATCCTTCTTCTTCTTTTTCTTCTTGCTCCTGTCAGCATGGAGCTGCCCATTGCTGCTGGTGCCACCTTTCTTGCTGTTTGCTCCCCTCCGTCTGCAGAAGCAGCAGTGGCAGCAGATAAAAATGAACACAATGAGCACAACAAAGGGCAGGCCCAACAGCACAGCAAGGCAGATGGTGTTGAAGATCCCTTCCTCATGCTTGGTACGGATGAGCTCCAAAATAGAATTAAAGAAAGAGCTGATCTTCTGCTCCATGTTGGCTCCCTGGCAGGCAGCCTGCACTGTTCTGGCACAGTCCTTCTGCTTTGAGGCCTCTCAGGATATGCTCAGCACCTGTAAACAGCTAATGGGCTCCTAAAGTGTCTTTGGATGGTGCCTGCAGAGACAGGAAAATTCACAGATCAGGTGGCTGCACCCTCAATGTTTTTCTCTGTGGATCTGCCAGCAGAGCCTGAGCCTCGGCAGGGTGGCAGATCTGCTGCCTTGGAGGGCCCCTTGTGTCTGCTTTCCTAGTCCCTRCTTTTGCGTGGGCTGAGCTTAGGCCTCAGCAGCCTCAACAGTCTCCAACATGTGGCTATCTGTTATAGTCAGGGAAGCTATCCACACGTATGTGACACCCTCCTGCTATGTAGCAGAAATTTCTAGCTCCTGTCCAGTGAGGAAGATGTACCCTGGGGTAGCAGKGCAGAGGGAGAGAAGCCTCCATTGCCTTGCCTTCCTTGGCAAGGTCTCTGTGGAAATGAGGACCTCTCCCTAGGGCTCATCCCTGGGGGACAAGTGAAGAAGGCTTCAGCTGGGAGAGCCTCCTGGTGAGCATGGATCCTGCACTACTACGGATCCATCTCAGAGCCTTCACATCCCTTCCCAGGGCTTATTTTTTCAGCAGAGGATGTACCCTCTGTTTTTTAGCTGTCCTGGAGGCCCTAAAGGCTCTATCTAGCTCATCCTGAAGACCTCTGCAGGGAAGGGGCTGAGCTGAATGTCCCAGGGTTTCTTTCGTTCCTCTGCAGAGCCTTGGCCTGAGGCTCTTGAGCAGCATGGGCAGGGCAGCTTCGCACCACGTGCTCCTCAGGGGCTCGTGTAGTGAAACACTGGGAGTCCGTGGCTGAGGCCGTGGCTGGGCAGTGGTCAGTGCCTCACACCACACGTGGCCAAGACTTCTGCTCCCCTCACCTGCCGCGTGGGCACAAGGTGCAGGCACGAGCCTGCCCTCCGAGGCAGCTGGGCTGCCACACGCCGCCCCCGTCGCACCCAGGGCYGAACCACAAAGGGAAGAAGCACTGGCTGGGGCCTGGGGGCCACGTCAGCCGTGGAAGGGCCTCACTGACTCACCTGGGAACTTCTCCAAGGATGGGTAGGGCCCAGGAGAATTTCTGCGGCATGACATAAGGTTTTCCCTTGTGCAGGGAGAGGTGCTGYCGTGCAGCAGGTTTCCAAGGAAAGCCCTGGTGCAGGAGCACTCTGAGGGGCCAGGGCTCCCCTGTGCGAGGTTCGAGCCCCAAGGAGGTTTGAGTAGRGCACTGGGCTTCATGCAGCCCTCAGGGCCCGACTCCCCTGGGGAGGGACCAGCTGGGTTTGATTACAGGCTCCTTGTCTTTTAAGCTTCCCTTCCCTGGTGTGAACTGTGATTGCAGGTCCTCTGGCTAAGGGAGACAGCACGGCCTCGGAGCTGGGCCCTGGCCCTAGGAAAGGGGTGCTGCCCGTGGCCCCACGCGCTGCGCATCCCTGTCTCAGCCTGCACAGCTTCACCCTGCCTCTTCCGAGAAAAAAAGTACCCAGCAAAACCCAATTCCGCCTCTTTTAGGAAACAAACCCTAAACATAAGGAGTGTGCTGCTGCCACCGGGCTGTGCACAGAAGCTGCACAGACTCCTTTCATCAGCCACATCGGGCCCCTGCCTTTCCTAACCAAGAGCAAAGTGCTCCGGGTAGCTGCTGGGTGCTCAGTCTGGGGCTTCATCAGTGCTTAGATCGTAGTTAGAAAGAAGAGGTTTATTCCCCGCCTACATTTCMCAAAAAAACAGTCTGGATGCTGCTAACTTAGGTTTCTATCTGCCAGAGCATGYAACTCTGAGCTGGCAACAGTTAACTGACATTTTTTTCTTTCGAAGGCATGTGTGGGAAATGTGCTGAAAATAGATTTATAAGTTTCAATGGGAGACCTTCTGGGAACTAAGTGCTGAGAGCAAAGCACTACGCAACAAGAGTAATTTTAATCCCAGATAAATGAAGACTTCGAGCTGTAATATTTTTATGGCTGATTTTTGCCCCATCTGCAGTGCTTTCCAGCTCCTGTGCASCAGAAGGGGAATTTTAAAAGCTCTGTTTTTTTCTGGAGGGAGACAAGTGGTGTGATGGCCCTGGGGTGGGAGCAGCCAGCAGGTGCAGCGCAGTGGTGGCAGGAGCTCTCTTTCACCCTGCTGCTGCTGCCGCCTGCTGCTTCTCCCCGGGGAGGATGGACAGCTGGGTGACTTYGCAGGTTGGAGCAAGGCAGCAAGGGGTTAAATCTCAGATAATGGGCAAGAGGAGACCACGGTAAAGGGAGGTAAGTCCGTGACCGGCTTTAACTGGAGTTAACAGATGCTTCCTTAGCTCCAACCAGCTGCACAACTATGCGATATACTCCTGGCCGCATACAAAGTATTTCCGTGCCGGCAGCTCCACTCATAGCTCCTATGGAGGGAGTTAATCCTCCATTAATTAATTAATGTGGAGTTAATGTGGAAAGCTCTGCAAAAGCAGCCCGTGTACATCGCYCCTTGATTTCCCTGTGCAGGGATTTCTCAAAGCTTGAGGGTGACAGAATGCAAGCCCCACAAGCCCTGTGCAAACTGCCACCRAAAGGGCCCAGAGTTGCCCCTCGTGGTCTCCTGGGCCCATCTGGGGCCGGACCTACAGCTTCACTGGCAGGCACGTGGGGCTGTCCGGGTGCCTCCAGGGGCTCTAGCAAAGGTTAAAGTGCAAAACAAACAAACAGTGAAGCTGGCGCGGACGAAGCAAGTTTGCCATTTATCCATAAATATCCTGACAGCTCATTATCCAGACAGGAACACTGGGCTCCTATGATATACTTCACTCCAAAAAAAAAAAAAAAAAAGACAACCCAGCCAAACCCCTTAATTTCAGACAAAACAGGATGTATAATTTTATTCCTGTGCTGAGATGCTTTATGTTTATTGCCTCTAACGTTCAGGGGAGGGAAGGAGGGCTGCAGCTTCCTTTCTAACTGCTAATTAATTGTTTGCAGGAGGAAAACACAGGGCCCTTTGAACTGCTTCCATTTTAAAGGCTCTTGCTGCTTGTTTCTGGCCTAGCCCCAGAGGATCTCCTCTGCTTTGCGGTAGCCACCCAGTGAAGGGTGCAGAGGAAAGCCCTGACCCACTAGTGGCTCCCTGAGCCCAGGCAGCTGTCTTGGAGCACCCATCAGCCCTGAGATGCTGGGCCAAGGTGGCCACGGCCTGGGCCACCTCCTGGCAGCTGCTCTCCCGTGGCCGCACCGTTTCCTCCTGGCGGTGCATCGCCTTTTGTTCGATGCGTGAAGGGACGCCTGTGCCCTGAATAAAGGGGCTGTTCAGCTGAAAAAAAAAAAAAAAAAGGGAGGAGAGAGCAGAAAAACTGGTGCCTTTTACACCAGCAGCTCCACGGGGGTCACCCGAGGCCACCCATCATGGCTAGCTGAAGGTCTGCCTTGGCTCATGCAGTCGTTTCAGACCATGTTGGGCCCGTCTTGTGTCAGCTTTATCCAAGTGGGGCTAGGCTCTTTAATCCCCACAGGCTTCAAAGGACATTTTTGAGCCTGGAGGATATCTCCCCTGCTGGAACTACAGGCCGCTGTAGCCGAGGGCCAGCTCTGGAGGGTGAGGCTGGCCAAGCGCCACCTGTCCGGCTCAGCCTGAAAGGCGGTGGCTGCCACGCTCAGCATCAGCAAAGCAAAATCTGAGGTTGCCTAGGCAATGCTTGCCCACATCCGGCATACAGGGTACTGCAGAGCAGCCACTGGCAGCAGAGCGGTGAAGTCTGCAGCAAAAGAGAGCGCCTTGAAGAAGGAGCAAAGCTGAGAACTGCATGCGGTCATGGTGGCAGAGCAGGGAGTGCTGGCTTTTTAGGGCCTGATTTTGCAAGTGGATGGTGGCTCTGTAGGCTCTGACATCTACCCAAGGTCTTCTCCAGCGCCACAAAGCTCACCCAGTTCTTCTGGGTCAGCTGGAAGCTTAACTTGGGACAGCCCTTGGAGCAACCATGGCCTCACAGGTGGCAGAGCGAGGAGCCCTCATGCCCCTTCTACATAAGTTTGGTGCCCTTGGCAGGGGCAAAAATGTCAATTTTAAAGCCCCTAGTGCCATGATTCAGGGCTTCCTCATGGCAGAGGTGGTACGGAAGAGCCCAGCCTGCATCCAAATGCATTTTCTTAATGCAGAGGAGACCTAACTTCTGGAGCTCACAACTGATACATGGCACAAGGCAGCAACCCCAAAGCCAAACCAGAGTGCATTCCTCTTATCAGCTTCACGCTGTCTCTGTTCCTGCCTCTGCTGGCAGCAACAGCTCTCTTGGGGTCACACGAGGAGAAAGCAAACTCCCCTCGCAGCCCACAAGCCCTTTGGCCTGGCTAGCGGGGACAGAGCTACAAGCACCCATGGCAGCTCTTTTCCCATTTGCACCTGCAGGCTTACGGAAAATGGGACAAAACGTGACACCCCCCTGAGCACACGCAGCTTCCTTAGCTGTGCTTAGATAGTATTGTTTCGGAAAGGGTTAATAATAGCAGTTTTTCTCTCATTACTCCAGAGTCTCACAACAGGTTCAGGAAACCTTTCTCAAATGTGTAATAAATAAATAAATAAATAAATAAATGGGAAAAAAAAMCCCAAAAACAACAAGACACCAAAAATCAATGGGCAGAAAGCAAAAGCTGCTGCGTATACCCTCTGCCCTCAAACCTTCCAGAGAGCCTGTGCAGAACTACTACCATCCCCTAAAGGAGTAATTTGGAACACTGCTGATACGAAGGCCAGATAACAGGGTTAAAGTGAAACTATTTTGCAAGCTGCCTGCAACCCGCTCCATGATTGCATCTGCGAGCTGGCGGCGGCGCCGGGGACCCAGCCCGGCAGCGGCGCGCGGGGGAATGCCCGAAAGGACAGGCTTTTCCCCCACTTTTGGGTTTTTTGGCTTTTTTTTTTTGGGGGGGGGGGGGGAAGGAGGAGCGGGTGTCTTTAAAGAAGTGGCAGCTTCACCCCAGAGGCTTCGCTAGTGCTCCCGCAAAGCCCGGACGGTTCCTGCGCGCGGGCGGCAAGTGCTGCCTAACGCCGCCGGGCGAGTCGGGCCGAGCTGGGCCGGGCCGGGCCGGGCGGACCCTGTCCCCGAGCGGACCTACCTGGATGCCGAGGCCGCGGCCGCTGCTCCGCGCCGCCTCAGGACGAGTGTCCGCAGCGGGAGGCGCCGCTGCCTCCGCGCCGCCCCCGGCCGCGCTGCTCGGCGGGGCGGACCCGCCGCCGGCTGGGCCGGGCCGGGCCGGGCCGGGCCGGGGAGCCGCTACCTCTCTCGCTGCGCTGCGCTGCGGAGGGGCCGGGCCGGGCCAGGCGGGCCGCGCCGCCTCCGCGCTTGGCGGACCGCAGGGCCAAGCGCCCGGCCGGCATCGTAGGGGTTCGGTCCGTGTCCAGCCGGGGCAGGAGAGCTCGAGCGTGCCCCGGGGGGCTGGGAGGAGACCGGCAAGGAGGGAGGGAAGGTGCTGCTTGCCCCCGCGCCGGCACCCTCCTGCTCCCGTGTCTGCTCCCGGGGATCTTGCATGGATGTTTTTAGGTCCGACAAGGTGCAGCTGGCCCCTTGTTCCCTTCTTCATAGCCCAAGCTGCATACCCTGGCTAAGATGCAAGCGAATGGGGGATTCGGGATGCTGCTGATGTCCAGACCCTGCTCAGTTTGGGAAGGTGAAGTTGCCCTTCACAACACAAGGGACCAGGCACAAGGGACCTGGCTGGCCTAATCAGCAGCTTCTCAGGGGCCCGGCTTCACTGGGGGACACACTGTTTGCTGCTCACTTCACCTTGTGGGTTTGTTTTTTTTTTTTTTTTTTTTAACCATCCACATAGAGTTGTCTTAACTCTCATGCAGCAAGGGCTCTGTGACTAAGATACTACTGCAGCACAGGGCTCCTTAAAAACCCTCACAGGGTAGAGGAAGCTGTGACTCAGAAGCTGATGAATCATACCGGCCTTCCTCAGGATAAGGCTTTTTATTCTTGTATTTTTTTTTTTTTTTTTTTTTTTTTTTTTTCTCCTTCCTCTTCATGCCCCTCATCAGATCCAGGAACACTGCCTGGCCTATCCAGTCCTGGTGCCACCCAAAGAGAGTTTGGGCGTCTTGAAGGCCTTGGGGTTTCTGTCCACTGGGTTTCAGAGCAGGGCCCTTGGCAGCTTGCAGCCTTTGCCTGCTTTCCCAAGGCTGGATAGTCCCTTGAGACTGTTTGTTTTTCCAGCCCAGAGGAGCCAGTTCTGACTGAATTCTTGTGCACCAGGAGAGAGCTGGCCCCAGCCCTGGCCCATGGCCCCGGGGAGTATTGCTACCAGCCTGCTTGCTCCTCGCCTACCGATGGGCAAGGTTGCTGTTCCTGCAAAGCCATGCTGGAAGACAAAAAGGGAATAAACTGTGTCAGCATTTCAGCTCAATACCCAGGGATTGCACAGCAGAGACCTGCTCTGGAAGGCTCCTTTTGTGGAGGGGGCAGCACCTCAGGGTTGCTCTGCACTGGGGAGCTGCGCCAGGAGGGTATCTCCCTCCAGGCTGCTGGTGGCCGTGATTCCTACTCGTGCGCAAGGGGCCAAGCCTAAAGTAAGCAATGGAAAACTCTGCCGCAGGGGTAGCATTCCTTGCCCATTCCCTATGCTTTTCCTGCCCTCCCATGAAAAACTGGCTGTTCCAGTGCTAAAAATAAAGTGGGCTGTGTAAAAATAGCAGCCTCCGCTAGTTGCTTTGAGAATGGCAATGATTTTTTCCGGCCCTAGTGTGCCGTTCAGGAGGTGATATGGTGCTGGGAGGGATGAGGAGCCCGGCCTGGGGAGGGATGAGGCGGTACTCAAGCCTCCCTCGCTCCCCAACCTTCAGCTGGCCCTGGGTGTCCTCAAGGGCTGCATTTACCTCCTCCCTGGGGAGGCTGTAGTTGGGGCAGGGGAAGAAGTGGGGAGGGCAATGCAAATAGTGCAGTGCAAGGAGGGGGGAGAAAAGAGAGGGCCGAGGCGGGAGAGGCCTGTTCATTGTGGCCCCTGGCARGAAGAAAGGCCCTTTGAGGGGCATTTTGGAAAGCTGTGAGGTCACTCAGGGTGGACACGGGGCCGACGTGGGTGCTCAGCTGGGGTGAGAGATTGTGAACGCCTGCCATAAGGGCAAGAGAGCGACCACAGTGTAATAAAGGGGAAGAGAGTAGGCTGAAGGTAGAAATTCTGTTTCCTTTCTATCTCAGGATTGGGATTCCTTATTCCCTTCTCTGGTCTGCTGCATGTCATGAGCRGGGAAGATGGGAAGACACTTGTGTGTGCTGCACAGCCTGCAGTGGGAACAACAGCTTGAAAACAGCATTTGAATGGACAGACATAAGAAATAACATGCAATGAGTTGTGCTCATGCTTACGTAGGAATGCAGCTGCCTGTGGCAGGGCTTGGAGAAACCTGGGTGCCCAGGAACAACGCAGTGCTGGGCGAAGCTGCTAATTCCTGCAGGCGCTCTGTGGGAATTAGCAGTGGCAGCTCAGGACTGCAGCAGATTGGGCAGTAGCTCCCCAGGTCCAGCCCCGAGCCCATCACACAATTCTTTAGTCTGTGAACTGAAAAGCAAGCATGAGCTCTCCTGCGGAGGAAGGGAAGTGGTCACTTTGGGGTGTCACCATGCTGCAGGTTTTGGGGCTTTGTTTTTTCCATACTGCTGCGGCTGGGCACTCAGCTGGTTGCATATATGTGTGAGGGGGAAGCCCCAACATGCAAAAGCCTGTTTTTCTACCAAATTGGAGCAAAAAGAGAAATTTCTAACTCGCCGCAAAGCAAATTTTGCCTATTTTGTCACTCCGAAATTAAATATGGAAAATATTGCAGCTGTCTGGCTGAAGGTATTCTCTCGGGCTTTCTCATTTTGGCTCCGTGTTAGATATTAAAACAGGAGGCAAGGCAGGCTAAATGCCGCCTGTGTGCTGAGAGAGAGAGGACTTCCTGCATTCTCTGCAATCTGCCCCCATCACCACTCTTGCTTAATCAATGTTTTACCCTAGGAGCATGTTCTGTTGAAACTGTGTTTACCCCAGCAAATTCACTGGCTGAAATACTGTTTGCTAAGAAATCAGTTATGGCCATCCCAGGGCTCTGGCCTGGGATTCTCTCCATTTCTGTTTTATTTTTATTATTTTTAACTTCTGTGCTCGTGTAAGCTGTGCGGCCCAGCAGCCCCTCGATGCACTGCTTAGAGTGTACTTAAAGTGTGCTTAAAACYCTTGGAGAAGATCACACATTGCAAACGGCAAACTGGTGGCTTTTCGGTTTTCTGACTTTTGTTCARAGCTGCTCAGCTTATGCCCTCCCAAATCGCTTGCAAATTCATTGCTTTTTTTTTTACTGCAGTGGGGCTTCACCAGGAGCTATGGGCCCTCTTGTTTTGCAAGCTCTGAAAGAGGAAGCTTGCACCAGACAGGCAGCTTTGTGGCTCAGGGGAGGCTGCTTTGCAATTCAGCTCATGGGGGTGTTTCCTGTGTGCAAGGAGCAGGTTTAGATCAGGCTCGGCTTCAACTGGAGTCATTCGGGTCTCACCAAGGTGTCTCTCTCTGCAGGATGCAGCTCTAGGGGCTTTTCCCATGCTTTTTTTTGCTTCTCTTTCTGGGCCGCGCTGATTCCCAACTCGCTCCCCACAGCTCCTCCTACCACATCAGGGACTAGCACTCCAGASACTCGTTTGGATTGTTTTATTAATGTATAGAAAATGCATTAAAAAAAGGAACTATACATAGCTAAAGAGCGGTCAGGACTAAAAATACTAGTTAACAACGGTTAACAAGCGTCAATCCCATTCTCCAAGCTACGTTGCCATTGCAGGGTGCAGAGGGTTGTTTAGTATATTATTTATTTATTTATTTATTTATTTAATTTATTTACTTATTTTTACCCCCACCCTAACCCCATTTTGTCTCACTGATTTCTGTTTTACCTCATCAGGATTTGTCCAATGGATTTTGGTGTCTCCATTCTTCCTCTTTGCTTGTTCTGTTTTGGAAGCAGTGATGCCTCTCGTGTCCGGCCTCTACAAAAGGAACTATGTTTTGCCTTTATTTTTTTGTTGCTGTTTTGATTGGTTTCTCAGTTTGCATCCTCGCCGCTCCAAGCAAGTGCCAGAGTCAACTGAGCAGCATGGTTGCCTGCTGAGGCCACGTGCCACTCAAAGTCTGGGCTTCACTGTGTCCCGGACAGGGGTGTCCTCGTATCTTCACTCGCTTCCCCAAAGACCCTTCCCTTCAGAGGAGCTGGGAGCATCTACCAGCCATCTCTGCTGCCAACCCAGATGGGTATCTCGCAGCCCGCGGGTGGGCGGATAGAACTCGGTGTCATGGGGGTCAATGGGCATAAGTGGGAATTAAAAAGAGTTTTGGGGCATGAGCTTGTTGCCCTTTCACAAGCTATTCACTTGTGTATACCTCACTAACGTGGCTTTGCTAAAAGTAGCTCTTCTTTCCTGCCTGCTTTCTTTGGTCGCATTTCTAAGAGGTGAGCAGAGGTGGGTTTAGCAATTGAGCAGGACTGGAAATGGGTAAGTTAAACTAGGGAAGAGAGGTGTGGAAGCCCCCTGGCATTCCCAGATGCTTAATGTTCCCATCTCTGTGTGTTAGCGCGTTGGGCTGAGGACAGAGATGCCAAGGTGATGGGAGATGAGCTGTCATCTCAGAACTCCCAGCTGCGATTGCGCTCCATAGTGCCAAGAAGTGCCCTGCCTGGCCCAGCCAGCTCAGATGAGCTCGCCAGCAATCTCCCACCTCCTGTTTCCTTGTCTGCGCTTTGGGAAAGCTGCTGAGTATCCAAATGCTGCTCACCAAGTTGAAGGCTGCCAGTTGGTTTTAGTGGGCTTTGCTGTTGATGGAGCTCCTGGGCTCTAATGTTTCCTTCTCTTGCTAGAGCAGGAAGGTCTCCCATTGCTAGGGACAAGCAGGGCTTTGGGTTAGAAAGCAGAGGTGGCTTTGAAGGCCACCGGGATCCAGGACATGTGCCAAGCTCTGCTAGGGGTAAGACCTAATTTATTTTTTCTCATTGGTACTCTGGTATTTAGCATCTGGCACATGGAAGTGCACTTTTGGATGGTGTCTTCTGGTTCATTCTGGGGCCTGGTCCAAATAAGAGCCCAGCCTTGCAAGCTGGATGCACAGAAGAGCCACCAGGGAGTTCAGGAGTGATTGAAGTGTGGGAGCKAAGGTCTTTGGAGATGAACATGGCACAGGAGTCATGTCACAGTGAGGGAAAAAGACAYATTTGTTCTGGTTGGAGAATTAGTTCAGAAAAAGTTCATCCTGCTCAACCAACCAAATCACTCGGCCTTTCTGCAGCATCAATATTAAGCACAAATATGCCTGAAAACAATAGTGAGAGATTTATCAAAAGAAATGTATGGGACAATGCTGAAAAATAAAATTCTGAAAAATTTCATCTTGTTTATGGGCCATGTGAATGAGGCACAAGGACCAGCGTGACTAGTTTGTCTTTGCTCATTGTTTGCTTATGCTTTGGTAGGGTTATCACCCAAACTATAACATTAAAGCATTTTTAGAAACTCTTTTTCCCCAAGGTAGTGAACACAAGACCCTGGTGCTCTTGGTGCGAAATCAGAGATACAGCAACATTGTTGTCCAAGTAAAGACGGCACCTGACTCAGAAAGGCCTAGATACCTTAGGAAGGAAGCAGAGCAAGAACCAGAAGAACCAGGAATGTGCCAGGACTTCTTGCTGGTAATTTTTTTTTTTTTTTTTTCTAGAAGAACCTGTCTCAGGTTATAATAATTTTGGAAGGTCAGACATTATCTCCAAGTGTGTCCTTCTGCCTCAATATTGGAGTTCTGGTAACTGGGTGCTCTCATCCCATCTATAGGACTTAGGAAAGCAATGGCAGACATCATCAGGGAGAGAAGAACACATGACAGGAAATCTATTTAGAGAATAATCAGCCTTTTAAAGATCTTTAAAAAGATCTTTTGAGCTGCCTGGAAAAACAAGGCTGAAAGAAAGCTCTTTCTGAAGTCCAATATATGAGATTGTGATTTCGTTGAGCACTTTTTAAAAATTTTCTGTTTGTTTTGTGCTTACAGAAAAGAGAAAGGTTTCTTGCCTTTTGCTGACAGTGAATGTTGAATTCCCATATTTCTACTGGGTCGAAAAGGAACCATGTCACCCACCCATGCTGAACAACCACTTTCTAAACAGAAAATTAATACTATCCACCGTCAGTCTCGGGTCCTATTTATAACTACTGGACTCAAGAGCTTTTGTTAGTGTACTTTTTATCCATAAACTTGGGTCGTATTGGGAAAATATGACTCTCCAGTTCTACTAGGAGTCATCTTATGTTTTGATCATTTCTGCCTGTTGCTTCTTGTTGGTTTGGGAGGCCTAAAATGAGGCAAGTTGATCATCTTGCCACACTGACTGTCTGCTGTGAGAGGTTCCATCTTCTCTGTCCTCTTTGACCCATTCCTCGATCAGATGATTTGCTTACTGCCTGTTTTCACACCAATGGGTTGTTAGAAGAGATGCCTCACTTACATGAGGTGCTACTGTACTACAGCATCCTTCCTCCTGGTCAGACTGTCCCTGTCAGCTAGTAAGYTGACCACTTGAGTGGTTCAACCCTGGAACTAATCCTGACCTCTGGGTGAGCTATGTTTTTGTGTGCCAGGCCATGGCATAGATAAGGAAGCTGCATTTCTTGCTTAATGTCCTTCAGCTCCACATCAGTGGTGAATAACATCAGAAAATCTAAGGGCATGACTGTGAAAGAGACTGTCCTGAATTGTAAGCTACTGTAAAGATGCCTTTATGTTGCCTTCTGGAAGTGCTTCTTAAGACAAAGTAGTTTCAGTGTGATAAAATCAAAAAGCGGTGTTTTGTATTTGTACTGCTCCCTTAGCTGTGAACCCAGGCAGGAGCTGCATTGTACTTGCATGTAAGAATCAGAAGTGGGGACGAGTCCTTTATCCTAGACCAGGCCAACCACAATGCAAAACATTGATTAGAATTGTCAGCAGAGAGGGCTAAATCCAGTGTGACACGTGCTTGTGATAAGTGGAGGTAGTGCCAATGAAAACAGAGCACAAAGAGAGCTCTCTGAAGAGCATATCTTCTTTAAGAAAGGAGAAGTAAAGGACAGGAAGAGCAACTCACTGGTTCTTTCCAGAGTCTCAAAGTGATGTACAAATCTTAATGGACTAAATCTTCCTTCAAGGAAGGGAAGCAGCTGAATTTCCCATTACAGAGATGGTGATACCAAGGCACTGAGAATTTGTGTCCCTCTTGCAATCACAGGGATGGTGTAGGAGCAGGAAGGGTATGGGTGTTTCTCAGCTTGTACTTCTCTTCCCTTGTCTGCATCATCACTGCTCCCACTTCACGCACAGAGGTCCATAAGCCTAGCTCGTGGGCTAGGCTGATGACTGCTACATAATCTGCTGGCTTCCAGATGGACTGTAGCCATCTGGAACTTCTTTGGTTGCTGGTCTTTCACTGACACTCTTTGGTTTCGGACCAGCTACCTCTGTGGGAGTCAATATGTTGATATATAAAAATAGTAGAATAACTGGGTCCAAATTAGACTTAAAGAGTGCAGGATATTTTTTCCCTCCCAAATTGTCTCATTTATCTCCTTTCCTCTCCCTTAAGCTAAACATAACCCAGATAAATATCACGCACTATGGCTGTGCTGAGCTCAGCYCMCAGAGGAGAAGAGTGATGATACAGCTTTCAAGTATTCATGGCTGGTAGAACAGTTCTTGATCTATACTTTCTGCTCCTCTACATGTCATCTACAAGAGGATGACTTTGGCTGTGATGGACTATGTATTGATGGGGTTAACATATGAATTGTGGGTACTCTAGAATTTCTTTGCATGTGCAAACGTTTCCCATGCCCTCCTAGTGAGATCTGCACTAGTTGAACTCTGTATATGAGGCTTTGAGTTCTCATCCTCACTTTGTTTGCACCCRTACAGTGCCTATGCATAGGGAGGGGCATAACCAGGCCATGTGGCCTTGGCCAAAGGGAGAGACAGGCTTCCCACCTGCTGGAAGAGCTGGAATGCTGGGAAGCTCAGGACCTGCTGGCAGAGAGGAGAGAGGTGAGGACAAAAAGGATCGGTGTCTGGCTACTCTTACGTGGTGGAAACAGCTGCATCAAGAACCTTGGGTGTGAAAGTTTCTGCCGTGTGGCCCAAAAGTCTGACAAGTCCCAGGCTGCAGGGAGGTAATCTGCCCAAAGAGAGGGTCTGCCCTGTGCTGTGGCCAGGCCTGTCCCCGTCCGAGTGGCTGGTGAACTGGTTCTGCTCTGAGAACAGGGGAGGGAGCTCACAGCAGAGATGGTGGTGATAGGGCAAGTGAAATGCTTCTGATAGGGATTGCTGGAGATTTCTAAGTCTTTTAAAAAAATATCACAAATCTGTCTGTCTTTCTTTTCATGTTAAGGGTAGAGGTTTGGGGATAGGAAGTGTGTAAAATTGTTATTTCTCTGGGACTGATGCTAAGCAATGAGGTCTTTCCTTTTCCACAGCCTTTACTTGTGCCATGGTTCCCTCCAGGACTAGTGAGGGGCGGATTGCTATCTCAGAGGAGTAATATTTTTTCCCCTTTTTGTATTATAAAATACAAACAAATGACAGAAAAGGTCAGGTGGTGGGAAGTGGGAGAGGGGTCCTGCTTCCTCAGAGCTGTAGGGACCGTCGCTTCTTCACAGAGACGTTATGGTGGTTGTAGGGTCGCATCTTCATTTCCACAAAGGGTATGGAGAACTCATGGCCTTTCCAATGGTACCAGTTAATCCCCTGGCAGGAGGGAAAAAAAAAAAAAAAGGTACAGGGTGAAGAAAAAGCCTAACACAAAACAAGAATGGGAGAAGAAGGAGATAAACTTGAATTCTGCAGAGGTACCAGAAGGAAGAAAAGAATTTGTTTTTGGGAGCAAAAAAAAAAAAAAAAACCTTATGCTGCTTTGACTTGTTTGGTCATTCTTGCCTCACAAAAGCTTTTGATTATATACGTATACAAAAATATATAAATATACATACACACACACATAGATATCAATGTGACTTAGCAAGCTGCCTGGGTAAATGACCATGGCAGCCAATATAAGGTACAAAGCATCAGCCTAAATGGCTCAAAGGTGACTCCTTCAGTTGATATAGGATAACTCCTGAAGTGCTCCTGATTCCTGAGCAGCCTATGTTTGCTCTCTTCATAATGAGGAGGAGGCACCGCTTTTGCCTCATGTTAATAAATAAAGAATCTGGCAGACARTGAGGAAATGGGGAAGGGACCAAGAATACAGAGTGGTGAGTCACACAGTTACAAGAAATGCTGTGCCAGCTTTGCCCTTACCTGACTGTGACGGGACTCTCCGTACTTGCCGTTGAGGTTGGTCCGGTGGCAGTTCTTGTACCACCAGGCCCCTTTGTATGACATGGCACAGTTAGTCACAGCAACATCATTGTCCCTGTCCTTGGTGGAGAAGGGACGGCCTTGGTGATAGGTGAGGGAATCCCCTGCAGAAAGACACGCCATTAAGGGTAACTGACAGACAAGGTTGCTCTTGGGTCATGCATCTTGATGCTCAAGAGCCTGAATCCTCTCCCTGCCATCCTGCAGCCTAGGGTGCTTCAGCATGAGGCTGTGTTCAGGAAGCTCTCTGATGAGCAAAGCCGAGTGCTGCTGTGTCAGTCAAGCAAGCAGGTTTAACAGTATCCTTGTAAAAATGGCTAGTGTTTGGCCCTTATATAATGAAAGTATGCAGCAGGTTGCAGATTTTCCATTGCTTTGGGAGGGTAATAAATTCACCCTGCAGCATGTCATGGCATTACTAGAGCTGCAGGTACTGTTGAGTGAAATGACACCTCTGACTATTGATCCAGCCATTGGAACAGCAAGGGCTATTACATTAAATATCCAATCCCCATTGGAAAATTCACTGTGTCGTTAGTGGGATTTATCCATCTAGTTTCCGTGATGAACAGAAAGRAAGAGCTATGGATTAGTGCCTGGCTGTTTCAGAAGAGTAAGAAACAACTTTGAGTTAGGATTTCCTTTACAGTTTTAGACCCACCAGTCCTAGAAGCTTCCTACAACATATTAACTGCTGTCTAGCATGAGTTTCTACCGGAGGTGCCGTTGTATTCTCCTATTCGGAGCTTGTACAGATTTCTGGAGTCACCGATGGAGAATTTGTCGTAGTAGGCATACGCTGCTTCCTGGCCATCTCTCATGTCTATTCGCAATTCATAGCGCCCCTGGGAGGTGATCTTGTGGATGTTGTCCAAGCCTGGAAAGACAAGTAGTGAGACACTCAGTGAGACCCAGTGCCTGGATATGCTCTGTAAGCAAACTGAAAAAGCATTAGACAAACAAAATAGCTATTAGAAATGAAAGCAAGGAGAGGAACCACTGAGTAACAGTGCTTCTGGTTAGGTTTTGCTCTCTCCTRGCAGTGGTTGGGTCTGAACTTTCTGTCCTCCACTTTTTAGCACCAGTGAATCTGGGGGCTATCAGCTGTGGTGCTTGTCCTGTTACATATACCTCTGGGTGATAAACTCACTTAACAAACAGAGTGTATTTATACTGTTGAGCTGGCCTTGGTCATGCTCATTTTTATGGGAGAGGGATCCATCTTGGAGCTGTGCTGAGTCTCCTTCTTTACCCTTTTTCTTTTTACTTTGAACAACTGTCTTGCTCACTGAAGCCATGGGAGACCTATGAGCCATAAATGCCACTTGTTATCCAAGGAAAATACCAAATTCTGTCCCACAAATTGCCCCTGTGTACACTTTTCTCAGTCTGGGCCTGTCTTTGGAGGAATCTATGGAGTGATTCAGTTGTACAGGACATTCATGTGGCAAACAGAAATGGTCCAAGGAATTAGATAGTACAGTCCAGTGCTGGGATTTTGCTGCTATTAGGTTTAGGCAGAGTCAAAATGAAAGGCTAGTATATTAACTTCACAAACTAGGGACCTGCTGGCCTTTGTGACTTACTGTTATCTTGTGTATCCATATATGACTGCTCTAATCATAAGGACAGGGAATGATCAACGGAAGAAAAGTGGTATTAAAGGAGAGGGAGAGCAACGAGAAGTATGGCAAAAAGCAAGAAGCTGAGAGCAGAGCTACCAGCTGAACAAGGCCAGGAAGAGAGCTAAGCTGGCAAGGACAAGCTGTTTGACTCACTGTTTGCCACAATCTCGGTTTTGACAGCACTAGAGAAAGACAGAACAGTGAAGGTGTTACCCAGCCAAAATTCATCTTCCAGGTTTCCAAAGCCAATCCGGTAGTCTGCCCACTTCCGGAAGAAATCTGTTAGCCCATTTTGCCTCCTCTGGAATACCTGCAGGGAGCAGAAAATGGATCGCTGATGGCCTAGCTAGGCTTTGGACTACCAAAAATTAAAAGAATATTTTGCCCCAGCACAGTGCCTTTCAAGGGGAAAAACTGCAATGCTCTTCCAGTTAATGTTAATTGCAGCTGTGTGTGGCTAGGGATACTCAATGTGCAAATAGATAAACAGAAAAGATGTTTAATGATATCCTCAGAAAATTAGTGTTATAGTAGGACAGAGTCAAGGAATCAGCCTTCAAACTTTTTGCTTAGCCCCAGACATGGTGATTCTAGTTTTCTAGCATATGATTCTACTGGTTCCTTTTCTAAGTCCTCCAGTGTGATATCTGATGAGATGTTTTGGAGTAGAAAGAGATGGAGGTAAATTTGTAAAAAGATTTGTGCTAGAAATCACCTTTTTTATTATTTTTTTCCTTTCAACATCTGCTGGAACTTTGTGTAATACATGTAAGTGAGTGTTTGTGATACAAGCAAAATCGAAGTGCCAGAGCACTCTTTACTTAAGTTGCCAGTCTTTGAGACATCTCAAGTTGAGATGTGATTTTGCAATTTGACAGCAAAATGGGTATTTGCCTCTGTGGAGATCCAGTATGGTTGATGCCTGACACCTTCCAATTGCAAATATTAAATATGAATCATTCACTTTGAAAGCTACTACCTTTCAAAGCTTTTTGTTTTTCTATACATTTCATTTATAGAACAATAAATAATTCTAGCTTCAATCTCTGATTTTGGTCCCCAAAAGCACAGTAAACATGTCAAGTAAATCAAAGGGCCTTTCTCCAAGCRTAGCATTAGTGCTGCTCCCTGTGGCATGGGAAATACAGTATGCAGTACTAAGCCTGTTCTGATCCTGCTCGGTGCAGTTCTTTGCTCTGCCTGAGGTCTTTGCTGGGCTTGTGGCCAGGTGTCTCTCTGCTGGGTTATCTTCTTAGGTCTTCAGGTAAGCAAGATGTGTCTTGCTCCATCCTTGGTGTGGACAAGGTTTAGGTAAACCATGTTGGTGCAGGAGGGAGCATTCATTGTTATGGAACCATATCTCTGGTCCCACTGCACAGGTGCCTCTGAGATAAAGCTAGGGTGACTGGGCTGCTCGATGTAGTGTCTCTTACATGAGCCATGGACTGGACCATGCTTTCTGTTGCTTTTCATGTGGAGGGCAGCATGGTGAATGGCCGTGGCTGTGACACTGGAGAGCAGCCAGGAGCCTGGGCTGAGGGTGGGCAGATGGGACGTGCTCTGCCAACCAGTGTGGGTGAGCACCCCACCCTGCCTCTTTAGGGGCAGGTGTTGCCCCTATGAAAGATCTGAAGAGAGCCTAAAGATTGAGAGAGTAGCCAATATTCAAGGAAAAAGCAGATTTGGCAACTTCTTCCTTTTGGCTCTTGTGCCAGCCCACAGCATGAAGCAAAGTCAGAAGGGTAAAGAAATGTCTGGTATGCAGAAACATCTATTTTTCACCCTGCCTGCATGCTGTTGCTCCTTTTTGCTTTAAAAATCATTGCAGGCTGCAAGTGAATGCTCTGCTGTGTGACCCTGCCTCTCCTGCCACCTTCCCCCCTTAAAGGGTGGCATTGCCTTTGTGAAGAAAGGAGCGTGGCATGACTTCTAAATCCCATCAGGGAGAGAAGAAAGGTGCAGGGGAAAGGCCCCGTTTGGATGATAGCTGTGCACAGCTACTTACAATCCACCCGCCTCCGTCTGTGGCCATGTCGCAGTAGACCTGCACCCTCTGGCCAAGGTCGCCGTTGAGGGAGATGGTGTACACTCCGCTCAGCGTGTCACCATTCATCAGGTGCTGCGTGCAGTCCTGAGGATTAGCAAAGACGCGACCGCCTGCAAAATTCAAGAAGCAAATCTTAGGCAGGGARGACCCCCTTCCCATGTGCCACAGAGGCCAACCTCAGTCTCACCTGGTTACAGTTCAGGGTTTGTACTGCCAAGGTACACAATTTTTATTTAATAGAAACAGTGTTCTCATTGTCTGCCATCAGTGGCTTTTTTTTTCTGTTTCATGCTAGTTTTATGCTAATACAACCTTGTGCAATTTTGTCTCTGACTGCAGAGCCACCTCAAAGATTACACCCTTTTTTCCATCACCTGCTTGAACTGTACTAGCTTTATGTGCCAACATAACAGATGAGAATAACAGAAAAGCCCATTCTATAGAAATATTAGAAAAGAGTCTTTTCCTTTTTATTGACATAAATAGTTTCTATTATCTCTTCAAAGCAGGTGAAAAGACATGTAACTAGAATGGAGCAGGGTGTCCACAGTGATTCCAAAGTGAACTCCAAGCAGAGAGATGTATTTCAGTGCCGGGGAATGGATATCATCTTTAGGCTTCTTAGTGTTTTTGAAATCTAGGAGAAATGTAATTAGATTTGGCCCAGAACAAAAGTCACTATGTCTAAGTGTTCTTGCAAAGCTTTTCAAAGAGAGTAGGGACTATATGCTTTCCACAATCTCTAATGTTAACGGTTGCAAAGAATGGGACAATTCATTTCATGCATTTTCAATCTTACTAGCCAAGTGCTCGGTCTGTAAGGGTTACAGTGGCTGTTGGATACCAACCATTTAATTTATCATGGAAACATTCCTCTTTGCCTTAGCAGATTGTGACTTGTGTACAGTTGGCAGAGGGGGGAACACTGCAACCAGACGGACATAAAAGCAGTGGCAACACAGTCATATGGTCATGCCGACTCCACTTTGCTGTGACTCTACTGATGTCGATGGAAATTTATCTGTTTCATAGTTGTAAGAGATCAGACCTTGTCTACAAAGCAGGGCAATGGAAGAGGTTTCTGCCTTGTCAATATAGGAGTATTGCCGTCTGTAACAGTGGTTTGTGTTGTCAGCAGCACAGCTAGGCCCGTGTGGCTTAGTGGAGGTGGTGTAAGTGCTCACCTGTGGTGAAGGTGGTGGAGGTGAAGCCGCTCCGCATGGCGTTTTGGGCAGCCTGCAGGCGCACAGTGTACTCTGTTGTCTCCGAAAGGCCCTCCAGGCGGATCCACGTGTCTTCGGCATCCACAATCAGCTCCTATACGTGAGTCCCAGAATGAGGTAGATACCAAAAGCAACAGATGAGAAAAGCAATGGGGAGCGTAAGGAGCTAGTGACTAGAGAAGGGAGCCAAAAGCTATTACCACCTTTGTTGTCTGACCAAGGGCACTTAAGTACACCCACAAACTTAGTCCTCAACCTTCCTTTTTGCAGATAGATATCATCACCCCCATTTTACCAGCGGGTTAGTGAGGCTGAGGAACTGGGATCACTTTCTTTAAACATCAGCTGGAGGGAGGACTGATGTGATGAGGCCAGGGAATAGGAAGGGCTGTGTCATTTAGGCATTATTTCTACGCCTTCACAGAATGTGACATGATGTTGAAAAGGCACAAATTCCTTAAGATGGACTTCAGACCAGCACAGAAAACCAGCATCATGTCCATGGACACATATAGCTTTTTGGAGTGGTTTAGATGAGACAGAGAAAGTTGGTTTGGACACAAAGCTGAATTCTTTTTCCTGAAGATATATATGTTTGCAGTCAGTGTGTTTTATTTACTGACTCTTGACTTGTATCTGAATGCACTCAATATAGGGCATGACAGATTGCCCTAGCACTGTATGGAGCAGAGCTGGCCAAATTTATTATCGGTCAGTTTTGGCTCTGTTAATTCCTCTCACATTATTTTTTCTGGTCTTCAGCCAAAGCCACATAGCATTATATTGAACTCTTTCTGCAAAAATGTTATCCTTTGGCCACTCTGTGCTGGCAAAGAAAAGAGACAATTTGCAGTGACGTATTTCTGATAGTTAGGAGCAGTTCTTCCAGACAGGCAAGCATGGGTACACTCATTAATCAAATATATTGTACTGCAGGATTAATTAGCTGTCTGTATCTGTCTATTTGCAAAAAGGCCCAATACCATCTCTAGTTGCTCTGTTTGCCAGACAATTGTCTCCTACCTCCACTTGCTTGTGTTTTCAAAAGACCTGAATTTTCACTCTTCCTTCCAACTTTCCAGRTATACTCTCTCTGTCCAGACTTGCAGGTGTGCATAAAATTTGCCCCAGGCATTCTCTTTATGCTTTTTCAATTGTTTATCTGAAGTAAATATTGCTTATGGAGAAATAGTGTGTACTCTTCTTAAGTCTTCCTAAATTAAGCAGCATTACTTTTGYCTTATTGGACTTTCCCTGCTCACTTCCCCCACTGTCATGTTCTTCTCTGACTTGATGAGCTTCATTCTTTGAGAGGACTCACCTTTCGGCTTCCATCTGTTGATCTGTAGGTCATGATGTAATTCTCAATCTCTCCCACTGGGGGCATCCAGGACAGAAGGGCRCTGCGTCGGGTGACTTCACTTGCAGTCAGGTTTGTTGGAGGGTCCAAAACTGCAAGGGTGGATGGGCACCCACGGAAGAGTATGCAAGTTCATACACACTCATAAGACCT
The DNA here is from genome assembly GCF_003342845.1 of Nothoprocta perdicaria. NCBI lineage: Eukaryota > Metazoa > Chordata > Aves > Tinamiformes > Tinamidae > Nothoprocta > Nothoprocta perdicaria. The sequence goes on along the minus strand of NW_020455470.1, from coordinate 1,044,521 downwards.
CCTCACTCTGAGCAGATCCCCAGCTCAATTACCCGAGATTCACGCTCACAACTCTATGCTACAGCCAAAAGTTCATCCTAACGATGCAGACCAGATCACCCATCCCCAGCTTGGAACAAACCTCTGCAAACACTCTAAATGTGCTCCTCTGCCTGCACTTTCTCTGAAGAGTAATAGCTCTGCAACTTAGTGCAGAGCCTTAGTGCAGGTTCTTCGACTCTAAATGAATTCTAACACTCTTCTGGACATGGCTCTAGGCAAGAAAAAGACCTGATCAGGGGTCTTCTCTTCTTAGGAAAAAAAATCCTATGAAAGTGGTGGCTTATATTTGTTGTCATTTTTAATTCAGTTCCCGTGCCAAGCCCAAACCATGCTATTTGGGTGTCCTTTTGTAACATCTRCGTTGTAACAACTACATCTACATTTACATAACAAGCTTTGATGGCTCAGTCTTTCTGGCTTCTTTTCCTTGGATGGACAAATGACTAAAGGCATGTAACAGCTGGGAGTGGAGGAAGTTATTTTACGTACAAGTTGTAAAGTTGGTACTGATGGTCTGGCTTGTGAAAGGCCCATTGGTAGCATACATGGTGACTGTGTAGGTGGTACTGGGCAGAAGGTTGGTCAGCTGGTACTCTTGGTTGATTCCATCCACAAGAATTGTTTCTCCTGCAACTGAAAGTCAGAGAAGATGAGTTAGGCTTCTTGTCTGTTTCTCAGAAATGTRTTGAAGGATATCATCTTATGAGCAAAAGCAACTACTTTGTTGATACACTATGATACACCAAGGTGTATCATAGCTCATGGTGTATCATCAATGTAATTGTTTGGCAGCTTAACTGCTGATAGTGTTTGGTCTGAAGCATGGTATTGTTTCTTGTTTCTAAAGGAATTAAGCTGCAATAGTCYCTGGCAAATCTCACAGCTTGCTGGCACAGACAAACACAAAGATTTCTGTATACCTCTGTAGTGGGTGAGGACAATGACATAGTTCTCCACATCCGATAGCGGTGGGTTCCACTGCAGCAGGGCCTCCGTGGGAGTGACATTGGTGGCAGTGACACCCAAGGGGGCATCCATGGCTGCACAGGAAAGACAGATTTGGCAAATCAGAGGTGTGAAGAGCATCTGTGCCCTGAATCATGAACTTCAGGTTGTCTTCTGATCTGGTCCTGGCTCATGCTGGTCAGACACAGGTATATGTACATGTGTATGTATATGTATATATACACATACATATGTGTGTATATTTATACCTGTGCCTATATGTATATATATACCTGTGCCTGTGTATATATATAATGGAGGGTTTATTTCTGGGCTGTCTGAATATCAAAAGTGTCAGTATTTTGCACTGGTCTGTTATCTGGACTGGGCCTTTCCAGAGTTTTCTGACACGTAGCCTAGTATTTTAGCATATTTTCAGGATTTAAAGAACCTTTCATTGAGGATGTTGACAACAGTCTGGGGATGGGAGAGTTTTAATTCTCGCAGAGAATTAACAGCCTTCTTATGGAAGTTTAATGTGGCTGCAAAGACACCCAACCATTGTGTCTGGGTGTCCTTCACACCTCACAGATGGTGCCGATGTGACTGTGCAGTTTCCAGGACCAGTCTGGGAATGGACATGGTTTTGTCATATTATTGTCTCCCTTCCTGGGGACCTCCTTCCCACCTGTGTGTGCGGTGAGAGAGGCCAGCTCGCTCTCCTCCCGACCCCGCACACTCTTCACAGTGATCTCATACTCCGTAGCGGGCTGCAAGCGGTGGAGAGTGTGTTCGGTAGCATCTCTGGGGATCGCCATGGTGTCTGTTCTCCCTGTAGGAGCAGAGGAAGAAATTTGGGATCGTGGCACTGCTTGCCTTGTCCCTTCCTGGGTCCACAGGGGATGCTCAGTAGGGAAGGGCAAAGCTGGGCCCTCCAAGAGATCTTGGAGCCTGGTGCTAGGTGGCCAAAGTGCAGTTTCACACCTGCAGGCACACCACTGGGTAGGGATGCCAGGAGGCTCCCTCTGAGTAGGGAGCCTTAGTGGCTTGTTTCCAAAAGGGGCTGGAGGCAGCCCTGGAGGGGTCTACAGCAGGGTAGCTCAGAGGACATGCAAGAGTCAGCTATGCTGTTACCTTCAGCAGCCTGGTAGGACAATCTGTAGTGATCAAAAGTGGCAATGGGAGGACTCCAGTAGACAATCATGGAGTCCTGGGTCACGTTTCCTACCCTGAGGTCCTTTGGAGCATCGATCCCTGGGCAAGAGAGAGGAGGACACAAAGGTGTTAGAGGTCAGACTTCTTTTACTAGTGCAGAAAACTGCCCTTTGCTTAGAACTTGAGCAGCCAACACCATGTAAGGTCCATTCCAGTTTTAGTTGCCAGGACTGCAGGATTGGCACAACTGTGTGAGGTAGCTTGGACTGCCTGTGGGATGATATTAGTTCTGATAGTGGATCCCTGGCCATTGATGTGTCTGCCTCCTGCTTCCCCACTTGGCTAGGGTTCTAGCCTTGGTGATTGCCCTACTGTGCGTGGTTGTGATTTCTATAGCTAAGCATGGGAGACGATTCTGGTTTTAAGGGGATTTGGGAGCATAAGCTAAATAACAAATATGAATTTTSGCTGAGGTGGGGATTCAGGGATTATGGAAAGATAAAATGCTTAATCCRCTGGCATTGTTTTAGATTCTGTTGCCATGACAAAGAAGGGCCTAAGACAAAGTGAGATGAAATGGTATATGAGCTCAGTATCTAGAGAAGCCTGAATCAGGAGGTGTGCTCATGCAGCCTATAGTAAATCCCATAAAATGTTTCCTAAGTGTAACTGCTTCTGCATAAAAACAAATTGCCTCATCAACTCTAACTTAGGTTCCTGGCTTTAAGAAAAATGTCTCCCTCAAGTCCCTCTTTGAATTGAGCTGAGGAGCCCTCAGACGTCTCTGTGGGTGGTACATTACCTGTAGTTACAGAGCCCATGATGGGCTCTGAGCTGACTGTGCCGTGCACAGCCACCAGCGACACTTGGTACTCAGTGGCTGGCTGCAGCCCCATCAGGCTGATGTGTCTCCTGGTGCCATCTAGTGTGAGCTGCCGTGCCTCTTCTTTGCCCTGTGGGCTGTATTGTAGGATGAGCTGGTCAGCTGGTGGTGATGGGTCGCTCCAGGTGATGTTCACGCTGGAGGACGTCAGGTGAGAGAAGTGAAGCTGTGTGATGGGCCGGACTCCTGAAAGCCAGAGAGGTGGAAATGCAAACCTGCTCCTGTGAGGTGGTTACAACTGAGATTTGCCAGGTAATATGTGTCCATCCAAGGCTCATATTAATCAGTGATTCAGAACATCACTGTCTGCAGCATGATCATCTGCAAATCCTGGTGTCTGAATCATACTAAGTACTCAAACTACAGTATCCTGTCTCTGGTTCAGAAAATATCCAACAGATGYAGCAAAACACCAGTTTTTGACTCTCCCTTGATCCAAAACTGTATTGAGATCAACMGGCATAACTGGGAGGGGAAAACATGATACTTTACCAACAAACAAATCCCTGCGCAGGGCTGTATGATGATGGGACTCTGTGTAGAACTTTTGTGCAGAGAGGTTTCTAAGACCACTCAAGGCTTGTTTTCTCTTTGCTACAGGCAAATAGGACAGCCTGACCTACAGAGTATAGTGCGTGTTGGTGATTCCCTCCTCCTCTGCCTCTTCCTAATGGGAGCCACCAACAAATCAGGTGTGTTGAATGCAGATGGTAAGAGCTATGAGAACCGGCAAGGCCCTTAGGCTGTCCCACTTCTCAGGTCCATGAACCTGCTCTCATATGGATGAACTGCCACCTTATCATTGCTCTCATCCCCTTTGCTATCCCAACAGTGGCTGTGCTAGAGATGTGTCCACCTGGCAGAGGTACCAAGCATGGTGGACCATGCCATGCTTGGCCCTTGATCAGTTTACCCTTCTGTACCTGTGAATGCATCCACAGTGGATTCCAAACTCTGCTGGCGGCCCCGCTCAGCTATGATTGAGATGGTGTACTCTGTCCCAGGCTCCAGGTCTGAGAGAGTGAGCTGTGACTTGTCCCGGGGCACTGTCACTTCAGAGGCCATCCCCGAAGCTGGAGTGAAGGTGATGCGGTAGTGGTCAATGGGCCCGCTGGCCTTTGTCCAGGCTAGGGAGATGGATGTCTCTGTGGAGGCTGTCACCAGGAGGTCCCGAGGGCTGTCGAGCTCTATGGGGAAGGCACGTAAGGGCTGGGTTGAAGAGTTTGAGTAGACTCTGGGAGTGGGAGTTAGGGGTGCAGACAGATGTACCCAAGCACAAGCCATACTGAGTGGATGACTGGTATTTTGTGGGAAGGGTGGTGAGGACAACCAGTGCCTTGCCATGAAGGAGCTATGCTCCAAATGCTAGATTTGGCATGCTTAGTGTGAGCAGAAAACATTTGCTCTGTGTGATACTGTCCTGTGATTTGCTCTAGTGCAGAAAACTTACCAGTCCTGGCATTCATGGTGGCTGGCACACTCTGCTGGTCATCCATGATGGCTGATATTCCAATGCCGTACTCAGTCCCTGGCACCAGATCTACCAGGAAGTGCAAGGGAGACACAGTGAGAGCAGTGTGCTGCTGCGAGGTTATGAGCTCCCCGCTCCCTCTTCGTTAGCAAGCGTGTTGTGATAGCTTTGTCTAGGAATCACTGAACAGTGGAAAAGACGCTCGGAAGAGCATTGGGAAATGTTCTCAGAGAAGGTTCGAAAGCAACAGTTTCAGTGCCCAGGGGTCAAATGTGCTGGCTGCCAGAAACAGTACCTACCACTGAGATGAGAAAAGGTTTTGAAGAAGTTTTGGAGGAATAAGTGGATGGTGATCCCTAAAAAATGTATGGACTACCATAAGCAGAAAGCACTGGAGTAGGAGCACATATGAAGGTGCATATGGCAGCCACTGCCAAGACTCTGCTAAGGCAGTGAAATTGCTAGTAGAAGAGGGAAGTTGTGTTTCTAGTGGCTGGCAAGTCTCTGTGCAGATTGAAAGGAAAGAGCCAGCCCTTTTTTAAAAACCTCTCGCCAGGGAAATTGGATAATTCTAACACAAAAGAAAAAAAAAAGAAAAAAGAAGTTGTTGCTGAGATCTTTGTGATCTACTCTAAGTATCTACACGGAGGCACAAATTGTGTCTGTGAGTGAGAGCAAGCTGAGATAGGAAGGATGAAGAAATCATATTTGTCCCCAAAGTGATTCAACCTCAAATATTGTCATGGGCTTAGTTTCTTAAAAAAAAATATGCAGGGTAAATGAAATGCACATTAATTAATAACGGCACAGTCTTCCTAGGAGTGAATCAAACATGTTCTTTGTGGCTGACATATTCTGCAATTCCTGTCTCAAGGGAGATGGAAATCTAGCTAATCTAGCTAATTTCCTGAGCACCTATTGCTGATCATTATTTTCTCTTAGCAGAGTATCTCTTGGGTTTGTCTGTCACGTCTGTTTGACTCCTGATGACTTTATTTCTCTTCTGCCTGCACGTTATTGATCTTTCCCATCGGGCTAGAAAAACCCACCGGCAGAGCAAAGCTTGTCTGCATGCAGACGGCACTGCCATAACGTGGGATCTCACCCTAATGCTGTCCTTTCCTCCTGCCTTGTGTGGTGCACAGAAAGCACAAGTGCCTTGTTGCATGAGATTTTATCTTGCTGGCTGCTGCTGGAAGGATAGCAGAGTTTGCTTCCTATTGCAGAAAAAAAGGGAGCATGGTAGTTGGCCAGGGCATCACCTGCAGAAAAGCTCCACCCCAGCAAATCTGTGCTTCCAGCTCTGCCCTGAGCCTCAAGGCAGTATCACCCTGCCAGCTCAACAGTGATTTTAAGATTGAGTGCCAGGCTCATATCTAAGCAAGGAGCAGGTTGCCAGCTTCCCACCAAMGGCCTCAGAAAAACAGAGACGGAGTTAGAGGCAATGAGTTCCATGCTCCTCTGCAGTGCATTTGGGAGATTAGCATGCTCTGGCTCCAGACACCATACATACCTTCCCTAGGAAGGGATGTTGAGGGATGATGCCTTCATCTGCTGCTCTGTCCCTCTTGCTAAAGTGCCTGGTGGTRCTACAGGCCAAGAGGAGGACTTAGAGCAGGGACTTGGCTCCTGAACACTTTGGCAGATGCTTTGAAAAATAGGCTGGTGGTTTCACAGACTTTGTCCTTTGCTCCTACCCTGTAAGTAATAAAAGTCTGCTGAGAAGGAGGAAAATAGTCTGAGAGAAGGGAATTAGTTCGGTAGAGGAGAAAAAAAAAATGAACAGGAGGATGCAAAATGACATCTCCCCCAGATGTTTTGGGCATGGAAATATTGATGGTGTTTTTAATGTGCCATTTCTGATTTCAAAAAGAGATTTATGGGGTAAACTAAGGTTTACTTCCTCTTTAAACCCAGAATTCTTCTTGGCTCTGCCTCTCCTGGTGAGGCAGAGTCAGCAAATAGAGCCAGCAAAAGGAGTCAGCACTTGCTTTTGGCCTGTGGGTGCTGGAGACACCCTCTAAGGTGGTCTGCACCACTGGGTCACATAAATCTCAACAGTCTCCCGGGAGAGGGCTAGGTGGGAACAGGGGTGCTGGGGGGAGACCGCTGGGGTAYCAAGGGGCTTGAGCACCCTCAGCGCAATGGCGATGCTGGCTTCTGGGTTGGATTTTGAGCACTGTGAATGTGTGCTGGGAGAGCTGACCATGGAGTGAGGAAGTCCCCAGGCAGGGTCTGCCGGACAGAGCTGACTAAGGGCAGCTGCTGTAGTTTTGCTTACAAAACTCCAGCCCTGCTTTTGCATCTCTGCCAAGTGAGGGAAGATTTGCATCTTTCGAGGGACACCTCAGAGCTCAGCACCACCTCCCAGGTACCCGACCAAGGTGCCAGTGTCTGCTGCCATCCTTCCTGGGCTTCCCTTTGTCCCAGGTCTGGGGTGCAGTGAGTGGGGGGTGGCCTCTCGACTCCAGTCTCAGACAATGAGTCGTGCTACCACTGCTTTCCACCTCTGCTGCCTGGCTGCTGCGGAACTGCTAAACAGCTGCTGGTGCCAGTGGCGGAAAACGGAGGCCTTCAAGTGAAATTTAAGTGATTTCTCTTTTAGCTGGGTGGTATTTCTCTGCTGTAATTAGAATTGTGTTTGTTTACTGTACAGTACCCTGGGACCAAGCAGCATTGCACTTAAATGATGATGATGATGATGATGATGATGATGGAAAACAAACACCATATAAAAATCAGTTACGGTTACTGATTAAGCCTCCATGTCTCTGGAGCTGAGGCATGTAATGGAAGAGCAGCTAAATACCGAGGGGAATAGAATCATTACAGAGAGCTCTAAAGGACAGCACTGTCTATGAACATGTTGTTAACAAGGTCCAGGGAGATTTTGCTTAACATTGTCTGAGACTGGCAGTGGCAGGAAAGTGTCTGGAGCATGGTGTGTAATTCCAGCCTGTTGCTGATAATGGGGCATATGCACTATCTACGCATGGGCAGCTTTTTGTTTTACAGTCTTCAATCAGGCTTGTTTCTGTAGACCTGCATGGCTGATGTGTGGGGAGATTCCCAACAAACACAGTGGTTGGGCCCTTTCTGGGCTGGGAAGGTGCCAGGAGAGCAAAGAGAAATGCTGCTATRTCAAATTGAAAATATGGTGGGGCGCACCTCAGAACTAGGTGAGCGCAAAGCTCAATTACTGAGATTTTTTTTCATGTATGTGAATCATTTCATTACCTCAGATGCCACTGGAAGTGCAGATCTGGCAGGCAAACAGTTATAGCTGGGAAAAAATAGTGTAGTTTGTCATGGTGTTTCTGAAATGGGTGTTTGTGACTTCCCTGGTCATGCTCAGAGTGAGTGGTATTTACAAATCGCAGGTGGCATCCATGTGTTATCCTGAATAATGCAACACCTAGGAGACCCACAAAAAAAATGGGATCCCTGATTCAAACAGCGTTAGAATGCCAGATTAGGAAAAGGGTAACAAACCTAGGGATCCCAGCTTCCTCATGCCCAGTAGGTTATGGGGCTCTTTCCCATTAAAGTAACTTTCAAATTTCTTCTGTGCTTAGGTAGACAGTGCTTTGGGATGTGCACCAGCCTGCTTCCATGTCAAGTCTGCCTGGACCACAAAAATGCTACTTTTCTTGGGGAGGAAGGAAAGAGAGGATAATAATATAGTTTGCAGAGCCACCTAGAATACCTTCCCCTGTTTCTCCCTTTGCTTCCTGGCAGCTCTAGCTGGCATGCCCTGGGCACTTGGTGGGTCCCACAGGAGATCCAGTGCAGGGCTTCTACTGCCCAAATCTGACCTCCRCTTCTAGCACCCAAATCTGACTTCCACTGGAGGAGGGAACCTACCTGCAAGGGTGGCTCTGGTCGTTGGGCCACTGTCCCGGGGCACCAGTACTTCATGGTACTGCTCCCCGGCCAGAGTGCTGTACACCACACGGTAGCTGTGCACCTCAGCCTCGCTGTTGTCCCAGGCGAGCTCAAGGCTGGCTGCTGTTCGGGCACCCACACGCAGATTCTTGGGGGCATCGATCTCTGTGCAACACAAGGGACAGAAGCAGCAGTTCAGCACAGCTTGATGCAACACTGATGCAGTCACAGCACCCCTCTGTGAGCTACTCCTGGAGCTAACAGCATGTTATTAATAGAATAAATTTGTTATTTCCTCCAATTTGCACCAAGGGAAACGGAGGCACTGTGTGTAAGAGGGGAACAAAAGGCTCTGTATCAGTAAAGCACTGAATAGAGCCGCTGTAGCTCTCTTCTTGGTAGCTTGGAAGATCCTGAGCTTCTTTATGGACTCATTCATGTTCAGACATTGCTCTGAGTGATGCTGTGCTRTGGGTATCAGCACTGCTAAGGCTGTGTACCATATCTGCTCAGATGTGCACAGTGCATCTCTCCTGCAAGCTGCAGGTCTGCGTAGGCCTCACTGCGAGACAGGATCTGGCTGTTGTTGAATGCTAGGAGGCAAGAGTAATTACTGTTCTTTACTGGATCAGAATTTTATGTTTTTTTTTTGTGTGATGTCTCTTAGAAATAAAGCAAGGAAGGCCAACTCAGCAAATCAATTGCAGTGAAATTCTCGTAATAAATATATATCTGTATAGAGATTTATATGTACACACACAATTCATGCACTATGGTTATTGTAATGGGAGACGAGTATCCACCAGTAATATACATGACAGGTAATTTATATACTGTAAAACAGCATTGAAACATGCTCTCTACCTCCTCCTTTATGGCATGGTAAATTAAACCTGGTAGCTATCTGCAGGCTTAACATTAATTAAAGTTTTACTGACCAGTATTCATATGAGATATAAAATAAGATAACCACATCTTTAACTGTGTTGCTTCCAGGCATTTGGCTACAGATTCCTCAGGCAATGCATCTGCCTCAACTCTGACAGCTGAGCAGGTACARGAGAGACCATCTTTTTAAAATCAGGCATCTCATGCCTAAAGGTTTCTGATTTTTCTCAAATTACATTTCTCATACTTTAGGTTCATTTAAAAATTGCCTACTTATCTATGTGCGTTATTAAGGGCATCACTTCTGGCTTCAGTTTTTTAAAGTATGGCTTTGGGCTCCAGCCTAGAGAGAGTTCAAGGGTTTTTTGAAGCTGGTGGGATGATGGTCTTGACCTGCAGCTGTCTGGGACTTTTTACCAGCAGGCAGCTGGATGCTGTGGTAGGAGGTGACAGTGGTGGGACTCACCTAGTGACTGACACCTCAATTCAGATATTGATCTGGTCACCTAAGCACTGGCATTCAGACTAATCTGAGATGCTCAGGGCAATGTGAAAGATCTCCAAGGGGCACAGGMCATAGAGGGGAATGGAGTTTAACAAGTAGTGGATGATGGACAGAGGACATTTCAACTGACAATCTAGCAGTTTTCTGTTTTAGTGTGAGCTGGATCTCTCACTTCCTCTGTTGACTTGCTTTATTTATGGTATCTGAGACACCTTAACTTGAGCCCGAATCTTAACTTGGACATTATCCTTGTGCTATTATGTCCTTCTGTTGTATCAGATGAAATTTCAGCTCATTCGTTTGCAGGAGGGGAAAGGATCTTGCCATAGCAGAGGCAGTCTGGCACAACCTTGATTTGGATCCAGCTATGCAAATGCACACCCTCATTAAAGGCCAGCCTGTCTGCAGCTGGCGGCAGTGTGTGCCTCCACCTCATGAGGTGTGTTCTTGCAGCAGCAAGTCCTGTGGACTACCACTGGCTCCACTCCACTAGACCGCTAAAAGTGCAGTCCAACTTTTACACCGTGGACATTTTGGCCTGTGCTGCAGTGTTTATGCTCTGCAGAACTGGGATGAGTTTTAATTCTCACAAACAGATTGTAATTAGAATAGACAAACAAATGTCTGCAGATAAGAAGGCACTAGCTGAGGTTGAACCTTTTAAGTGCTGATAATTGCTGCTGTATTGCAGGCAAAAATGAACAGACAGCTATGGCACAGATCTGCTAGGGAGGAAAAATCCTTAGCCTGAGCTATATATGCCCTGGCGATGTGTAGAAGCAGAGCTCACACAGTGAGTTATTGCGCGGCGGACCTATTTTAAGGAATGTCACAAGACAAGAGCCTCATGGAGGTTGGGGATGTGCGCTCAATAGCAAAGCTGGGTGTCAGTGCACCGTGTTCCCCACACCTGGGTTTGGTCAGGTTTTAAGTGAGGTGCTTCCTGCTCCCTTTTCAGGGGGATGAAAGGTATTTAGATGCTGAGTTCAAAAACTAGCAAATTGGTCCACATCTGGCTACCTGTGGTGAAGTGGGTGAGGGCGGCGTCACTCTCGTTGGTGCCTCGCAGGCCGCTGACAGCCACCTCATAGCGGGAGCCCGGGCGCAGGGCCTGCAGGGAGTACTGGCTCAGCGGGGGCTGCAGGCGGAAGGTGGTCTTCCCTCCCTCCCCGTTCACCAGCCCGTACTTCAGCAGGATGGTGTCCACCTTGGCGCGTGGCGGCGTCCACTCCACAAAGGCCACAGTGTCAGAGACATCCCGCACCAAGATCTGGGTTGGACCATCAATTACTGGAGGAGAGACATACAGGCAGTGGTCAGGATGGGGGACATGAGGAGAGCAGCAGCAACAAAACAATGTCATAGGGATGATCAGCTGGGCCTTGGCAAGATGCCCATGGGATTGGCTCCTGTGGGGCTTCCCAGATCTTTAATCCAACATCATGGCCATTCTCTAGGCCCTCTCGGCTTTATCCACAGCTCAAAAGAGATGAGACACCAGACCAGGACCCAGAAACTCTCCCATCAGTGCCTGCTACAGTTATAATGCAATTTATGCATTTGCCTTAAGCTATTCATCAGCAGGAAGTCTTCTCTGGCTTTTGCAGGCAGAACCTCCCAGGACAAAACCTCTGCCTCTGACTATGGTCCATGTTCTTTGTTCATAGATGAATACTCATGGTTTGGATTGTGTTGAAATACACATAGTTCTTGCATGCCCAGTTCTTCATGCCATTCGAACTGTTCTTTACTGATAATTCCCTTCCACTTGACTTACTCTTTYCCTAGCCTTTCTATCACTGGCAAAATTTATGATGATGATTTTATGTCTTTTGAAAGGCATTGACAATATGTTAACTATTGTGGGCTGAGAACTGATTCAAATGATCAAGAAATGAGGTGCATGTCTAGAAGTGTTCCTGCTCTGCTGCCAAATCCTAGTTTGTATTTGAGCTGTAAGATCGGTGAGCTAGCCAGCTCTTAATAATGTGGCAGTTTTTGAGGTATTAGCATGGAGAAGAGAGGAGAAAATGGCACCTGTTACTGTGGCTCTTCCGAATGAGCAAGAAATACAACAATACATTGGATGTTGACCAAGCCTCTTTTTAAAAAAGGGATTTTAGATAAAATACTCATGCTGGGCATCTCCTGAGAGATGCTTTTTCTTTATTTGTTTCTTCACTTCCTGCTTCTTGGCCTCAAACTTATATGAGGCTATTATAACATTCCAGCTTTTTTTAGAGAAGTACAGTCTTTCCTGCTCTGCACTTCCAAAAACTAAAGCTCTAAAAAGCATRGGCTCAGAGTTAGTTGAGTGATCCTTTGAGACCAACAGCATCTCCAGCCTTAACTGTTTTAGCAACTGAAAGGAGGGAAATGCTTGGCTATTGCTCATGTAACATATATATTAAATGCACAGCCTGCTGGGCACTTCTTCTGGTCAATTTTCCACCTTTTCATTGTATGATGGTTTCTTGCACTTGTGACAGCTTATATAATTCCAAGGTAAGGGAAAAAACACACCAGTTTTGTAATTCCGGTTATTCTAAATGCAAGTACAGCTCATATATTATATATAATAAAAACGTCATTTCAGAGTAAGTGTGTACTGTGTCTCAGGGTGGGAAGATCCAAGGGGAGAACTGCCTGGATAGCTAACAGAGAGGTTTAGGAAATAAGTGTGGGGTAATTTGGAGCAGTAGATGTGAGATGTGGGAAAGAAACTGCAGTGGAAAAGTAAGGAGTACTTAGGCATTATATTTGGGGGGCAAAGTGATAGAATAGGGGCCTGAAGTCCAGCACAGTCAGCTCCAGGTCCCACTTTAATCTTCAATTCCCCCATCATGGAGATGGTGCTGGAGAGCATCAGGGTTACTCACAAGTTGTTGGCAAGTTGTGTGGCATGAAGTCACTCCTTGCCAGCTTGATCCCATCACCCAGCACAAGATGTTGAGAGGAAAAAAAAAAAAAGAGTGCTAGGGGCAAATAGGTAGGGGCAATAGCAAATAGGATAGTGCTGGATGTCTTCTGCAGTGAAGAGCTAGGATCCTGCCTTACTACCTGCACTTCTTTACACTGAGCTTGAAGTATTAGCATTTTTTTCCTTTCCTTTCAGGAAAGGGAAAAGAAGATTTGCTTGACCAGGAGATGTCTCTGTTAAGCCACATGGCGCAAAGCTCAGATGCAATAGGCTAGGAATGTGTCAAGGAAGCTAAAACCTGCAGCAAGCTGCCAAGGGTTGTGGCGGGTGGCTCAACCTTCGCTCTGTCATGCTCTCACCAGGCTCAGAGACAGACCCTGCCTCTACTAAGCTTCAAATTAGCAGCCTAAAGAGAACACCACCTCGTTATAACCTTCCCGGAGCTATTTAAATGCTGCTTCTGTTACAGCAGCTTGGATGGAGGTAGCTGTTTGCGCGACTGCCAAGTCGGATTGCAGCAGTTTTGGCATGGAGAGCCTCTTCTGTGTGGTGGCTATGTGCTGTGCCCATCACCAGATYTCCTCAAGCAAGGAGTGGAGCCATTTCCTGTGCACTTACTGAATTTCGTCTTGTCAATGAGGCAGAGAAGTGATCAGACAAATAAATGGTTTAGGAGGAGACATGATGTTGTTTCTAGCTCTGTGCCCTACTGCCTGATCTGACTGATTTGGTGGGAGTAGAGGGCATTTAGCAACACAAATGCAGGTGGGAATTTTAATCTCTCTGTTATTTAAGTAGGCAGTACCTTTATAGAGATGCTTCTTAGGGATGTCCAGACGCTGAAATGTGCCTCTGGTGAGTTTTATGTTAGAAAAAGAATTTATTTGTATGTCTAATAAGAGCTGACCAGTACCTTCAATCAGAACCCCATTAACCTCATCACAATTTCCTCTGTGCCAACAGGAGTTTGTGAAGGAGCGTGACAAAATACTACATGAAAAATCTATTGCTGCAATGCASCTCTGGCATTCAGAGTATTTGGCTAAGCCTCCAAAATTTGGGGTGTTTGACTGAAGGAAGCCATTATTCCATGATGCTCTAACTACCTGGTGTGGCAGATTTTGTGGCCCCAGCTTAGCTGACTAGCCGGTTTTGTGCTTGGAACTGAGTTCTGTGTAGGAAGTCTGTGATTTCTGGAATTATAATGTGCTTGTACAGAGCACTGTAGGCTTTCCTGACTGTGGCATGGCAAAGAGGACGCACTTCTGGGGCTATCAGTCTACTAAGTGCAGGATTGCTAATTACTGCTGATAGAGAGGACACTCGGGGAGATGATCAAAACAATTGTTTTAAGCCTTCACAGAACCCTAAACCAGTGTCCTTTTCAGGAATTAAAAAAAAAAAAAAAAACCCAGCTTAAGACAATCACTAATTTCACTAATTTTACCCCTGCTGGAGTAATGCCAGATGTAAGGGTTTCTTCTGCAACCAGAGGAAGTGACCAGGCTCTTATTTCTGGAAGCTGGGCACATGAGGGGCGGGCTCACTCACAGGTGGAGATGCTGTCAGACGCAGGGGGGCTCCTGACTTGCTCCTTGAGGGCTACTACAGTGACCGTGTACTCCTCACCCGGCTTCAGGCCCGTCTGGTTGAAGGTGGTGACGCTGCTGGGGAGCTGCGCAATCACGCCGCCTTCGTTGTTCTGCCAGAGTCAAACGAGTGATGGCGATTAGCAACACCAAACAGAGGTGCAAGAGCAGGGGAGGATTTGGGGGCTCTGCTGGCGTACACATGTGGGAACCCAGCAGGGCTCAGGAGCACCCTGTTATGGGGAAGGGCCCAACCCCAGTGCCTGCCACTTCCCACCCGGACTCATGGACTTGCACAGATCTCGCACCCATGAAGCACCATGCATTCAAGTTTTTGGTCTGAAGAATTCTTCCCTGTTCCCTGTATTATTTTTTTCCCTCTATGCATTATTTTGCTGTCTGTGTGTRCATTGCCACTAATTGCCTCTAGAAGAGACATGGTAATGAAATCAGAGCCTGAGCTAGACTGCCTTTGCCGAAGCAGCTGCTGCTCTGGTGCCAGGAGCCTCCTGCAGTTTGTATATTGATAAGAAACTGTAAGGCCTTCATTTTGGCATACACTGCCTTTTACATATCTTTATTAAATTCATTACCCTTTATGTTTTTACTCTGAAAAACATAAGTCTTTAAGCAATTGTAAATGTCGCCTTTTCTGCCAGTGTTTCAACACTGGATCTTTTCTCTCTGCTGTCTTCTCTAAGAATATTTTAAACAAATTTTGCACATAGCTTTCAATTCATATTCATCTTTGTTCTCATTTAAATAGGAAATCTTCCATTTTACTCCTAAATTGCCATTTTACCCTCCCTGATTTTCTATCCTAAATCTTTCACTGTTTGATCTTTTCACCCTTATCTCTACTTCTGCATCTCTGTACCACAAAGTTCTGTATTGTTGGATTTTGTTTTGTTCTGCCTTTTCCCTTTGAACCATGAGCAAATACATAGTCCCTGCTCAACATGGCTCTCATGGCATGTGAGTAACATGGGAGCATGGCAGGGTGATGCATGAACCCTTCCCAAACCAGCAGGCGCCAGGATAGTCAGCTTCCCRCTCAGTTTTTGGACAGGTAGGGCACTCTGGCTTTTGCAAGCCTATGGCTTAGATGTGAGTTGCGATATTAATATCATTACATGCGCCTGTTTTTTTTCTGGCTGCCCACCTTTGCTTTTATTTGGGGTGTGGCAATGAAAAGAGGTGGGTTATGTTTGATGTCTGCCGGGGACAGCTTTGCTTCCAGGACAGTGAGAAGACAGCACCCTCTGCCTTATTTTAGTAGGAAAGGCAGTGTGATATAAGGCAATTTTATCACCGTGGGTGTCGGGAAGAGATTAAGCCTTGCAGCACAGGAACAAGCACTTCATCGACCGATATCAACACACTTAAACACTCCATGAGCTACATCTCTTTGCTCCTTCTGAAATCCTACAGCCCCAGAAAAGCTATCTTTTTGCACTTGATTCCCTTGTTTTAATACTGAAGTGCTTCAGTTGGTTTGACAGTTTTAAGAGGAGCATTGCCCATCATTTAAAGTTCAGACAAATTTGGCCTCAAAAAGAATGCTTTGAGACAGGCTCAAACATTCAAGACAAAGGAAAAGGAAAGCTATTATGAAGCTAAAAGGATGGGAAGAAAGTGCTTGGGGTTTTTATTTTACTTTTCTTGTGGAGGACCTGGTCCCTGGGGCCCTAACAGTCAGGTCCATGCAGCTGCTTGAAAGTGGARATAGATTTTAACAAATAAATAATCCAGGAGAGAAACTCACTTCTACCACAGTGATCCCTTAAAATGCCTATATAATCACTTATCTRCTTTATGGGCACCCTGTAAAGATTAATTCATGAGTATCAGTGAAACATTTTAACAACATGCTAGTTTTTGCTACAAAACCAAAAGTGCTGGTGACCTTTCCATTACATGGGCTTATTGTTTCGTATTTTATTCTGACAGTGGATAAAATTACCTCAGGGTTTATAACAGCAATGTATGAACTTCAACTTTGGAAAAAAATTTCTGTGTCGGTCAAAAATTACAGTGAGATCCTTACAATGCTTTTGGAAAGCAAAGTGGGAAATGAGCTATTTAAAGCAATTGGGMCCTCATTTAGTAGTGTTTCTAATTGTACCTTTACAGTTAAGAGCTTTTAAAACTTTAGGGCCAAGTTCTGCCATTCTCTGCTGCCCAGAGCGGCCTTTTACTCCAACAAGAATATTACACAAATGAAAATGGCATAATTGAGCCCTTAATCAGCATTTCTTTTACTGCTGGGGTTTGAATGCTCATGTAAAGAGGCTATACAATTGAAGCTATACTTATGGATAAATGGTATAGAAATTATGAATATAGATGAAATACTTGACTTGCAATTTTTGTTATCATGCATAGAAAATATGCAATATTTAGGGCAGCATTTTCATCCTTTCATCTTTTCTGGCACAAATTCTACCTGTTCATTGCTGCAATTAAAATTCTATGGCAGGAGTTATCTGTGCATGTGACTGTAAATTGTTGAAGGTTGCCATCTGCAAGCTAAGGGTTTTTCAGTTAAATCTTGGYTCCTTAAATTAGCTTGATGTGCAGAAAGAAGGGATGAGAGAGTGGAGGAAGAGGAAGGGACATGCTGTTGAAGCTATCGCACTGAGAGCCGCCAGTGCTGCCAGTGTTACCTTGGGGATGAAGCTGATCTCCCAGCCATCGAAGGGGAAGGAGAAGGGCTCCCATTGCACCTCAGCAGTTGTCTCCGTGATGGTCTTGAACTTCAGCCCCTGTGGCATGGCAAGGTCTGAAAGGGAGCACCAGCATGGTGAGCAGGG
Source organism: Nothoprocta perdicaria (assembly GCF_003342845.1). Taxonomy (NCBI): domain Eukaryota; kingdom Metazoa; phylum Chordata; class Aves; order Tinamiformes; family Tinamidae; genus Nothoprocta; species Nothoprocta perdicaria. The sequence continues at coordinate 1,027,425 of NW_020455470.1, read as the reverse complement.
AGGCTGTGGCTTCCCAGCCCCCGCTCCCTGCTCCTGGCCTTGCTGCCCTGGGACTCCCCCACCTCGATGAACCTTTGGGTTTGCTTTTAGGGAATATATCACTAAGGAAGACAACATGGCAGCGACCCGCTCCACAGCACTTGACTATCCCACCTGAACGGAGCTGATGACGGGTTTGCAAGCATTTGAGGTGGCTGGATGCTCTCTCCATGCCCTCCCTTTGTCTTTGTTTCAGAGGACCCTGTTCAGATGTCTCTGCTGGAGCTTCATATTCCCATTTTCCTACCTCATAATGCTTGTCAATATCTCCCCTTTCCAACTGTTGCGGGGAGCCAACTTGTAATGGGGAAGGGAACTAGCCACATCCATAGCATGCCAAAACACAGCATTTTCTGAGAGATTCTTAGTGGCTGTCATTGTACTTACAGGTGGTCACCTTGGCGGTGGCAGGGGCACTGCGGCCGTTGCCAACAATGGCATAGACGCTGAGGTTGTAGGTGACACCGGGCTCCAGWGATCGAATGGTGACTGCTCTCCAGTCACCGGGCACCCGCTGCTCCAGCCGGCTGCCCCCAGGTCCTACGGGCTCATAGGAGACCACGAACTCCGCTGCCGCTGCTGGGCCATCCCACACCAGCTCCACACTGTCTTCGCCCACGCCAGCCACACGCAGGTTTTCCGGTGGTGCCACTGGCAGGGAAGAACGGAGGGGTGAGCAGAAAAGCGTTGAATGCAAGATGGCCACCACCGCAAAGACGCGAAATGGTGGCCACCCGTGGCAGGCCCCTACCTGCAGAGCAGTCGGGTGCTGCGTAGCCATCCTCACAGGCACAGAGCCCCTGGAGGCAGGTGCCGCGGCCACTGCAGGCGTTGGGGCAGTGGGGCCAGCTGCAGTCATCACCAGCAAAGCCCTCGTGGCAGAAGCAGGTGCCGTTGGTACAGTCGCCCCGACCGGAGCAGTCACGGGGGCACCGGGGCTGTCCGCAGTCATCTCCGCCAAAGCCCTCCTCGCAGAGGCAGGCACCATCCACGCAGAGGCCTCGGTCGCTACAGTCGGCAGGGCAGCGGCGCTCAGAGCAGTCATCTCCGCCATAGCCACCATCACAGATGCACTGGCCCTCGACACAGGCGCCGCGGTGCGAGCAGCCCCCAGGGCAGCGGGGCTCYGAGCAGTTGCTGCCCACCCAGCCCTCGTCGCAGACGCAGCCGCACACCGCCAGGCTGAAGTTGCCGTGCCCGCTGCAGGGCGGCAGGAAATCCAGCTGCCCTGGGAGCACGCAGAGCCACCCATCAGAGTCTACTCTCCCTCCCCAGCCAATGCATCCAAAAGCACCACTGGGGAAAGGCTAGGAGAAACCCCATGAGCAGAAGGTGGCTCTTCCCTACCCTGATTCAGCTCTTCACTAGGGAAAAAGCCAACTAAGCCAACTTATCTGCCTCAAGCCACAATTTTCTCAGGTTCCTTTTGAGCCCTCCCTGTCTTCTAATGGTTTCCTTCTGTAGGTGGGAACATACAGCACTTCTCACCCAAGGACCATACCAGCCCCGTAAGGTATCTCCTCCCTCACCTCCACCCCACACCACAGAGCAGCCTGATGAAGGTGGGGTTGAAACCTGAAGCATCCACGTGGCCCAAAGCAATCAATGCCTGTGTTCTGTCTTGCACCTTGGCACTGTGCTTCCTGGAGTGCTGAGGGAGCAGTGGGAAGGAGAGCCTGGCTACTCGCAGTTTGGCATGACCAATGCATCTCTGTTTTGCTTAGAAGCCTGGCACCAACCTAAAGCTTAAGGCTTGTATCAACAWTGATAACTTCCCCCTGCTAATTTTTACTGCCTTTCTTGTTCATCTGCTTAAAGATCCAAAGCCATGCTTTCATCGTGGGCACCTTCTGCAGTGGGATGGGTCCTGTAAGGCACTCTCCAGGTGTGTATGGATCAAACACTCCTGTAAAATAGGTTGGCTATTCATTGGGCCACACCAGCCCTTTTGAGATATGTTGCAGGGTATTTCCCATATTAACTGCAAATCCTGAGAACTGCGATGTGATTTTGTTCAGATCTCAGCCTCTAGTTAAGTTACCAAAAGAGGAAAGTGGATGCTTGTGAGTTTGATGGAATATAGAGGCTTTCCCTGGGGAAATGTTTCAGGCTGCGGGGTAGGGTTCTTGATCTTATTTGCAGTGCAGTGAAATGAAAGCAACTTCAGGAAAATGAATGAAATTATTCCAGATTTACTTCAGTGTGCCTCTGCAATTGGAGGGAAGGCTCCACTGAGTGATAAATGTTTAATGGAACCATCTACATATGTTGCACATAACCTAAATAGGCCCATCACAGCTTCAAATGAGCCTCTGTAAAACATGTTTTCCCCACCGCATTTCCTACTTGATTTTACTTTTTACTTCCAGTTTTACAGTGCAGGAAAGGCATACTTGGGAGTTTTCTATTTTTCTTCTACTTAATGCAACTGATGACCATATTAGGCAGAGATGAGGACTGAGTTCATTACTTGGATTGTATTGACCTCCATCTGCTACACAGATATTACTCTGAACCACCTCTGTGTACGTAGGTTCCTGTTTGTTACCACTCTGACCCTTACTCTAACTCTCCTACCCCTCATACAGTTGACCTGAGTCATGTGTTTATTTTAACATGTCGTTAACAGAGGAGTATGCCTGAAGGCCACTGGAAAATCATACTAATAGCTGCAAAACTTAAAGAAGTGCACAGAGCCCTGSGTAGAAAAGATTTGCTTTTGATTTTTCCTTCACTCTGTTGGTTTGTGCCCGAAGAGCAGTTTCACTGCTGGGCAAAGGGCACTGCATGCCTGGCCTTGCTCAGCTCAAGGAACTTGCTCAACTGTTCCTCCCTGAGAAGAGCCCACAGCTGTTTCATTAGAGCATCCACTCCTACCAAGACGCTGGAAGGAGCTGGGTTGACTGAGAGGACAGATACTCTGTGTGAAACATTGCTCTTACGAAGATCTCTGGGATGTACAGAAAATAATCTGTGTGCTAGCTCCCACACTGTTGAAATTCAGTCTGTAAACCAAACCTTTCATAACCCATCTCATTATAACAGCAGACTATTTCCCTGGCTCTGAAGAGCGACTTTGTAGAAAAGGACTGAACTGTGTCTTTTGAAAGAGTAACTGTAATGGAGGACTCCCAGAAAACTTCGTAAAAGCTTGCCTATTATTATCCAATTGAAGTATCCTGTTGATAGTTGTGTGCCTGCATTATAGGTTTTGTTTATGTCTTTCATGGCAACAGAAGTTATTCCCTGTATTTATTTGTTTTCTTTTTGACTCCGATTTTCCTATCTATTCACTCTTCCTACAGAGAAGATGAAGAAGTTGTTTATTGCTGCCTCCTGCAGTGCTACCTTCAGCTCAGGCAAGCCTTAGGAAATAGAAAATGTCTCTCTCCTCCCTGTCTTGTGAGAAGTTATGGGTCTCTAATCAGAATTGGTAAGAAATAGAGAGGTTAGGGAGATCATCTGCTGTAGCCCGCCAGCATGTGTGCTTGAGTTAGTAAATCCCTCTCCTAGGAGCTTTCCTACCTCAGAGGATCAAAACAAGGCTTCTTTCTAATGAATTTAGGCCTTCCTAATGAAGTGGCCTGAGTGAAGGTGTGGCCATGTCGCCATGGCTGAACATGGATTTTCCTTCCTGGCTACCAGGTGCTATCACTAGCYTGCAATCATTCCTCCTTTCTTTTGCTTGAGCCCTTAGTCCCCACCAAGATCTAACAGGATCATATTACTACCTGTGGCTGCATTTTCTTGGCAGCAATTGGAGTTGCATTGGTCCCGGAGAATGGAGACCTCCCTCTCCAGCATCTCAATTCTGCTCAGCAGATCCTGCATGGACGGGAAAGAGGTGGAGCACTTGCAGGCCTGCTTGGGGAAGTTTATCCTGTGGGTGAAGGTGACCTGGCTCTCGCTGTCTGAGGTCTCTGCATACTCCGCCATCCTGTCGTCTTCTGAACTCACCTCCTCAGTTGAAGACTTGAACACTGAGGAACAGCAGCTGTCCAGGGGAATGTTAATATTGTAGATGTGGTGGAAAACCATGGGCTGCTCTTTGAGGGGTGGACTGCAGTTGGCAACACTGCCTTCCTCATCCATCACTGGCCTCTTGGCTGCCTCTGTTGTCACTTCTAGTCGGCACTCAAAAGGCTTGAGAACGGTGCCTAGCAGTAGCAAGTTGAAGCTTATAAGCACATTCCTCAGGACTGGGTTTTCCTTGTCSGTCCCCATTTTCTTGGTAAAAATCCTTCTAAGCCAGTCTTGGTCAGCCAAGAAGGACCTAGGAACACAGAAGATAAARAGTATATGTGGTGTTAGCCTTGAAACACTGGGGCTACACTCAAATTAGAAAGGGGAGTCATTCGGGTCAAGATGTCCAGAGACATGTTCAGGGCAGACTTGACCCAAGGATGACCTTGCTGTCTTCAGTGTAAGGGAGGAGGCTAAATCAACCCGGAGGTRAGCCCACAGATACCCGGAGAACAGCAGTGTCTTTCTTGACACTGACAGCCTGGCCCTTTGCATGCTAACCCAAGGACCCTCATGTAGTTGTGCAGGAGATAAATTGAAAGATGTCTTGCAGCACATCAGACCAGCTCAGTTCCCCCAGTCCCAGCTGATGGAACAACAGTCCTGCCTCCTCATCAACTAAAATAGTTATTCCTGTGGGCATGGAATCCTTTTGAGTTGCCAATGGGCTTTTAACTGCACTGACATGTGGTCCAACACCTATGGAAGGTACGTGCACAGGCCCTAACTTTTAACTTGCATCTTGTGAGGATTCAGCTTTCAAACAGTGAAGCAGACTGGTGCTTTCTGTTTTTACTTTTTTAAAGGAAAATGGATCATTTGGTAATTAGGTAGCATCAAGTACCTTTTTTTTTTGAGCAGAAACTCCTTGTGAGATCTGCTTTCAGTGCAATGACAGTACAGTGTGTGAGGGTAAGATAGGTTAATGCATGGGTAATGATGACACATCCTCATGCTCTCCTTAGGCTATCTCAGACAGTATTACCATGCCCCAGAAGCTCAGCATTGGGTTGCTAAGCTTCCTTCAGTAGCTATAGGAACAGCAGCTTCAATGTTCAACACCATTAAATTATACCATGCACTCTTAAGCTTGTTTAGGTTTATGCTCTGAGCAGACAAATCTCTTTTGCTAAAATAGTTTCACCTCCTGCGTGCACTCTGGATTATGGGTTAAAGTTGTCCTGAATTGGAACAAAACAACTTTTCATTTTGTTATCGATTCAGAGCCTCCAGGTGGTAATCCAGACTCCAAGGGCCACATTTATCTCCAGTCTAAAATCACTGGTGTCAGTACAGTTCAACTAGAGATGGATTTGGCCCCATTACTCTTATTGGGACTATTGTGTGCTGACCAATAGTTAACACCAACCATCTTGCTATGAAGAATTTCCACCTTATTTATCAGAGAGGATAAAGCGGATAGACGGGCGAGGATGTATCTGTGAGCCAGAGGACTTTCATTATTTCCAGCACCGGAGAGACAGAAAGAGATTGAATGGCTTGCCTGCTGCTTACCAGGCAGCTCCCAATCAGTTTCCCTTGAATTTACTTTGCATTGGATGGTTAAGTTGTGGYTGAAGTGGAATTGCTGGGGCACGACTGCTCAGAGGTTAGGCAACAGATGCAGAGGCCAGGGCTGCTGCCCATGCTTATAGCTGAGTGCTAGCGTTGCTTCAGGATAGGGAGAGATAATTATATAATTCTGGCTAGTCAATGGAAATGCATGATTGGATTTTCTCCTGCATGTTATTAGRGAATGTAAATTATGGTGTTTGTGGCTCTCTACCTGCTCTGAGTTTGTAAGACTTGAATTAATGAATGCTGGAGCGTGCTTTGCGGTTCTTTGTTAGCCAACACAATAGAAATGCAAAGCACCTATGTATTTTTAGCACTTCTTCTTCTGCAAGAGCAGCCAGAGTCATTGGAATTATGGGCAATCATTTGGAGGTCAGTGCTTCCCAGTGCTGTGGGCAATCAGAGTTTTACAGCACCATTTTCACCAGAGTGACTCAGGTGCCTTGTTAGCCCTGAGAGAGGACCAGATCTTGACATGGGCTTCTCCAGACTGTGCTGTTCTGCCTCCCCAACACCACCAAAGCAAAAGAARCATTAGACACACTATATATGTATTACATTACACATTTCAAACACATTAGACACATTACATATACTTTACAGTAACAATAAGAAGATGAAAAAGAATCAGAGAACTGAAGATCTGCCAAGCGCATCACCCCAGACTTTACCCAGGCTCCTCAAAGGTGTGTTTTAGGCATATGTAACCAAAGATAGGATAACCTTCAAGGAAAACCTTGAACCAGTTTCTGTTGAGCTGACCCAAAAGGATGGGGATTTCCTTGAAGGACCAGCATTGTGTGTGGGCCAAGAGGTAAAAATTGCCACCTTAGCCAGTTACAGCTGTCTTCTTCTGGGACAGTTGGTTGCAGATTCTCAAGGAGTTACGGGAACCAGCGTTTCCCTCTCCCTATCAGAGTGTCCATGCTGTGAATATCAATTTCCCACTGATTCTGCATTTAAGGGTGAAAAAGGTACAGCACGTTTTTAAACTGCAATTCACTTGCTTATTCACACTCTGGGCTGCTCTCAAATTCTGACTTTGTTTGGACYTGCCAGTGCCATAATCTGGGAAAATCGACCCCTATTTCTAATTACTCCCACTGCACTGTACCTTCACTCTGCTTTCCTGGGGAGTACATCCCCACCCATCTTTTCCCCACAGCTAAATAAAAATATCTGTTTACTGGTTTCTCTCTTACAATACTGGTACTCCAGAAAATATAGCTATTCAGCCACCTATCAGCATTTATACGGTTATTATCCCACATTACTGCAATGTTTCTACTGCACTTTTCTTCCTGGCGCTATGCTTAATGCCTGCTTCTTTTGAGCAGGCACCTGGGGCTCCTTTAGTAGGCTCTCTTTTTTTTTTTTTTTTTTCTCCACTTTTTTTTTTTCAGAGGAAAACAAGAAAAAATGGAAATACTTCCAAAATGGAGTGATGTGCTCCTTTCCCTGCACTCCCTGCAGGAGCTCTGGTTGTATTCACAGAGGAAGGAAAGGAGGAGGATGCCCAGAGAGGAAAATGAGRGACAGCGCTGACAGTAGGATGCACTCTCCTTAGGTGACCCTGGGGTTAACTGGCCTTAGCTGCAAGCAACTAAAYACTGATGTGCGCCAAGTATTGATATAAAGCCAAGCCTCCTCCATCTGATTAATGGTGTATGCATAAAGGAAAATAGCATGGTTTACTTGTTGTGGTCTCAAGCTTATCCTCTGTAGGGTCTTACTGAAATCAGAGGTGAAATAAAAAGCAGCACCAAGAGGAAGCAGGTGCCTGGTAGGATAGTAACCCAGCCCCTCTCCTGTTTCCAACACTTGTTTGAGGACAAACTGTATAATCCTACTGATCTCTCCCATGGAGAGATCAGCCTGCGGAGTATGTCCTCATTGGTTTGGGGGTTCCCTCCAGCAACCCCCACAGGTTATGGTGGTGCMTTGCAGGATAAATCACCATTGCTGACTTGATAGCAGTGCTGCAGTGATGGTTTGCAGAGGGGGGTGCATTCAAAGATCCCCCCGCAAAAGTCTCATCTGTCTTCTGGGGTCTCCAGCAGCTCTTCCATGGCTACATTTGACCTGGAAAGAAACTTCTTGTCCCTGCACTCCCCCTTGCCCCTTCTCCCCCTCACCCCCACCTGCATTACAACTGCTAGGAATTACCTGGGGACTAATTAGCTCTTGCTGCCTTTGATTGACTGATATCCATTAGAGGCTAACTGCAGCTCTTTGGCCTCTCTCCCTGCCTTTCAGCATTAGGAGGGAAGTAATTGTGGCTTTAAGCCAGCAGTGCAGAGCCAGGCTGGTGCTTCAAAGCAAGCAAGGATTACAGCAGCAGCTTAGATGTGAAAATACAACCCCTCCCATCCCACTCCTCTCTTTGGAGCAAAGCTCGATTCTGGCTCTGCAGAAGTGCAAGAGCCTGTTTACAAGCACAGCYAGAGCTTCCTGGCTGAGGAAACGAGGGGAAAGGAATCCAGGCAGATGAAAGGCTGATAYAGAAAGGGGAAGACTAACCGCACAACGGACAAGAGGTGAGTAAGTAGATAAAGTAGAGAGAGCAGATGCCTGACAGAGCTTTCTTACTAATGACTGTAAGCAGGTGGGATAGTTAGCAGCTAACTGCCTGATGGGGGAAAAAAGACATTTATTTGATGGGAGAATCCACCAGACCCACTGATCTGAACCTCATTATAAAAATGTTCATTGCAGCAGCCACCAGCAGACCACAGGATGCTAAGGGAGATTCACCAGTGGCCCCGAGGAGGAGAGCAGCCTGGTTGCCGCTGMTGATTGCTTGGAGCCACCATCTGGGACCGAGTACTGGAGCTCCCCACCAGCCCCATTGCTTGCAAGCAAAGGGGCCAGTGCCAGCTGATTGCATTCTACATGGTAGATTTCAGAGGAAATGTGATTCCCAGACATTTCCTGTGTTTTTTATTAATATAAAAGGGGTTATGGAAGGAAAAAAAAATAAAGACAAACATGTCTTCCTCTGCTGATTTGGATGCTTTCTCTGACTTAATGTTCCCAGTGCTTCTCAAGGAATGGGTGTATCCTGCTGATGTGGACCTTACTATGGCAGTAGAGAGGTCTGCACAAAAAATTCGGAGCTTTCCTCCCCTTTCGTGGCAGTGAACAACCTCCGTGAAGCTTGCTGCAGTTCTGGAAAAGTGCARGGGACAGGAAATTCCTTGCAGGAAAGTTCTGGCTGAGAAATTAAGTGGTAGTGGAAATCATCGAATAAAGACACAGCATACTAAAGCAAAGCTCTGTGCTAGGTATTAGGGAGAGGGGAACCAGGAGGTGAACTACAGCTATAGCTGGGACTGTCCTCTATAGCTGAAGTACCTGGGTGCTGCTCAATGGGCAGGAGCAAGTCCRGTTTTGGGCAGAGGGAAAGATCGTGCCTGTCTTTCAGCACAGGCTTGAGCAACCCAGGGATGCAGCTTAGTTTTGTATAATTCSCGTTGGATGGTTTGGGCTGTAAATCCCTGTTAATCGCTGACTTCTTTGCAGCGTCTAGGTGAGAGGGAGGCTTAGGCTGGTGGCTCCACAACCAGCCAGATTTTCTATCTGGTCCCATGTGGGGCAAGGCTCTTCCTCTTGCACTCCTGGTGTGCRTGATTTGGTTTTTCCTCGGGGACTCTGAACTCATCCATTCAGGAAGGACAGGCCATGGCACTGCTGGAGTGGGAGCACTGTGATTTCCTATCTGGCTGGAGGCTTTCCTCATCCGAGTGATGCTGGAAATGGCTCATCTGCTAGTGGCAAAGTTGTTAAGGAATTTTTGTATATATATTCTCTCTAGGATGTGACTCTCTGAGTGAGTGGGGAAAACAAAGCAAATTTCTGGGATTGTTTTATGGAAAAGAGCAGATGGATGTGAACTGCAAATAGTTCTTGGGTCCTGTGTGGAGGCTGTCATCATCTCTCTCCCTTCTTGTGCTGCTGCTTCTTTCCTTTCCTTTAGAGTTTCTTATTTTTATTTTGTCACTTCATTTTGTTTTATAATCTGAATTTGTTTCCTGGCAAAGTCCAGGCACTGGGCTGCTGCGTGCTTTTTAATTTTATTCTCCAGCTAGATAAGAATTGCACTCAAAGAGGCCCAATATGCTTTGGAAAGCACAGCTTTCCAATTGCTAAGAGAAACATTGCTGCTTTTTCTTTTTTTTTTTTTTTTCCTATGATCCCCTAGAAACATACCTATTTGAATTAAAGATCAAATTAAAATTTGGCAGGAGCTACGCTTGCAAGTCTGAGCCACTTCAGCTTTGGGGAATCTGTGAAATAATTGATCTGTTGCACTTAATTTGCAAAGTGCTCGATAAAAAGGCAAATGAAACAAAACTGAGAAAGATATTTGAGCATTTTTGCCAAATGCAAGACAGCAAAGGTCTCCTGCTCTTTGATGGCCCCTCTCTGTCCTGGATTTGTTTTATGAGGCAATTATGGAAAAAACAGAAAAGCCCCAGTAAATGATGCAGTGCATCCGCCTTAATTATGTATTTTCACCTATTTTTACTTTTGGTTTACAGATGATATTTGCAAGTAATTTGGTGAGGTCAGGAGGGTGAACAGGAAGGAAACTTGTGCAGAGCAATGCTGTAAGGAGCCATACTGGGAGATGCAGTTATTCCACGCACCKGCAGCAGCTTGTAGTGGTCCTGTAGATCTATTATTGTTCATTATGTATTTTCAATTGCCTATAGATAGGAATTTGCCAAACCAAAGCTATGCCCTTGGCAGAAACTAGCATAGGGGAGCAGGTATGTTCCCTGATCCCCACATGGGTGACAGCAGTAGCTTTTGAGGAGGGCATTCTGCTGGAGCAAATTTGACATTGGGATTGTCCAGTACCTGGGGTAAGCCATGGGCAAGAAGCCCCAACTTCAATTAGGACCAACAAGGAGGAAAGGGAGGGCCAGCTCTTCCGCATGCTCAGAAATGTAGATTTGGGGCTGTTAAAACAAAAATGCGGAACTGCGTGCATGGCTGTTTTGGCAAATTASTTTAAAAACAAAACAGTGCTGCCTCAAAATACACTTGAAAATTACAGCATCTGTTTTTGCAGTCAAATATGTTGCATCAAAATGTTTTCAAAGCTGATAAAAAATGTGAAAACTAAATGAATGTTTAGTGTCTGGCAAAAGCTGTCTTACCCAGATTGCATAACTCTGTGTGTGTGTATGTGTGCACATATGTATTTATATGTGTATTGTACATGTAAATTTTGCTTTCTGGTTTCCAGACTTAGGCATCCATTGCTTTTTTCTTTTCCTGAATATAAGCATTTCTGATCGTCAACGTTTTGAGTAAACAGCAAGCGCTGTGTTTGTTTGCTTGTTTTTTGTTGTTTGTTGTTGGTGGTGTTTTGGTAGTACAGGTGGCAAACTGGAAAGCCAAATAGATTTGGAACAAGAACCAGGACTTGTCCTTAATGCTGAGCAGCAACTCAGTGAGGAGCATCCTTTCAGGATGCAGCAGCGTGCAGCCAGCTGGGGCTTGTCCCACTTAGGGCTTCGTCAGCTGTCTCAGTTGCAGGACTGCGTCCAAGGCGCAAGATCATGTGTGGGAGCAGAGGGGCAAAGACATAAGGATGCCTTGGTGTGGGCAGCSCAGGTAAGGGACATGTGTCTCTCCATGCATGAAAAGTGGGCTTCTCTTTGACACAGGAACACAGGACACAGCATCTCTCAGTGAGAGACTCTACCAGAGGGGCCAACCTCCTTCACTTCACACCCATCATTGACCAGCCCTTGGAGACGGAATCGTTTTAGTTCTTCTGACTAATTTCATATTTAAGGATGAAATATTTTTAATGCTTTAACGGTGTTCTCTTATCCTATACAGAGGAAGAAATCTATAGCTCCATGGGCTGACTGTAGATTCTGCAGGCTTAGTAATTCATGTGGCTTTGATTGCAACCTACGTTATATCTTCCATTCATTATATATTCTTTTATTGAATTGTCACGGCATATATCAATAGCCTCTAAGAGCTCCCACAGGAAAGAAGTCATTGGCTTAATACAAAGGTCTAGATGATATTACTTCGTTTATGCTGTAACAGGTAGAAAGCAAATGCACCACATTCGCCTTCAAAAGTTCTTGCAAAGAAGATGCTGAGCTGTCCTATGCCTATGTATGAGGCCAGAGATGGAACAGGCTGAAGGCACTGAGGAAGAATTAGAGACAATTACATTGAATCGCAGGGTTAAACACTTTCTAATCCTCTTTAATCGCAACAACAGACTTAATTATGTGGTAACTAAAATGTAAGCACAAAAATAAATATGATTTTCCTTTTATCTTGGGTTGTGGTGCCATGCTTGCGATATTTAGTTGTGATGGGTAAGGTCCGGCATAGGCAAAGGCAACTGCTAAACCCTTCCTTTCCTTCCTCTATCCCAGAGTAGCATTTTGGCCATATGTGTTATTGATTTTGTTTTTTCCTCCTTTGTTTTTTCTCCTTTTTCTTTCATTATTCAGCTTGGGTGATGGCTTTATGCCTGTGTAACTAGCACGCTGGGGCTCAGGCTGTGCTTCCTGTGGGCACGGACCGCTCCACTTGGTATGCTCCAGCTGCTAGCAAAATGCTGCCATCCCTTGCACCGCACACAGCGCGAATGTGCCATCTGATAAAGAGACAGCAAAGCCCAAAGCTGCTTTGTGGATGCAGGAAAATTGGAGGCTACCAGAGGACATGGAAGAATCTGGGTGTATTTTGGGCTGAGCATTAAGAAACCATGGAGATATAGCCCACCACTGCCTCTGTGCCCTACACTGGATTTATTACTGTTACTCACACCAATGCAATGATGTTTAAGTGCACAATAGTGCTGCAAACCAGGTGAGGAAAAACAGGTATTTTGGCTGTGTCTGTTAGTGTAATTACTGGATTGCGGTAGGTGCCAAATGGGAGTCTTGAGTCGAGTATATCCCCCAGCAACTTTGCTTAAATCTCAATGCTTTTGCAAAAGCAAAACTTCCTTCTGAAGTCAAATCATAGAATCAAAGATTCATTATGGCTGGAAAAGACCTTTAAGATCATCGAGTCCAACGGTAAGTCCCTCAACACCCTGTCCGCTAAACTACAAACCTAAGTGTCCCATGTACACGTTTCAAGTGTCCCGTCTACACGTTCCTTGAACACTACCAGGGATGGTGACTCCACCACTTCCCTGGGCAGCCTTTCATGCTGGACTACTCTTTCTGTGTAGAAATCCTTCCTAATGTCTAACCCGAACCTGTCCGGGCACAACTTGAGGCCATTTCCTCTTGTCCTATTTTTGGTCGTTATTCTGGAGAAGAGATCAACCYCGCCTCACTACAACCTCCTCTCAGGTAGTTGTAGAGAGCGATGAGGTCTCCCCTGAACCTCCTCCCCTCCAGACTAAATAACCCCCGCTCTCCCAGCCGCTCCTCAKAAGGTCAGGGCTCCAGCCCCTTCATCATCTTCACTGTCCTCCCTGGGACCTGCTCCAGCTCCTTTCCTGCAGTGAGGGGCCCAAAGCTGAACACAGTGTTCGAGGTGGGGCCTCAGCAGCACTGAGCACAGGGCCCGATCACTTCCCTGCTCCTGCTGGCTACGCTGTTCCTGATACCAGCCARGAGGCCACGGCCTTCTTGGCCACCTGGGCTCACTGCTGGCTCRTGTTCAGCCGGCTGTYRACCAGCACCCCCAGGTCCTTTTCTCTCATGCAGCTCTCCAGCCACTCTGCTCCAAGCCTGTCATGTTGCATGGGGTCGTTGTGACCAMAGTGCAGGACCTGGCACTTGGCCTTGTTGAGCCTCATACAGTTGGTCTCAGCCCATCGATCCAGGCTGCCCCGATCCCTCTGTAGAGTCCTCCTACTCTCAAGCAGATCAGCAATTCCTCCCAGCTTGGTGTCATCTGCAAATTTCATGTAGGTTGTGGATAAATATATTAAAAGAAGATCGGCCACAACACTGACCTCTGTAGAACATKGCTCATGACCTGTCACTAGCTGAATTTAACTCCATTCACCACCACGCTCTGGCTCCAGCATCCAGACAGTTCTTCATCCACTTCTTCACTTAGAGAAGTGTACTCWKYRMWGAGTACACTTCTCTAAGACATGAGCTGCCAGCTTCTCCAGGAGAAGGCAATGGGAGACTGTGTCAAAGGCCTTACTGAAGTCCAAATAAACCACATTCACAGCCTTTCTCTCACCCACTAGGTGGGTTTCCTGGCCACAGAAGGAGATCATTGAAAAAAAAATTATTATTTGCCCAGGAGGCCGTAGCAGAGATCACACTGTTTGAACTCTCCAAGCCTCCGGGTTGAGACCTTGTATTAATCTTCATGTTGTACTTTTTGCTAAGTTCCCCCGGGCCATGGGAAACGACAGCCTACCCTTGTGACACATCACCCTACTCCTTGAGGTGACAAGCTGCACAGCCTCATTACCCGCACATTACCTGTGTGCATTACCTGCACACAGGTGATGGGGTTTAGTCTTCGGTGGGGACTTTTTTTTTTTTACTTTTTTTTTGTTTTTCTCCAGAAATCAAGCTTCTGCAGCACTTCAGCACCTCTCCTAGTCCCAAATAACGTGCACCTATTTAAGATGACGGAGAAACTTGGCTCCAGTGTTRAAAACAAAGTCATTTTTTGGCAGGGAGCAGAAGGAAAAAGTGAGGAACTGGGAATACTAAGTATTGCCTCTCCAGGAGAAAACCTGCCTGTGTAGGAGAGCCTCCTCTTCCTCCTGCTCATCTGTCCATCATTCCCTTGGCCAGTACCCAGGCGCTGCATCCCAGGCGGCCGCCAGTGCCTCTGCCTTCCCGCCGGCTCTGACCCGGTCATTGAAGTCTGCAAACAGCTTCTTTCATCTCCTCTTGAAACGCCAGCAAGAGAGGGAGCAGGGGAAAAAGAATTGTAGTCCTGCTGCAGAGACTTCATTTGATAAATAATGTATATAGAGTTTGCAGTAATAACTGCCTTTTTCCAATGTGGCCAGCTAGGTTGGATTTTGACACATGCTGGAAGTATTTCTTGCTGGCAGTGAATGAAATGACTGGTGTTATGAAAGGAAAAGCAGGCTGTTAGCAGCTCCTGTTGTGTCAGATAGGTTAACCTGGTTTTTCTTTTTATTTTTTTTCCTTGCTTGAGATGAGTGTGTGTGTGCAGAGAGAGGAGCAGCACCAGAGGGAAGGCAGAGCTGCTCCAGAGCTGCGGGGCTAAGCACTCGGGTAATCTCCTGAGGTTAATGTGAGTCACCAATGCCAGGCTGGGAGGAGACGCATGGAAGAGGGAGCACCAGCTAAATTGCCCCTAATTTATTCTTGCTCAGCACCGAGAGCAGAGATTTTGCTTTGGGAGCCCATGCTGATGATATATTAGTGTGAATCAAAGGTGAGGACTCTTCTTCCTCCCCTCCAAATTTCTGTTCCCTTGGCTCTGAGCAGTGGATGTCATGGTGGGAGCCCACCRCAAAGTTGCTTTGGTCCTTTCTTCTCTGTCTTTTGACATCTCAGACTACGAAGGTGGGATCTGCATGTGTGAGAGTAGATCTCTCTGTACCTACTCCCATGTCAAGTTTCATAAAATTGCTAAATGTTTCACAGCAAAAGTCCCAAACATCTGGGCATCACAGCAGCAGAAGAAGGTATCAAGAAGAAGGTAAAGATGCTCAGTCTGCCATCTTTGTAGCAAGGTGGGGTGGAAGGTCTGTGGCTAGGAGCACTCACAGATGTGCTGAGGCTGCAAAAGGAACAGCTGACACTTTCGGCTTTTGCATGCTTAACTGTGACACTTTGGAAATCTTCTAAAATGGAAGTTTTTGCTAGAATGTTAGAGCACTTTTACACCCTGTACTCTGCCCAGCATGGCACAAGCTGCTGCCAGGAGCCACCTCCTTGGTGTGACATCAGAGAAGCTATGTGCCACCTCATCTCGACTGCAGGCTGGATGTGACACTTGGTTCTCTGTGCTGATGAGCTTAAAAACTATTTTTATATCAAATGGAGAGAAAAACAAACAAACAAACAAACAAAAAAGGTTCTTGTTCAAGAGAAAAGTCAAGACTCCAGATCCTTGATTGTTTCAGGAGCTCATATTTGCATACTAGAATAACAGAAAGGAGAACAAGGAGATTGAGAGAAAAAATGTGGTTTTATAGACTTTTGCATGCTCTGTCCACCTAGAAGGCCGTGAAGGCCACCTTCACTCAGGACTGCCCTCATCTGCAGGCCACTGCCCATCCCACAGATACCAATGGGCACTAGAAAAGGGATGAGGCTAGTTTTGACTTCTAATGCAGATGGGCTTGGTAGTACAATGATGCAATAGGTGACTTTTCAAACTTTCAGATTATTTCAGATTACCTTGCACTGCCTGCTGGGAAATCTGTCACTGGTGCATTTGTAACTGGATGACCGCAAAGATGGGGTTTGATGGGCTCAAATTCAATGCTACCTTTTCTTACAGAAGGAGAAGAGAAAGGAAGAAAAGAGATGTCCTTCAGGTCAAGTATAAAATGGCTTTAGTCAAGGTATGCTAAAAATGATTTTTAATCATTTTTATGGTAGGCTACAACCTTTACAATTGAGCAATTTTGTCAAAAATACATTTGCTTCTTTTCATATTTGGAGGGAGGTTTAGGCTACTGTATTATTGACAGTGAATGGGAAAACCAATGMGTCTTTCTAAGTTTTACAACACTGTGTAAGATCTGGAAATAACCTCAGTGCTTTTACTGCAGAGAAGAACAAATTCTCAGGCTGAGGAAATAGCTCTAGTCAATGGAGTGATGCAGATTTGCACCAGCTGAAGATCCAGTCAGGATGGGATTTTATTGCCTTATAATAGTTAACTATGTCATTATAGAGTGACTATAAATGCATAAGATCATTTCATCTAACCTGTAGCTGGTTTGGCGAGCAGAAGCTTGGGAGGAAGCCTGTTGTGTTATTTTGTTCAGCTGAAGGTTATTTTTGCTCACTTAAATTCTCCCACTGGTATTGCAAATATTGAGGTGAGACAGTGCAGCAACAAACACTTAAAACCATTTTTAGTGTAATTTCTCTCTTTTTTTAATGATGAATAACTCAATGGAAATGTAAGATTCAGGATGAAAAAGATCCCTTTGCCCCGTTACAGACACAGATGTGATATAGCCCCTTCCGTGAATAGATCAAGGTCCTTCACGTGAATGGGCTCCCTTCCTCCCCCATTTCCCAATGCCTATCAGCACATATGTGCAGTCACAGTTTGGTAGTATGAGGATGCTGGTTCAGAGCCTCATGTTTCTAAGGGCTGGAGGACCTTATATTTCCTAGGCTAGAATTAATCACAGTCAGTTAAAACACTTGCTTGCCTGTGTTTGCTGCCTTTCTTCACTTTTGATCTAATGGAGGGATAAATAATGATAAATAACACACTGTGGCCCTCTGAGTAGGGTTTGCTGAACTGAAAAATGAGATCACTTGGACAGTGATTGCAGCACTGTGGGAAAATGGGGAAACAGCCAAAAATATTTCCAGTTGGAGTGCAGTAATTTGAAAGTCAGATATTAATATTTTCATCCTGTTTCTGCAGAAAATGGTGAGCAACSTCACCTAATTGCGTCTGTGAGCACGGTGGGGCCATTAAATGAGGCAGACTCAAGGCACCAGCTGAGATGGATGTTGATCCTTTTCACACACTTTGAATTATTACAGAAATGATAGTGCTCAGAGTAGGAGAGACATTTTGATATGTGGCTGTACCCCAACACAGACGCTCAACCTGTAAATGCTGGAAGAAAACACCATAGATTGGCCCTGCAAGACAAGCTCTGAGAACAAGATCAGCATTTTTTAAGACTCTCTGGTTTGGTCAGGCCTAAAGGTGTGCAGTTGGAGCAGGACAGTCATGGTGGTTAGTTGCTGTGAAGGACMGATCTACTCCCTCTTCAGAGCAACCTACTGGTCCTTGAGAGAATAAAGATGAAAAGGTAGCATCCCATGCATTCTCCGCACAGGTATAATGCTGTCCTTGGTTGGATTTTGCTCTAGGGTTAGGTGACCCTCCAGGAGTAAGTCACTGTGAAGCTTCCAAGCAGGCTTACGCTCTTACAAAGCTAATTCAATTTCTAAATGGTTATTTTATTTCTGACCTGGTGCTTTGGAATGTTTTTCATCCACGTGGTTTGTGTGAGGGAAGAGWAGATGAAAAGGGACAGCAGTACCCAAGTATTTAACTAGCATCTTAACCCTAGCCCTTGCTGTCTTGGATCCCTCCTTCTGCTGYCCTTGTCCTGTTGAAAAATGTGGATAATATAGGGATATCTCCCTATAAAATGCTGCAATTTATGGATGACAGTATAATCAATGAGTTGGTATAGAAACTCACTTCTGTGTAGAGGTACCGGTCTGATTTTCCACTTTACATGGATATTTAGTAACTCGTTGGCTGTGAATCAGGAGCACTTCTGGTTACAAGTCCAAAATGCTCTGCTAATGCACGTTTAAGATATGAATGCCCAAAGCCTTCTAATAGACCCCTTTAGACAGTTGGTTAGCTAGGCAGGTAACAGGAAGGATTACCTTGCCAAACTACTGAATAAAAGTTTCATTTTACAATCAGATCTAAAATTTGGGCAGGTTCTCCTACCTTACCTCTCCAGGAGATAAAACTGAATGATAGTGTTGATGTTGCTGCTGCTTTTATATGTAATGCAGGGTAAGTGGGAGAATGTTCTCTTAAGGCAGAAGTTTTCTGGAAAATCACTAGCATCTTAACAGGTATTTTCGTCTAATATTTAGTTTTGTAGAGCTTTGTCATAAAAAAAAAACAAACAAAAAACCCCATTCCTTTTCAGGTARCACAAGGATGTGACAGGCTCTGAGTTCTGGGCTTTTAGCACAAATTGCCTCCCCCAGACAGTGCTGTTGGAGGCAAAATCACATGGCTAGGAGCAGGGAGTAAGCCAGGATCACTGTTAATCATCTCAGACCTTCACCCACAGATGCAAAACATCACTTGGATGAACAGGAGAAATGAGTGCATATATTTCTTGGATGTGGTGGCAGAATTTAGAGGAGAGGAGAGGAGAGGAGAGGAGAGGAGATGGAGATGGAGATGGAGATGGAGATGGAGATGGAGATGGAGATGGAGATGGAGGATGGGGGTTCATCCTCAGATGCCCTGAAGTTGCAGGGGCACTTGGAGAGGGAAAGGGACCCTGGGAAAATGATGAAGAAGAGTACAATAGCCCCAG
This sequence comes from Nothoprocta perdicaria, assembly GCF_003342845.1. Taxonomy (NCBI): domain Eukaryota; kingdom Metazoa; phylum Chordata; class Aves; order Tinamiformes; family Tinamidae; genus Nothoprocta; species Nothoprocta perdicaria. The sequence goes on along the minus strand of NW_020455470.1, from coordinate 1,008,557 downwards.
GTGGCAAGGCACGTGAAGACAGGTATTCTGTGACTCCACGAGATGGTGATAGCTTTATCTGGAACAGAGGCTCAGTTTTGTCCCCTCTCTCAGACTTCCAATGGAGACGTGGGAGGTGTTCCCTGGAAATGCTCTGCCACTTGCGCTGATACCCTAAAATCCAGGCTGAGCTAAAAGAGCTGGTGTTCAGCCTGTCCGTTCCCAGTGTTTGACCATGCTGAGCTGCCTGTAATGTGTCTTGCTGATACTGTGTCATTCACYGCTGCTTGCAGCTCCTCTGATAGAAGATTTTCTGAGTGCAAAGTATTATAATCACTCTAATATATGATTACGCTCCTGGCAGGAGATCTAGTCTCCTAGATATACTCTTGCCTCAGCTATTACAGAGAAACGGAAGAAATGTTTTTTTGACTGATAATTGTTTTGAAATTCAGCCTTCTGCCTGCGCTTTTCCTTTTCTTTCCAGGGCCGCTGCAGCTCTGCCGGGTGCTACAGGTAATTACACAGGGTTGTAGCAACTCTAAATAATTAGGACAGCTAATCAGCACCTGTATGTCAATGTGGCTTCGCTGATTCCTGCTTTCATTTATGTCAGCCRAGGTCAGGAACAGAGTGTCTTTAGCAGAGGTGGGTGAATATAGTGTCTGTGTTTAGGGGAGAATGAACATTAGTGCTGAGTGCTGGGCAAATGGAGATAAAAGGGGGAAGAATTTATTTTCTTGGCTGTCTGCAATGAGCCAGGTTGGGGTTGTGGGAATGTGCTGGTGCTATGTTCCCTAGGGAGTGTTCCTCTCTGGAAGCAATACTGGGCCAGAAAAACGTGGGTGGGCCTTGCAGTGATGCTCTTGCCTTGTTCCACCGCTTTCAAGTGTGGTCTCTGAAAGCCGTGGAGGACACAATGCATCAATTTGGTGTGACTTAGGTCTGGTGCTCTGAAGGTCTCTGAAGGTCTCTGAAGGTCTGCTTGTCTCAATTTTCTGCTGTGCTTCCTCCTTTATAATGTTGAGCCTTGTATGCTTGGCTGCATTATATATATGCATTATATATATATATATTATATATATTATATATATATTATATATATATTATATATATATATATAAAGGGTGTGTATGTATATAACTGTCTTAATCTCTGGTGGAGCCTTGTGACTGTGCAAAGCAGGGATGGTGAATAGACTAAATAGCTTTAAAAAAAGCCCCCTAATCCTTTTGTTTAGAAGGGATTCAAGTGTTTGTGTATCTCTTTGTCTTCCTGTGCTGAGAYGAATGACATTAAAAGCAAAATCCAGTCTTAAGCTCCTTCCTTAGAAGTAGCCATCCTACATGGAAACAGAGGAAATGGAATGGGTCTCTCCATTTCACCTGTTGTGTTGTCCTGGCTGGGGCCACCGGTACCAYGTTTGCTGTGGGTGCTTTCCAGGGGTGCTTGGCTCACGATACAAGATTGAGTGCCCAGATGAGACCACTTTCTCAGCACTGCTTTCATTATCATCTCTGTGTCACTCCGGTAGCTCTAAACCTGCTGGGCAGCTCTTGCTGGATTTCGTGGAGATGCTGGGTAAGTCCTGCTGACTTTTCCCTCAGGTACAGGTGCYTCTCTCAATCCAAGGTCTGGACTGATGTAATGAGAAACTTAGGTGATGCTCTTCCTTTTTTGAAGCCAGGAGGCACAGRTATAATATATATATATATATATTAAATCTTGTTTTGAGAGTTGAGTGATAACACAGTGATTTCTAAAGTCACAAGAACATACTGTTCAGAGCTGCCATGACTAAGTTGGCAGCTGGGATTTGAAGCTGGGATTATCTAGTGAGTTGAAGGATTTTTAAACAGCCCTCCTGAGGGCTGTTTTTTCTTTTTTCTTTTTTCTTTTCTTTTTTTTTTCCCTCCTCTTGTTTTTTTTCCCTTTTCCTTTTAGACATAAAGCTGCTTTGTTATTTGTTTGCCAATTTTGGCTGAAAATTCCTCCTGTGCTCTGTAAATAAAAGCTGATTGGGAAGCAAAGAGGGGAGATGCTCTGAAGAGCAGCTGCATTTGCAGTAGTTATGGTAGGGTGCTGAGTCCCTTGGTGCTCTGGTCCTGCTGCTTTCCTGCTACAAGYGCAATGGGGTTTCCCTAGCTGGGGTTTTTCAGAACTTGCCCTTCTCCTGGGGCAAATTAGACAAGCTTGTTCCACATATACCATATGATTTCTCAGTGCTTTTGTTGGATAAGTTGGGCTGGAAAGCTCAGAATGGAGTCATTAATGTTGGGAAAAGCCACCTGGCTGCAGCTGGATGCAGTGCTTAGGCAGGGAGGAGCAATGACCGCTGTGGCCATGCAAATCTTGCCTGCAAATGCAGCCTGCCTCCGAGTTGACTAAGTCGGTCAGTATCTGTGCAAACTCTTTTTCCCTGGCTGGCTATCATTATTTTCATCTTTGCTATACGTAAGCCGTGGGATAATGCTTCTCGATGCAGTTATAAAGCTGGCAGAGTCTGTGCTGAAGTCTCTGTGTTTTGGAGGAGCTTAAGTAATATTTTTCTAAAAGCCCTTTGGTAACCTTTGAATTCTCACAAGCACTTGAGTGCACATACTCTGGGACTTCAGGGTTATGAATCCTGCTCTGAAAAAGCCTGAAAATTGATTTTTTTTTTTTTAATGTATTTTTGGGGAGGGCTCTGTGAGTCACAGGGGATGTAGCATAGAAGGCGACTTGTTACAGACCTCTGGGAATGCTGTTGGAGGCCCTCAGAGTCAGGAGGGAGAGGAGGTCCTCACAGCCAGATGAAAGCCCCTCAACCAGAATGGGGGCTYGCAATCCATTCTCTGAATTCTCTCTCTGAATTTAAGAAAGCTAAAGCAGGTTTCTCTTCTGACATTGCAATATTACACTTGCTTATCAATATGTATTTTTTCCATCTCTCTCTATGGTAGCACATGCACTGGGTTTCAGTGCCCCTAAAGCAAATCAGTTGTGTGTTGAACCGGCTTAAAAAGAAGCGATATTGTCTGTTTGGGAAGCCCTAACTGCTTTAGCAACGATTGCTGAAGTCGGTGGCATCCACTTCAGACCCACAGGTCTTTAGTTACGTTCTTGTTAGCATGGATTTTCTTTTCCTTTTTTGGGGGGAGGAGGGGATAGGTGGAGGAAACTCACCTATATTTCATGTCAGCCTTTCTTGACTTTTTTTTTAAATCCCTAATTCAAAGCTTAAGTATGCTGGGAGGTGGGCAGTAGAAGGGAGGTGGCCAGTCACGACCTTGGTGGCTCTGCAGCTTGCTGCCAAGCTTGGCCAGAGACTTTGTGTCAGAGAAGCAGCATGAGCTTTGCTGCAGAGCCAGTCAGCTGGGTACAAATAAACTGCAAAATATCCCTTTTCAGAAATGATGTGGYGGCTCACAGGTGAGGATTTATGCAGAGGGCTGCATGGGCTTAGCATGGCCTTAGGGACCTGTGTGTGCCTAAGCACCTCCTCTCTGCTTGCATAAGCCCAGCCTTTTCCAGGTGGAATGCAGTTCTGGAGCTGCTCCTCAYTTGTATCACTGAGCGATGAACTGGACCATGAAACTGCAATTATTTGGGGCATGTGGCTTGAGTGGAATTTTTTGAACGGAATTTTCTCTTTCATTCCTTTATTATTACTTTGATTGCAGTCCTTTCATATGCTGGAGCTGGCAGAAGGGGCTGCAAGCCCTCCTGCAGGACTGAATGCACACATGCATCTGCATAGAAAGCTTATGATTCCTTCAAAGATGCCCAGAACTTTTCCCCTGGACTTTTTTGCCTCCTTCCTGAAAGCACACAGGGAAGCTCATTTGCTGGTGAGACCCCTCAGGAGTAGAGCTGTGCAAGGCCCTGGTGCTATCTTGTCTGGCAAATCCCAGCTTGCTGCATGCACATTTTGAGTTTAGTCCTGATGTGGATACCCAGTAAGAYAAAACCCTGCTGGACTGAGACTTGTGGAAACCCTTGCTTTTCAGGTGTGAGTTACCTAAATTTTATTCCAGACTAAATGACTGAGGATTCTAAGCAGCGCMGAGTCCAGTTCACAGACTTAGTTTCTTAAAAAGGAACTTTAACTTCTGGGAAATAACTTTGTTTACACAATTTCTTGKTTTTTTTTTTTTTTAATTTTTATTTTATTGCCTCTTGAAAGTAATACAAAACTTAAAGGAAAATAACCTTCTCGTGTGTTTGTGTGTGTATCATGCTATAAAAAGCATGAGAATTATTGTCCCTGCCATAAAAAAGTATTGGATAGTTAAAAATGCTATTAGAAAGAGATACTAAATTCTACAGATTTTCAGGGGAGCCCTGCTGGCTGTATTGCTATTAAATTCTGTAAGATTTTCCCATAGGGTGCAGTTTCTTGACAAACTTAAATATCATGCACAGATATTTTGGTGTCTACAAGAGCCAAAATAAGTTTCCTCTCCTACATACCAGAGATTGCATCTCCATTTTTATTTTATTTTTTTGGCCGCATGCTGGTAGCTTCCTTCCTCTTCCCCCTCGTCCCCACCACTAGTTTTTGCTGATGTTCCTCTGTGTACACAGTCATTCCTTTGCAAGACCTTCACCTGCTGGGTGTCCCCAACTCTTGGTGCTCCTCAGGACTGTTCATGCCTAAGCAGCACTTTAGAAGAGTTCTACCAGAGAGTCACCTCCAAAGAGGCTTGAGCAAATGGTCCTTCAACCATGTACATGGAGAACTGGACCCTGGCAAGAGGGAAACATCAGCTTTTGAGCCCATTCCTTTCCATGGTCTGTGAGAAAGCAAGTACCCTGGCATCTTATGATAGCATCCTGCTATAAATTGCTAGCATGCACCTCTTAGCACTTTGTCCAAACTCCAGCTTCAGCTGCATCACAGGCACTTGGTATACTAGATGGTGACCTGAGGTGTTTGCAGAAACCGTGAGAATTTTTGACAAGAAGAGACAGCAATGAAAGGCCACTAGCTTACCAAAGGAGGTACTTTTGCCCTGATGTTTCTTAGCAGATTCCTTGAATGTGAGTAAATTGCAGGAGGTGAAACTGTGATGGAGCGCATCTGTACAGACCTGGATGGTGAGGAGGTGAAGGAGCATGAAGGGCTCTTTGAGGGAAGGATGTCTCCGTGCTCTGCAGCCTGCTTTAAGGGGACAAGCTTTAAGTTGCACCTGGATCACTTGGGGAAATAATGTGGCAGGACACAGAGCCATTAACCCCTTTACCTGTTTGGGCAATGTTTTATTTACGGTGACAGGGAAAGTTAGCAGGGAAGCAAATCTTTTGGATTTGMTGCTGGTTAATAGGACAGAATTGGCTTGAAGAAAAGCAGAGGCAATTTGTAAAGAAGAGCTGAGAACAGCAAGAGGAAAGGATAACAGTCTTCAAAAAACACTAGGAGCTGGTAGGTGAGGCCTCTAGGGAAGAATGCCAAAGGCATAAAGTGCAGGAAAGCTGGCAGTTACCTAAAGTGACTGCATTAGAGGCACCAGAGCAAGTTATCTGGATTGTGGCAGAGGAATGCTAGGAAGTTGGCAAGGAGACCCACTGGAGCTGAAGCTCAATAAAGAGTTTGTGCAAAAGGGGAAAGAATGCAGATATTAGGTGATAAAGACAATGGAAGAGCAAATATACACTCGGATATAAAGGCAGAGCTGTCAAGGTATGGAATGAGTCCCAACTTGTCTCAAAAGTAAATGTAACATGAAAAGTTTCTGTAAATACTTTAGAGAACTAAGAGAAATCTAAATGTGTTGCTTCAGCAGGGAAGGAGAGCTGATACCTGTAAAACAGAGGTTCAGTGTTTTGGGACAGGAAACCAAGCCAGAAAGGGGCAGAACACCTCCTAGAAGATTTAACTCAACGTGGTACTTTTGCAGTGCTGGGGTCTGACAAAAATCCCTCCATGCAGAACTAAGGTAATGTCTTTATCAGCAAGGATTTATTTGCCCTCCTCTGGCTCTCTGCCACTTCCTGAAGCGCTTGAAGGGGGTCTGCCTTTATCGGGCAACCTGAAGAACTCTAGACCACCACCCTCCAAGGAGAGCTACTAGAAGGAATTATTAAMGGATCAATCTGTAAGAACCTAGAGGATAATAAGCTTATAACAACCACTGTGGGTTTGTCAAGAACAAATCATGTGAAACCAATCTAATTTTCTCCTCTGACAGGATAACTGGCCCAGTGCATAAGGGAGAAGCAGCAGATGTGATATATCTTAGTTGTGATGAGTTTTTTTGGTATTGTTCTGCATGACATCCTCATAAGCAGGCTGAGGAAATATGGTCTGAAGTGAATTGCCACATAGAAACAAAAAAAATACTGGTCAGAGCAGCCTATTTGTGCAGTTGTTATCAAGTGCTTGTTATCAGGTAGAGACAACTCAGAGGCCTCCAAGCAGTACACTTCCAGCCTTGTTACCTTTAAGTTGTTCATCAGTACCTTGGATGAAGGCCCTTTGCAAGCGACCTCAGAGGGAGAGTGAGCAGAGTCACAAATCTCAGTGAGCTTGACAAATCGCATAAGTAGTGTGGAAGCAACGAGCTGGAATTACATGCATCTGAGCGTATATTTAGCACTTATGCAGGAAGAATTGAACATAGCAATTCAAAAATGGGGATTAACTGTCTGAGTAGCTCTAGCATAGGGGTGCGTAGCTTCCAGGCAGCAGCAGCAATCTCTTATGGGGCAAGTAGAGATTTTCTCTTGGGCATGGTGTGCTAGCTAGTGACAAGCAACCAGCTGTACCTGCCATACCTGTGTGTTCTTTGGAGCACCTGCTTCTGCTGTAGTACTACATACCGCTTTCTCCCCCGGAGTCTTCCCGTGTTGTGTTTTCAGGAATTAAAACCCTGCTGTGCTAATTGCAAGTCCCCGTTTGTCTCAACAGTTGGCCCCCTCAGTTATTGTTTGTTTGTGGTCACCTCAACAACCCATTGCCTTGATGGATCAGAAATATGGTCCTCCTTGTGTTGCAGTCCTCATTAAGCCAACCATCCCATCTACCTGCTGCAGTCCTCACTTCGTTATAACTCTATTACCTTTAACAACAACTCCATTACTGTCCATTATCTTTCTTATCATCTCCTTTACAAGGCTGTTATCTGCACCTCCTCCTTTCCAGCTATCCCCTCCTCAATTATGCTTCCATTATCTTTATTACCACCCCATTACAGTCATAATTAGTCCCATTACAATTTTGATATCTGCATCTCCRTCCAGACAATTCCACCGCCCCATTGCTGCCACCAGCCATGTGCTGTTATGACTCAGCRCTCCTCATTGCCTCTGTCAGGTAATGCAGTTATCACCGCCTTCCCCGTCTCCGTAATTGTCCCCATGCTGATGTTCATCTTTTAATTATTTTTCGTTACAGCTTTATTGTCTTTTGCCATTATTGCCTCTTTACCAGCCGTTCTCCCTTCTCTGAAGTGCTGTTGGTTGGGTTGGTACCTGCGAATGAACTGATGCTTAAATCAGTATCGTACGAATATGCACTGGCTGAAGATCACTGCAGGTATCTTCACTGGTATTGCCATAATACATGCATTTTCCCTCCCTCCATTTTGCAGTCACCTGCCYTATCAGCCCCATCCTCACTGCAATCCCAGCTTTTTCCTCCCTACTGTAACCCTAATTATTGACATTCTTTTTGATGTCCTCCAGCTGATGTCCACTCAACTTGCCCAGCTGACATGACCCCAGCATATTACAGCCATTTGTGCCTGTAATATTTAGAGGTCCTTCTCCCCCTGCACAAGCAGAAGAACATTATCTACACCTTCTAATCTATCCATACCTGATACTAGCAACAGGTCCGTTCAGTTTCTTTTGGTTTTCTCTGTGATTTAACAGGAAGCGCTTTCTTGCAAAGATACCACAGTTCTGCCACTCACATTTTTTTGAAAGGACATTGAGGAATGAGAGTGGTTACAAAGTGAGTCACAAAATGGCCAAAGGATGGAAAAACTGCCTCACTGTAAGAAATTCAGAGTGCTGAGCCTGTTTATTTCRTCAAGAAGATGGAGAGGTGGCTTCGCTACTGTGTACAAGGGCTGTCAAGAAAAGGAAATGCTGGAGAACTCTTTAAKGCTGCAGAGAAAGGCATACAAGAGCCAATGGACTGGGAGCAAGGCAGATGAATCTGGAAGATGGATAAAAACATGTGTTATTTTCAAACCAAGAGTGATGCCCACTTGCAGCACGTTACGCTAGGATACCCTTTGAAATGGTTAAATACGATGGTCTGGGAACTGTCAAATAACCAACACAATATTTCCTCGTAGCCCTAAGCCCTACAGACCTTGCACAGTACATGGGCCATGGTAGCCATGAATGTGGCGAGCAAATACATTTAGTTGGTATGAGATGGCTACAGCCATGTGTGCAAAAGAGCTGGAGAGGGCCCACAACAGACAAAATTCAGGATTATGGTCCYGGTCAAGGACATGATAGGTATGTGACAAACAAAATCTGTTACTCGGCCCCCATCCTTCCCTGCGTTTGGAGAAGCCTGTACTGTGCATGATCCATGGCTTCAGGCTATCCATCAGTCACATACCAGGCCTCAAGTACTCCCAAGCGCTCACAGGTAATTAACAGGCCTCCACTAAGATGGGATTTAGATTATGTTCAAATGCCCCTGGGTTACTTCCCATGATCAACAAGCTTCATAAATAATGTATCCCATGGGGGGAAATTACTACCTCGGTCTTATCAGACTGTTTTTTTTCCCCCTCTATTTGGATTAGCAAATGGAATAGGGAATGCTGCTCTGGGCAAAAGGGAAGGAGGAGCAGGGAAAATCACAACAGGGTGAGGAAGGTGCAGAGGTATCCTGAGCATCCTGCTGCTGGGTGAGCTGACCTGCTGGTCCCCACTGCTCAGCCTCTGCTCCCAGCACAGCATCTCTGCAGGGCAAGGAGGCTTCCTCATGCTTCTGCTTCCCGATGAGCACTAGCAGCCCTTGGATTTAATCGGCCAGGGAAGATGGATCTTACAAGCACCAAGGTGGGTGAAGAGCCCGTTAAAAACACGTGTAGGAACAAGTGAACAAAAAGCAAACTGCAAGCCAGGCAATGCCAAGGACAGAGAAGGTTAAAGTCCCTAGTCGATAGCACTGTGCTGTAGCTTATCCACAGCCCCTGTGAGAGATTTTGCTAATTCTGTTTCTTTAAAGCAAACAAAGGAAAGGGAAATAAAGCACTTATTCAGCCTCTCCTTGTTGCTTTGGATTGCAACTCCTCCTGAAGATACTGGATAAATTTTGGCATCTCTTGCTCTCCCACGTGTGAATAATGGTGAGGGTGGCCTTTCCTGGGGCCTAAAGGCACCCGTTCAAGCCTAGAAACATTTTTTTTCTCCTCTTAAATTGGAAAAAGTAACTATCAGAAAACAGGTGGAGTAGCACCAAGAACTTCAGAGAGTAAAATATCCCAGCCAGCAGATCCTTTGAGGGAGTTTTGTGCTGTCTAGGCTGTTCATCATGCCTATGCTGAACTTCTGGAGAGGGAACGGAACCTCTGGATTTTTTTTTTAACTGAAAGGAACTGAAGGATTTCCTGCCATAAAATGAAGAATTGTGATGAGCAAGTAGGATACACTTTCTTTTCACTTCCTTTTTTTTGTTGTTGTTGTTGTTTTTTAATGGGCTTCAAGTGCTCAAAACTACCCCCAGCCACTCCAAATCCGGTCGCCAAGATGGAGTCCGGATGGTTGTAAGGGGAAGAACCTACTCCCACCTCAGAAGATATCAATCCTGCACAGTTTGGCAGTCCCGAATTCACAATAAATGACATAAATAAATAAAATCTCTCGGCCCTAAATGCCAGCGAGGCCATTAAGAAGCTGTGTACACAATGAAAGCAAATATATGATTAAATAACCTCTCTAACAGTATTTCTATAAAGTACCTCTCTAAACATGGAGGGAGAGGCTTGTTCAGCACTGATTAACCTCCGTTTGGGAAGACTGTTTATAATGAATCATTACAGTCAGCTGATTAAAAATGAATTAAATCTAACAGAAAGCAATTCCCAAACCCCGTCTCTCCTTGCCAGTTTGATGCCCAAATAAAAATAACAATCTCTGTACCRCTGAAAAGCAAACATGGGCTTAAATCACCTGAAGGGTCAAGTGAACCCCAAAGACTGGGATCAGCCACTGGGCTGCTGGAATAAGGTTTGAGTTGGATCATCCCTGGGAAGGCTTCTGTAAAATAACCCCAAAGAGCTATCTTTTCCCAARGGGTTACGTCAGTTCAGGTCATCTTTCTGATGGCTCTCTCTTGTGTTGCAATGTTCCCATGAATCACCTGAGAGAACTGACCTGAGGTTCTGGGGTTTGTGATGCTTTTGGGTATATATCTATATATATTTATATATATACACAAACACACAYATACCTGGTGCCACGTGCCTTCAGTACAGATCTGCAGTGCTGCAAAGGTAATCTCAATTGCTAAATTTAGTTACGAAGGGGAATAAATCACGTATAACTTTTTGTTTCCCGCCTTAGGAGAGCATCTTAAAAATCATAAAAAAAAAAAAAAAAAAGAATAATTAACCATCAAAGGGAAGCCGCTGTCCTGACATTTTAATGACAGCCTATTTTGGACAGCAAAATTGCAACTCAGCAATTGCATAAACGTCAMGAAGCCATAAGCGTTGCTTCAGCAAAGTTCCTCTGCTTCCTTCCCCCAGAGGCAGCTCCTGCGTGGCAGCACCAGGCATGTCCCTGTCCCTGTCCTCCTGGCCTTGCTCTAGCTCCTGTCTCCCCAGGTGATGCCCTCTTCCCATCTTGCTGTTTATTTATCCCTCCTGCTTTGCCCATTGCATTCCTATGGGCATTCATCCAACTGTCTGGCTCTCCAGCCCTTTGCTTTATGCACCACCACTCCTGCTGATCCGAGAACTTGAGCTGCCGCTCAGAGTTTGGCCTCTTTATATTCTCAGCCTTTACCTCTCTTCCCTCTGTCTCTTTAATCTGTGTATCAATCTTGTTTATGGCCCCCATCACCCTGTTCATCTTGTGGACGTTACTAGCGAGTTAATACGACCTGTATCTGTTCCCTCTGTCCCCACTGCCTCCTCCAACCATCCTGTCTCCGTGCCCAGCTGCTCTCTGTGCCAGTTCGGCCGTCCGTCAAAGGCCTCTGGCTTTTGGCTCTATTTGCTCTATGGGGCAGCTCTGGAGTGGAAACTCATCACCAAAATATTGGGGATGCTTTCTGTGAAACACTTTTCTCYGCATTTTGGGATTACTTTTAGAGGTCTTCCCCTGCTAGCAATGTACAAAAAAAAGAAAGGGCAAGAAGCAAACTGAGCTATGGCTCATGAGCCAAAATTCTGCACACCAAAGGCACTATAGGGTTCCCGCAGGAACTATTGGGGCAGTGGGGACCAGCCTTTTTACTGCTCTATAATTCCATGCCATTCCTTCTCAGAGAGGAAATGTATGGAGCACTAAGGCAGCTGGTACCCAGCCTGGACCAACTGTCCCTGCCAGCCTCTGGGGTTTCTGAGACTGCTGGCTGGGGCATGTAACATCTCCCTGCAAATCAAGCAGTTCCCACAGTGCTGCAAGAGCTGCTGGCTGCTCAGGGAGGGTTAGCTCTGATCATGTTTGTTCAGTTTATGGGAGAAGACAAACAACGAAAATAGGATTTTCTCATTTTCCTCCCTGCCTTGGCCCCCGCGCCCCGCGGCAGTGGTGCCCACAACCAGTGTGCTTTTAGCCCACCTTGCAGATTGCTGATGTCAGATGTGGGGGGATGCAGCTCCCAGCGGCCCTGGGAGCTTGAGGAGGGAGGCAGTGCTGCTGATAAATCGTGTTTGAGCCTCCAATCTCATTTGGAGCTGGGTGCCCCAGCGCCTTGCTTTCATCAAGGTCAAGCATTCCCCATCAAGTGGGGAATGTGTTTCTCTTTCTAGCTCCAGGACTCTTGAGGAAACAAAAGAAAGCTCATTTTCTCACCAATTTAATTTTTAGCTCGTCAAGGACACCTGATGGTATCAGGGCTGGAGCATAACAGCTCGGGTGGAGTGGATCCCTTCAGCTTTCCTATTGCGCTGCTGTGCCAGGTGGCAGGGAGAGGAGCACAACCAACTTTTGGCTTCCACCCATGGKGCCCGTGTTGCTCGCAGGTGTGCTGGGCTCCAGTGGGAATATGCCACTCTGGCATGCCTTAGCAGGACAARCTGCAAATACCTTGATCCTTCGCTATGCATATTATCTCTGGCCAGTTATCAGAGCTCGGGCACATCCACGTCAGAAGCTTAGCAGGATTTGGGGAAGGATTAGATGTTGAAAGGGATAATAAGAAGAGCCTCAGCTACGTTGGAGAGGATAAAAGCTTAGGAGGGATAAAAGCCCGTGGTGCTGCAGGGCGTGAGGCCAATGCTAATTGTCCAGGCGCTGAGAGTGGGTCCTTCCTAGAGAAGTGATTTATCACATCCATGCATTGGACTCATTTTGCCAGCCACATTTTACCTGGTCAGGACCAGTATTTTCCRTGGTCTTTCCCTGAAAAAAACAACACTGTCCCTTTCCCCTTTCCTTCTGGATCACCAAGCTGTTTCTCTGTGCACCTTGGACAGTCTGAGTGAAATGCACTTTGCATCCTTGCACASAGGGCTAGGCCCTGGTCTGTCTTCTGCCAACAGACAAGCAAATACGTGAATCCCAGAAAAACGACAACAAACCTATTGCACAGCATCAATAACTCCCCCACACTTGGGCATTAGAAGCCATAGTTCCCAGCAGACCATGTGGGAATGTTTCCCTCATATGCCCAAAATCCCATWCAGGACATTTTGTGGTGAAAATGGACTTTTTAGCATCCTTAATATTGCATGGACTTTGCTGAAGAGCCAGTTAAGTGTGTGTTCAGGCACAGGGCAAAACCACGATCTAGGATCATTACAGAGAGCTTTTCAAAATATTTTTGGTATGCAAGCCTTTTGGGTGATATTGAGAAGTCAAAGCCAGTGGATTCCCTACTCATTGTTACACCTGAGCTTCCCTATCACRGGGAGTGTTACTTTTGTATGTGCTCTCCTTCAAAAACCCTGGGTTAAAATATATAAAAGAAATAATTAAGGAAAATGGCCTGTGAACATGGTGATAGAGCCAAAAGAAGGAAGCAAAGCAGAGATTTTTGATCCATTTGTGTAGAAAGGGGCACCTATTCTGATGCAAAAAACACTTCCAAGTGAAAACAAGTTTAGAAAAAAACTCTTGTGCCCAGAAAAAGCTCTTATGTGCCCAGCATTACCTGCAATGACAGCTGTAGGCAGTCACAAGATAGATAGAGAGTTAATATAGTCCTCAGTCCCCCTGGTCCATTTGTATGGACCATCAGGCTTCTGGAAGGACTTATAAATATGGGCACACAGGAGCGTAATGACTCCACGTGATGCCAGGGGCCATCTACTCCCATCCTCCGTCTCCAGCAATGAGCTTTTCCAGGTGCTTTATTAGAAAAGGGAGAAAAACCACCAAGTGGGATGTTAGGGATAAACTACCCAGAAGAGACATTTATTCCCAGCCGCAGGTAGTTAATCGTTGCATTTATGCCATGAAGCACAGAGAAGTAGGTCTATTCTAATGCTTTCTGCATCCTGTTTAATATGTCTTTGAGCATTGTCATTGATTGCAGGATTTATGGACCCTCTTGGTCACTGTTCTGGCCCCCGCTGGAGCCTATGGGGGGGGAGGGGGCGTTCCCCAAATTTTTCCCATGGGAAATTGTTCTTTTTAGCTCTAGATTTGTTTTTACCCTTTTGGGGTGTTATGGTCATGACGATCATCCTTGTGAAATCAATACTGGTGGAAAGGGCATCTTCTTTGTGCCCTCCTCATTCTGTATCCCTCATATCAGCGCCCCAAGGGAGCAGAGTTGAACTGTGCTCTCTCGTGTGCTGCAATCCATCCATGGCTCTAATCATGTAATCAGCTGTTGCTGGAGTCTCCATTTGTGCTAAGCACTCTAAACAGTGTGGTACACCTTGAGGAGCTGTATCATCAGTATAGAATGGCCTTCTAATACCTGAAGGACTGTTTGCTCTTCTGTGCACATGAACAGCACTGTGTAAATGTTAGCAAATTTAGTCTTCCGCTGCTCTTCTGATCATAAATACTCTTATTTTACAAGGAGGGAAACTGATGCCGGATTGAGAAGGTAACTGTGTCTCAGCAAAGCCTCCTGCTCTGCTGCCCCATTCCTGGGGGAACATACAAATGCAGGGTCCTTCTCATGCAGGAGTCAGGCAGTGGGAGTGTTTGTGACTGGCAGGGCAGTATGGTACTGGGTATGCACTCCATCTAGGGCCTTGGAGATCCAGCATGACARCCCCCACACAAAATGATCTGGAAAGAGCCAAAGTGCCCAGAAACAGAAGAACAGATTTGCTCACCTTCTCTCCCTTCACCTTCTATGAGTTGGGGACCACTCAGAGCAGAGGCAGGACTGGGGAATGTAATTAAAGCTAGAGTGAAGGAGCCCAGAGACTGTATATTTTATGTGGCTCCTCTTTCTTCCATACTATCTTGGCCCTTTTTATCATGGGTAGGAACCAACATTACAAGAGTCAAGAATCACACAGACACCTGACCWTCAACCTCTGAAATCTGCTATCAAGACTTAGGCAGAACAGTGCCTTCAGGGACCCTTCTAGGAAGGGTCTAACCTTCTCTCTCTGTCCCCCTCCCCCAAGAGAAAACAAGTTCACATTGACAGTGGGAACCTCCTGGACACAATGACTCACCAACTCCAGTCAATCCTGTATTGTTTGGCTAACATAGAGAATGGATTATGCAGGCATCAATAGCACAGCACAGCTAAGCACAATCTCCTCTGCAGGTTGTGGGAGGGTTTGAYTCATGCCAGCAATGTGGGAAAGCACATGCCTGGTGGCAATGGGTGCTGGAAAATGAAACTCACCCCATTGTTCTTGCCACAGGGATGAAGACTGACTGGGGCTGAAGCCACAATGGCTGTTGGTAACATGCATGGAAGTGCCCACTTTCTTTGGTATTGCTGGTGGTGGCTGCAGGGATATGGGAAGTAGAGAAGTTCTGGACTCACTGCCACCTTGTCCCAGCCTGCTGCTTGAAAGAACTGAATCCAGGGGTCATTGTTGGGGTCAGTCCTCTTTAATATTTTTGTCCATGATCTGGATGGGAGGATTGAAGACACTCTCAGCAAATTTGCAGATGACACCAAGCTGGGAGGAATTGCTGATCTGCTTGAGAGTAGGAGGACTCTACAGAGGGATCGGGGCAGCCTGGATCGATGGGCTGAGACCAACTGTATGAGGCTCAACAAGGCCAAGTGCCAGGTCCTGCACTTTGGTCACAACGACCCCATGCAACATGACAGGCTTGGAGCAGAGTGGCTGGAGAGCTGCATGAGAGAAAAGGACCTGGGGGTGCTGGTYRACAGCCGGCTGAACAYGAGCCAGCAGTGAGCCCAGGTGGCCAAGAAGGCCGTGGCCTCYTGGCTGGTATCAGGAACAGCGTAGCCAGCAGGAGCAGGGAAGTGATCGGGCCCTGTGCTCAGTGCTGCTGAGGCCCCACCTCGAACACTGTGTTCAGCTTTGGGCCCCTCACTGCAGGAAAGGAGCTGGAGCAGGTCCCAGGGAGGACAGTGAAGATGATGAAGGGGCTGGAGCCCTGACCTTCTGAGGAGCGGCTGGGAGAACGGGGGTTATTTAGTCTGGAGGGGAGGAGGTTCAGGGGAGACCTCATCGCTCTCTACAACTACCTGAGAGGAGGTTGTAGTGAGGCGAGGTTGATCTCTTCTCCAGAATAACGACCAAAAATAGGACAAGAGGAAATGGCCTCAAGTTGTGCCCGGACAGGTTCGGGTTAGACATTAGGAAGGATTTCTACACAGAAAGAGTAGTCCAGCATGAAAGGCTGCCCAGGGAAGTGGTGGAGTCACCATCCCTGGTAGTGTTCAAGGAACGTGTAGACGGGACACTTGAAACGTGTACATGGGACACTTAGGGATGTAGTTTAGCGGGCAGGGTGTTGAGGGACTTACCGTTGGACTCGATGATCTTAAAGGTCTTTTCCAGCCATAATGAATCTTTGATTCTATGATTTTATGTTTCTATGGTGGATTGTGTGGATGAGGCACTCACAAGCTTTGAGAGGTCTGCATGGTTGGCTCAGTATCCACATGAGTCCCTTTGGAAAACAAATGCCCAGAAACCATGAGGCACTAGTGCCAACCTGATCTGCTCAGCCAACAGCACATCACACAAGTGTTTATTAAAAAGCCATCAGAGCCCACACTGACTCAAGCCATATGCTAGCAGGGGACAGCACACACACTATGATCAGAGTGAGACAGGACAGATGTCTACAACGACACAATCTTGGCACAGCGTGGGAGGACAAGGATACATCTTGCTCTCCTGCATGTCGCTCTAGATCCCTGGATTGAACTCTGCTCCCAGGTGAGCAGCATATGGAAAAGGTCTGCTTCAGAGTGACTCCTGGGGCTGTGGGAGTGACTTTCCAGAGCTGTCAGCTGTGGTACAAGGACAAATCCTTGCCTGGAGTGAATTACCATGACTGTCTTCAAATTGCATTGCTCCTTACACAATGTGAAGGTTGCAATATGACACTTACATCCAGGTAAATTTGGGACAAGAGCCTTTCTCTGGTGCTGGAATGCATTTTACATGCAAGCAGATCATGGGGGCCTGCTCCAGCTTCATTGTATCATGCTGYTGCCTTGCATAGGAAAATGCAGTTACATCAAACGCAAAGATAAGAAATCCCTCAAATTTCCCTCACAATAGTCTAAGCCTACTGTGAGCTCTGTGCCTCTACTCTGTGCCTYGTTCTCTTTAATAAGACCTGTAGTGAGGAGACTGGGCCTTTGCTGTCAGATGGCTGGAAGCTTGCAGATGACCCAGGCCTGGCTCCAGCTGCAGACTTGCGTTTGGGGCACATCGAGCTGCACTCCCACAGGGCTGTCTCTTTCTGACTGGTGCCCGAGAAGGATATGAGAGAGCATTTCTGCAGAACATGGCTATCTGTCAGTCCCCTTGGCCAAGCAGCAAACCCCTGTGCACAACCTGGGGCTGCAGTCTTGCATTGACTTTTCTCTGGGTACTGCTCCCTGGGTGGTGGATTAATCAGCTGTAGTTAACTGGCTCCATCCCAAAAGACCCAGCAAGACACACCAGAGTTTATTGACTATGCTGTGGGACACAGATTTCACTAACCAGATATCTGGGCTGAAGACAGGCTGGGCCTCCCGAATGCCACTATGCCATCTTATCAGTCGCATCTTTCYCTTTCTGTCTTACTGAGATTCACTATTCCTCACCATGCTGCGCTGAGCTGCTGTTCTYCAAGGATGATGTTTCCCGGTGTGCCAGTCAGGGTTCAGAAATACTGCAAGGCTGGTGGGGAAATGATGCAACTGTGACTACACTGTTTCTACTGCTCTCTGCACCCAGGAAAGGCAGTGACGAGGGCTGTGCTTCCTTTCCCCACAAACTACTGCTCCTGCCTGGAGCRATGTGGTCCTGCTGGTCCATCAGCTCTTACCAGGGACTCTGCTGAGATAAACAACCAGCTGCCCTTGCCAAGACAGTCATTGTGGAAATTTGTCCACTAGGAGCCAGCCTTCCCTTCACATGAGTTGCTGAATAGGGTCATAAATTTCACTCATGGTTGGCCCTCTTGCTTGGCCAGACCATGTCCAAGGACCTGGGTAAAGCTGGTCTGCAAACAGCGCATCAGTGCCCAAGAGGCAGTGATCTCACAGACACTTTTAGACCAGATGTGTTTAAAATTGAGCAAAGATAATATCTTACTCTTTTCTGCAATGCAGTTAGGTCTGCTTTACCCACCCTAGGACAATGCCTTGACAAAAGGTTTTCCCCCTGAAGAAGGTGCTGAGTTTCCCAGCCCTTGGGAGAAGCCCACTCAGGAAGAGTCAATTTGCTAAGAGGGAGAGGCAACAACTGCCCTGTCCCTGGCTCTACTGTTTCCCCAGAGAGGTGTAAGGATGAGTGCTTCCCAACCCCATCTCCTTCAGCTCAGCCTCTCCTTGTCATTAATCAGACAAGGGGAGGAAATAAAAATCAGGGGCATATTGAAGGTTTCTGAGGTTCATCAACTAGAGGTGCGAACAGGGCCAGCACTGAGCAATCAGTTGCAGGAGGACCAGAGCACAGCAGCAGAAAGGAGCATGTTACCCAGTCCTGGGCTCAGCAGACTTGGAGAGCTGGACATTCAGCTTTGCGTATCCAAAGAGTCCAGGGATCACTGTAAAGGGAGAAAAGCTGCAAAGTTTGGTTTCAGAGCTGTCTTGGATGGTCCCTCTCAGACTCTCACACTGGGTTTGGTGCAAACATGCAGTGACCTTCTCAAATGTGCTCTTGAGAAAGAGTCTTCCAGCAGGATACTGTCTGAAGACCATACCAAGGACAGCTGGTCCTGCTGGGCACCCTGTGGGGAATCACAGCTGGGTGGCAGGAAGGGACATTCACCAAGAGCAGAGCTTGAGGTATGTCTGCTAGGAGCACAAGGAGCTGTGCTTCTTATGTGGTAGCTGTTTCAACCCGCAGACTTTGACTGCTCCAGTGCCCCCTAAACATTGCCCCTGGTACCAGCAAGTATGAGAAGCCTTGCCATCCTCAATGTTCCGCTAAMATCAAGGACAACTCAGCTTTCATCTGGGGCTTGATGCGTATTTTTTTAGTTCAGATGTAAAACTGAGGTCGTCACCATTTACAGTGATTAAAAGTCCCCTGATCCATTCTGCAAAGGGTAGGCATATTAACCCAGTGAACTGGTTGTGCTCCACTAATCGCATCCTCATCACATAAATTCCCATGGCATTTTAAACTGCTGTATTGCTCTTTTTTCAAAACTCTTCCTGTGCTCTTTTAAAAAGTGACAGAGATGGCCGCATGTCGAGGTTGGGCATTTGCAGTTTCTCTTTACTTCTTGGCCATCCTGTAGCACAAGAAATGTTACAGTCAAAGAAGAAAAGGCCCATTACCAAAGCCTCAGGCATAAGTACATCTCTATCATAAGGAAATAATTTCTTTTTATTCCAATTAATATCCTCAAAATGTACAAGAGATGCGAGATCACTTGAGAAAATATCCCTTGATGCTCCCAACCCAGGCCGTCCATGCAGTAGACAGACATCAAAGYGGACATTAGACCAACAGATCTTGCAGCTGATTGAAGTCTCTGATAAAGGACACTTTAATGTAGCAGCCTTGCGCTTTCCTCTGCTTTGGTAGGACTCTGATAAGTCACAAGAAGAAAGAGACTGCACAAATTAACTAAAGTTCAACAGAGGGAGTGAGAAAAAATACAAATCAGCAACATGAGTGGCTGAGAAACAGTGCTGGTTGTGTAGCTGTCAGTTTTGGCAGGGGTGGGTCAGTCTCTTTTTTTTTTTTTTTTCTGGAGGATATTACAGGCTGGAGAGTTGGGCAGAGAGGAACCTCATGAGGTTCAATAAGGACAAGTGCAGGGTCCTGCACCTGGGGAGGAATAACCTCAGACACCAGTACAGATTAGGGGTTGACCTGCTGGAGAGCAGCTCYRCAGAGAGGGACCTGGAAGTCCTGGTTGACACSAAGTTAACCATGAGTGAGCAGTGTGCCCTCGTGGCCAAGAAGGCCAATGGGATCCTGGCCTGCATCAGGAGGAGTGTTGCCAGCAGGTCAAGGGAGGTGATTCTGCCCCTCTACKCAGCTCTGGTGAGGCCACACCTGGAGTACTGGGTGCAGTTCTGGGCTCCCCAGTATGAGAGGGACGTGGAGCTCCTAGAGAGGGTCCAGCGGAGAGCAACTAAGATGATTAAGGGAATGGAACATCTCTCGTATGAGGAGAGGCTGAGTGAGTTGGGCCTGTTTAGCCTGGAGAAGAGASGGCTSAGAGGCTGAAGGCTGAGAATATGATTAACATGTATAAGTTTATGAAGGGGAAATGTAAGGAGGAAGGGGCCAAGCTCTTCTCAGTGATGGCCAGTGACAGGACAAGAGGTAATGGGTGTAAGCTGCAACATAGGCAGTTCCATCTCCGTGTGAGGAGGAACTTCCTTACTGTGAGGGTGACAGAGCCCTGGCACAGGCTGCCCAGGGAGGTTGTGGAGTCTCCTTCTGTGGAGGTCTTCAAAACCCGCCTGGATGCCACCCTGTGCCGCATGCTCTAGGTGTGCCTGCTAGAGCAGGGGGTTGGACTAGATGATCCCTAGAGGTCCCTTCCAACCTTAACCATTCTGTGATCTTGTGATATGTTTTTTCCTSAGTACCTCTTGTCTCCTAAAAACTGTATCTCATTTTGGAGGAAGGAGGAGACTCTCTGGGGGCCAACTTTCATGAAAGCTGTGGATATTTAAGATMTTTGAAACCTTTGAAACCATTGCCTGAATGGGTTGAAATTCAGAAGTTAACAGGGGGACAGATGGATGCATCTGTGTGTGCAGAAGATGTGATTGCATAAGCCTCATTTTATAAGAAACTAGAATAAAAATGAGCTAATGTGAAGCTCTGAGTGGAGGATCAGAAGAAAATGCTGACTGACCCCCTAGAGATGATGTGAAGGAGATATAGGATTTGGTTCACATTCTGTCCAAGGAAAGGCACCAGTGCAAATGTGAGTACCATGAACAATAAGGCAAGATCTTATCCACGTAAGGAATCCTGCCCCAGCAAGGAAGAAAAGACCTCATAGTGCCTCGCTTGYGCATACAAGTGGGCAGCAAAGGACCAAAGGGTGAAGTTATGAGGCCTTGTCACCCATCAGCGGAGCATCACACCTATGAAGCAACTCTTGAGCATGGCTCCCTGTCCTTCTGCCTTTCAGAGAGCACTTAGGGCAGCTTGACACCAACAAATCCACTCGCCCTGATGGGATGCACCCCACAGTGCTGTGTGAGCTGGCAGACCTTATAGCTAAGCCTCTCACCATCATCTTTAAAAGGTCCTGGAAAATGAGGGAGGTGCCGGAGGATTGGAAGAAAGCCAATGTCATGTCAGTCTTCAAAAAGGGCAAGGAGGAGGACCCAGGCAACTACAGGCCAGTCAGCCTCACCTCCATCCCTGGGAAAGTGATGGAACAGCTCATCCTGGCTGCTGTCTCCAAGCACATGGAGGACAAGAAGGTGCTCAGGAGTAGCCAGCATACATTCACCATGGGGAAATCAGGCTTGACTAACCTGATAACCTTCTATGATGTTATGACTAGCTGGATAAATGAGGRGAGAGCGGTGGATGTCGTCTATCTGGGCTTCAGCAAGGCTTTTGACATCGTCCCTCACAGCATCCTCCTGGGCAAGCTCCAGAGGTGTGGGATAGATGWGTGGATGGTGAGGTGAATTGAGAACTGGCTGCATGGYAGAGCTCAGAGAGAGTGATCAGTGGTGCTAAGTCCAGTTGAAGGCCTATAATTAGCTGTGTCCTCAGGGGTCATCCTCCGTCCAGTCCTGTTCAATTTATTCATTAACAACCTGGATGGAGGAATGGAGTGCTTCCTCAGCAAGTTTGCTGATGATACCAAACTGGGAGGAGTAGCTGATAGCCCTGAGGGCTGTGCTGCCATCCAGAGGGACCTGGACACACTGGACAACTGAGCGGTGAGAAACCTCATGAAGTTCAACAAGGACAAGTGCRGGGTCCTGCACRGAGGAATAACCCTGGATACCAGTACAGATTAGGGGTTGACCTGCTGGAGAGAAGCCCTGCAGAGCAGGACCTGGACGTCGTGGTAGACAACAAGCTGACCATGAGGCAGCAGTGAGTCCTGGTGGCCAAGAAGACCAATGGGATCCTGGGGTGCATTAAGAAGAGCATCTCCAGCAGGTCGAGAGATGTGATCATCCCCCTCTAGTCAGCTCTGATGAGGCCACATCTGGAGACTRTGTCCAGYTCYGGGCTYCCCRGKACAAGAGGGATGTGGAGCTGCTGGAGAGAGTCCAGCGCAGGGCTACSAGGATGATCAGGGGCCTGGAACATCTGCCCTATGAGCAAAGGCTGAGAGAGCTGGGYCTGTTCAGCCTGGAGAAGAGGAGGCTGAGGGGGGACCYGATCAGTGTCTATAGATACCTCAAGGGAGGCAGTGAGGAGGAGGGGGCGGCCTCTTTTCAGTGGTGGCCAGCGATAGGACTAGAGGAAACGGCCACAAGCTGAGGCACCAAAAGTTCCACAGGAACTTAAGGAAACATTTCTTAACAGTGAGGGTGCCAGAGCCCTGGAACAGGCTGCCCAGAGAGGTTGTGGAGTCTCCTTCTCTGGAGGTCTTCAAAATCCASTTGGAYGCAGCCCTGTGCCACRTGCTCTGGGTGACCCTGCGTGWGCAGGGAGGCTGGACTAGATGACCTCTGAGGTCCCTTCCAGCCTTAAGAACTCTATGATTCTATGATTCTTTGTACTCACCTCTCTCCTTCCTTCTTATAGCTTCCTCTTTAATAAAATTCTGCCTTCCTTGATCTTTCCTTCCACCCTACTACTCATCTCTTTCTGACACATGCACTCATGCTAACTTGAGGAAACTAGATGAATTTGCCTCAACAAAGAGCCTGAAGAGTTGCCTCATTGTGGTCAACAACAAAAAGAACTGTGAAAGGCATACATGCAGCTGCTCACCAGGGATGGGCTTGCTCTGCCTGAAGATGTTTCCCCTTGGCCTGCTGAGAGCTGATGTGCATTGCAAATGAAATAAAAGGGATATGATCACCTATACATCCATGAGTGTCAGCTTGCCATGTTGCTGAGGATCACAGATGAGTCTGCTTGTGCCTTGCTGCCCTGATCTGCACATGCCAGCCAGGACTCCCATGCTGAGACACTCCTCATTCCTTAGCTATGAGTCTGAAGAGCCCTACACTGAATGCCTTCACCCTGACACGACTGCCTGCTAACTCTCATTTTACATTACTTCTGAAAGTCTTGCCCTCCCTTTTCCAGTTACCTGTCACTCTCCCTTTTCCTCTTATCTCCTCATTGTCACTCTCACTGTTGCCTAAGTTCTGCTAGGAGTAACAACAAACCCTTCCCCAGCACTTCTTTAAGCACTTTGCAACTCATTCCCTTCTTTCACTCCTTATCTCTTCTCCTTTCATCTCCTCTTTTCTGATCCTATCCTGTTGTGTTGCTGTCTCTCTCTGCTCAGTCCCTTCTTATCTCTTACTCCCTCTGTCCCTCTCTCTCCATTTTTGTTTACACAACTAAAACACTTGTGCAGGTCACACATTTGCCTGATAAACACATTTCCATTGATTGCTTGAAAGAAAATCCTCCAGAGCAGTAGATTCTTAGCTCCGGGGATCAATAAAACCTCCAAATCCTTTTTATCCCTGTTCCTCAACCCTGGTCACTCAGAGTTTGGAGGTGATGGGACTCATGGGCAAATAAATGTCTTTTGGAGACCCACTCTTCAGAGAAGGGAGAAAGAGTGAGGAGCCGAGTGAGGAGCAGGGATTACTGCACCCGGTGATCAGGAAGGGCTCAGAGGCACCACATTGTCAGGGCCTTATCTGGCCCAAGAGAAGGTGCTCAGTGCAGGAGCRGTGCCAAGCAGTGCCAAGGAGACTGTGCCAAGCCATGCCAGGCAGCCTCACACCTTYATCAGTCTCATGCCAAGCCCTGCATGCAAAAGACCTCCAAAACTGAGAGAAGTTCCTGTGCAACACTCTGCAAGAGAAGGACCTCCTCAGTCTGTTAATGCACTTGGAATAAGGAAGCTAATGTATTTCTATAGCGAGTGATTTAGCTGTAAATCTGCGATCAATAAAGAGATATTTAAAGRGATTAAGCTTGCTGCCTCTGCTGCAAATGAGATACTCCCCATTGGTCTCTGCTCTCTAAAAGCTGTTCGGTGGCACATAACTGAGCCCGTCACTGCTGCAGGATCTTGAGGCCTCCTCCACTGCCGTGCTGTTATGATAYAGTGATGAACTATATCATAATGCTCTAGTGAAAGTTTTAGAGCAAAGATTTCTAGGCTTGTGAGTAGAGCTGGGATCACTTTCTCCCTGTAGCTTGACACTGCTCAGGTCTGGAAATATGTTCTCCAGGTGGAAGGAGGGAAGCGTTTATTCCCACCTACTTGGAAAACAGAAACTCATTGATGAATGGCAAGTGAGAAATGTGGCTGCCTGTACCAGCCCATGGTTTTGACATGCTCCTGGAGTCCTTACTGGTGACAACTCTTCAACCAGATTTGTCCATAAGGAACATCAACCAGCAACCATGGTTACATCTGCAAAGTTTTCTCAAACAAAACMAGACTCTCTAGTTTTAGGTCCTAACAGTGAGGCACATTTTACCCTGGAAGGGGATGTGCAGGACTGCAGCATCATCTGCCCGAGATCTGGGACAGGGACTTGATGCAGAGTGAATGATCTTTGATTTTTCCCAAGCAAGTGCTGTCAGGGACAGCAGCACTTATCTCCCTTGCTTTCAGTGAGAAGGACATAACATGCCAGAAGCAGCYCATATCATTAACTAACTAGAGAGGGATTGTTTTGCACTAAAGATGCAGAGGTGCTAGAGCAATAGTACATCCTATTGCCAAAATTAATGCCTAGACCGTAGTCCCAGTGAGCACTTCATCTCTACTTTGATAAAGCACAAAAGGGAAGACTGAGAATTGCAGCCAAGTGAGTCTTGCAATTTGTTATGATGGAGAAATAGTATAGAATAATAAAGTGTGAGGGAGAAAACCAGCACAAGTGCTCTGAAAGGCAAGGCTGCCCCTACAAACCCTTGGAGTCATGAGCTGAAGGAGTCAGAGGAGCACTGTGGAGAGGGACATGAGTCCTTCTAATGAATCTAGAGTTTCCACAAGGCTTTCAAAAATCCTTCCACAGAGATTAGGAAGAAAACTGAGCGGTAGAGTCTGTCATGAGGCTGTGAGAAGGGGAATCAATGGTCAGCTGTCACTGTGCATATGCATTAAGAGAGAGGCATCCCAGTGAGCCATGCAAAACACAGTGCTATTTAGGGCAGAAGTGTCCATGGGAGATCCAGGAGAGCATATGACAGAAACTGGTTGAGAGGGTGAGGAAGGAAAGCAGGGCAAGATGTGGGAGGTAGGGAAACAACCTGAGCGGCTCCTGCAGACACTGACAGCTTCTGAATTAATTGCTACACGCACTGGAGAAGGGAACGTGTAGCAACTTGTGTTGGACTTTGCCAGGGGATAGGAGTGCCATGGGAGCGGGAGCACTGACTGCGGCTCTGCATCATGCCCAGGGACGGCCAGGGCACTGGTGCTGCCCATTTGGGATGCACGAGGCATCAATCTGCCACAGCTTGTGAAACCTGCCCCGCTGAGATGGATTTTTTAATTGGATTGTGACAAACGTTTAATACCTAGAGGAGCTTGTGCCGGCRCAGTTAATTAAGACTGTGACTAATCCAGTTCGCTCGTGGGAGCCCGGGAGGAGATGAGCACGGGTGCGCAACTGCACGCACATCGGGTGGGAGACGGATTGGGTGGATAGCAGCTGGTTGCACGCATGTGGGGACGTGATGAAGCAGGTCCTTTCCCTCCTGGTTTTCTCTTCCACATCTTCCCTTTCCTGGAGGACCTCAGAAAGCCACCACATTTTTATCTTGCCCGACCTTCCCCCTCCATCCAATGCAGCCAGTGCTGTACCAAATCCAGTAAATCTGGATGGAGAAACGGAGATCATGGAATGGCCTTGACTCCCCAGTTAGAGCCAAAGGGCAGAAAAATGCTAACTGCAATTAGTAAACAGCAATATCTGGCCCCATCCTGGCTAATTGTGATTATTGAATAATTGCTGGGTAGGGCGAGAGCACTGCTGCTCCCCTAGCTGCCTGTCCTGCTCAGAGGGTTTCCGACCACGGTGGCTCCAGCTGTGGCAACATCTGCACACTGCTCGATGATGATTTGATAAAGAAGACAAGTGGGTCTCTCTTGGCTGGGGAGCCGGGGCTGTCCCGGAGCGGCGCAGCGCAGCGTCTGTCCCGGACAGAGAACAGGGCACGGATTGAGCGAGGTGCCCGTGGAGGCAGAGGGGTATAAATGGTGCTTTTCAGACGTGCTAAGAGGAGCTGCTTGCCGCTGCATCCCCTCTTGCAGGGAATAATGATCCAAGCTGAAATTATTTACTAAATGAAGCCGTTCTTCGAGTGCTATCCCAGTGCTCACATTACGTAATGAATTAGCTGTGCAATTAAAGATAAGTTTAATGCCAGTGCTTTGCAAAAGGGCTTTTGCCCAGAGTYTCAGCACAAGTGAAAACACATGGGACTGGGGCACGTGGTCGGAGCCGGCAGGGCCATCTGCACGGATGCAGCCCAGAGGTGGCAGTAAAGCCTGGCCATTGGCAGGCCCCAAAGCCAGGAAGAGCCACTGAAGGGCATTGAGTGGCCTCTGGCATAGACGACACGTTCCCCGCGCCTCCGCTCCCGCCAGCCTGCGCCGGAGCCATCTGCCCGCCTCACAAACAGACTCTTTATTTSCAGCCTGCTGGCAGCACTGCAGCAGGAAGGATGGGGCTCGGTGCAACGTGACCTTGGCCAGTGAGGACCCCACACTTGCCTCCGTATACCCCTGTTAACCTGTCGTGTTTGAGAAGATGGGTGGCCCTGGCTCGCTTTCAATGCACTTCCTCTTAATGCACTTTCTTCCAATGCAACTTAAATTAACTCATATGCAAGCTCAGGCATGTGCACTTTCCTTCAGCCAAGGAAAAAGCTCAGGACTGACCATGCAGCAGCCTTCTCCAGCCTGCTGTCCTGCATGGGACTGTGGTGATCCTGAGCGACCGGGTTGTGGAAGCACCGGTGGTAACACCAGAGCCCACAGCCCAGGGCTGTAGTAGATCTTGAGGTGAGGTAAATCACTGCATCTTCCACTAAAATGCCCTTGAAAAGAAATGCTTGGGGCATTTCTTGCAACTGCTATGCCTTTGGAAGAGCATGAGTGAGGCCCATGTGGAGTATCTGATGTCTCATAATGTGGTTGTGTCTGCACAAGGCAATCATGGAATCCCGCTGGGGATCTGCAGTTGCAGGGCTGGACCCAAACATAGACTTCACTGGTGGCATGTGGACCTCCTGCCACAGGAAGTGGGCTCAGGAGAGCCTTGGATTTTGCATTTTAACAAAGCTTAGAGCAGCATTAAACTCCATTTATACCTCTATAAATACAGATGGCAATAAACAGGAGCTCTGTAAGGGCATTTATAAGCTCTCGAGGGGAGGTGACATTTGGCAGCAGGGGCAGATCTAYCATGGACCTGCCAGCATCTCTCAAGCCCCTTGTGCTGCCTTCCAGCTGGCAGGTCTGCACTCCAGCCTCAACATTTGTGCAGTAGCAGGACAGCAAGCAGTAGCTGAGGGGAGATTATGGAGGTGAGCAAAAGATTYTTGAAATGAGGAGCTACGAGATGAGGAAGAAGCAGAAGGCAAGTGGAGGCTGGCTGGGCTCCAGCTGCAATCCTTGCCCTCTCTGCCTCCAGCCCAACTGCCCCATCCCCAGGCGCCCTAGTGGCCCGTCATCCATGTCCTTTGAGTGGCCAATAGTTAAGCATGGCCATACTCAAGAATGGCCTTAGTTAAGCAGAAGTGAGCTGCCTGTTAAAACAGCCAGCCATAGGCGAGCCTGCACAGCGCCACAGAGCGACCCAGCTCCGCAGTGCGGACAGAATTTGCCCTGCTTTGCTCCATCCTCTGTCCTCAGCTTGCAGTGAAGGACAGGGAGGAAAGGTCCTGTCAGGCCTTGTGAAACCCAGTTTTAAGCAATTCCC
The DNA here is from genome assembly GCF_003342845.1 of Nothoprocta perdicaria. NCBI lineage: Eukaryota > Metazoa > Chordata > Aves > Tinamiformes > Tinamidae > Nothoprocta > Nothoprocta perdicaria. The sequence goes on along the minus strand of NW_020455470.1, from coordinate 980,809 downwards.
TTTGAGRGCAGCAAGAAGGTAGTCACCTGAGAGGGACGGTCTTTATCTAAAGGTCAGTTGAAGTGGTGCTGGGCACTGTGGGATTTGGTTCAAGCAGTCTGTTAAGAAAGGCCTGGGCTGCCTTGCAAGCAATAGYGGACAAATCCTTGAGCTTGGGAAAACTCATACCCTGAGCAACAGCTGTGCAAACGGTACGTGCCTAGCTGGCAAAGCCGAATCCCACTGGTGAGGAGTTGGGCAGCTCGATCGCTGGTCCCAGGAGGGATCTGCAAACACTCTGGAGTTTCAGAGAGGCTGAGACGTGGACAACGACCTGCATTTTCAGCCCGGCCATCACACACTTGTTCCTCCATCTCTCCTCCTAGCCCAGCATGTCTCAGAATGAGGGGGCAGCAACTTGTTGCCTTGGGCCAGTTAGAGATACTTTTGCAATGAGGGTTATGTGAGGCCAAGAGCAGTGACATGATGGAGGGGACACAGCTGGGAATGGGCCATGGGTTGGGCGGGGAGGGGGACAGCTGAATCTGATGCCATTGACGTTTCCTGTCTCATTATAGATGCAATTAAAAAGGAAGCGGATGATCCCAGCACCCCTGCTATGGCTTGGGGCTTATCTCTTCTGCTTGGGCAGTTTCATCAATGAAGCAACTTTGTCTGCTGTTGAATTTATGACTGCTTTATGTTTGTTTATATAATGTGTTTAAACATCTACTTTASACCCCGTGCACCCATACTCACTAATCAGCATTTCTGGCACAGGTTGTATTTCTATGCGCTCGGCATGCAGTGGGGAGGGCAGCCAGCCCTGTCCTGTGAGCTGAGGGCTCTGCGGGAACCTGCTCTGTCCCCTCGTATCATGCCCACCCCTGCCTGGAGCTGAGCCCAGGACAAGCCCAGCCTGGGTGCTTCCTGATGCTCTCCTGTCCTGCGTCCTCCTCTCCTGACACCAAGGTTGGTGGCTGGCTCACCTGCCCACCCTGCCACCTCCTCCTCCTGCAGGCTCCCAGTGCTGCATTTTCCCTGCCTGCAGACAAGAGTCCCTGGAGACTTCCCTCATGACGAGCGGGAAAGTCGCAGAGATGAGGCCAGCAGCAGCTTTCCAAAAACCTCTTGCAGCACAGCCCTCCCTCCCCACCAGTCAGCAGAGCCTGAAGTCATGTGCCAGCAGGTAGAGTCGTCTCGAAGACATCGAGGCTTTCCAGAGGTGTGTGGCACAGCCCTGGGCAGTCAGGATGTGAAACTCCCCCAGGCAGATGCAGGAGGGAACATTAAACCCTAGTTCAACTCCCTGAGCACGGTTCACCCAGTGAAGGCACACCAGCGAGGAACTCCTGCTGCCCACACGCTATGGTGGGACCGGCAGGAATGCCACGTTCCGTGGGCTGCACAGGACCTTGGCAACCTGCCTTGCCTTTGGAAAGCATCCCTGCCCCTTGCTCTCCTCCCAGGATGGATGGTTTATGCCAGGAGCTATARCAGGTAACTGCTAATAGAGTATGCCTAATCAGTCCAGACTGTGGAAACACCAGCACCTTCCCCTTCTSCAGCTGCTTTGCCACTGCTGTGCTCACTTTGCAGAATAAACACTGACTGCCTGAGAACTTGCAGCTCAGATCATGCTCAGGAAATACCAGCTGGGGGCAAGCCTGTGATGAGCCTCTTGCAGGGCAGCCCAGAGGGATGACAGCTTTGGAGACAGGCACTATGGAGGCAGAGCGGGGAGGAGAAGTGAAAGGCCTATGAAATTCCCTGTGCAGTGGAGGAACAGGGCTTTCCTCCATTGCATTTCCCCAGGCTGCCACTCAGCACTCCACCTCAACCCTGTATGCACCAAAATGATGGTCCCCGTGTTTCTGCCCTCTGTGTTATGGCTAGAAGGGAATGAAGCTAAACCAAAGCTTGGGTTTACCCCTTGCCAAAGCAGCTGCCTAAATGGTATCTCCGAGGCAAAAAACACATCCAAACTTTGAGTGGAAATTTCAACCAGAAAGTGCAGATGAACATTGATCCTCCTGCTCAGCAGAGAGCCTGGGTGGTCTTTGCAAATGCTAGGAGCATCTTAGGAAAGGAGGCAGTTGTGCACGAGCGAGGATCACTGTGTCRTGGGGTTTCCATCCTGCCTGTATGACAGAGTGCATTCCGAGCCAGGGACATGGTGATGTCCAGACACACATGGATTAGAAACTGGGCTCAGCCCATAGTAAAGGGGAAGCACAGGAGGGAGGAACTGGGGTGAAGAGAAATAACCATGAAGAGACGCAGGGTTTGATGGGGGACAGAGCATATTTGTGACCAACCCAACACTTTCCCTTAATACACAGTGGGGTGCAGCTCCCTTCACAATCCCCTAGACYGTCCATGACACAGATGCCAGGAGCTAAATTTCTTTAACCTTATTCAAACAACAGAACGAACTTTAAATAAAAAGTGCATGCAAGCAATCCTACTATCTCCCTCCCCGCAAATACACTAAGAGCTAAACTCTGCACCGAGGGCCAAGCGAGTCCCACTCTCCAGAGACCCCGAGTGGCTTCCACGGTCACCCGCACCTATCTCACACCTTTGAGGGGGAAAAGGGAGTGGGAGGGGTCGCCTCACAGCGGGAATGCGCTGAGTGCCGGGACCCTCCGAGCCCCCGGAGCGCGGGGCTGCGGAGCCCCCGGAGCTGCGGAGCGCGGAGCCGTCGGAGCTGCGGAGCCCCCGGAGCTGCGGAGCGCGGAGCCCGGAGCGCGGAGCCCCCGGAGCCCCCGGAGCCCCCGGAGCCCCCGGAGCTGCGGAGCGCGGAGCCCGGAGCGCGGAGCGCGGCGCTGTCCGCGGTGCTGAGGGCGCGGGCGGGCACTCACCGGGCTGCGGCGCCGGAGGGGCCGGCGCCTCCTGCCGCCGCCGGGGAAGAAGCCGACCAAGAAGAGGAAACGGGGACGAAAGTCGGGCGGCCCCGCTCCAGCAGGGACAAATCCTTCCCGTCCCGGCCAGGCCCGGGCTCGGGCTCGGCCTGGGCGCCCTGCCTGGCGCCGGCCGCCCCACTGTCTGCTGTGGCTCCGAGCGGCGGGTGTTGGATGGCTCCGCCACCGCTCCCTCCCCTGCTTAAATTTCAGCAGCTTGGGTTTTTTTGTTTTTTTTTTTTTCCTTTTCCTTTCTTTTTTTTTTTTTTTTTTTTTTTTTCTTTCCCCTCCTCTTCCCTCTTTTCCCTTCCCTCCCCGCTCCGGGCTCTCCCAGCTCCCTGCAAACAGCCACCTAGTGGGCAGAGGCGGGAGGAAAATCCCGCCCGAGCTCCCCCTCCCCAGCACTGCTGCATCGCCTCCCCGCAAGGCTCCCGCGGGGCGAGGGGCCGSCCGGGCCCCACGGCTCCGGCGCGGCCCCTCCTGCAGGGCTGCAGCCTCCCACGGCCCCTCCGGGCACACAGGGGCCGTGGGCTCAAGGAGCGCAAAGCAGCGGCGCGGCGATGAGCAGCACAAGCAGCCAAGAGGGCAAAGCGTCCGCATGGGAGGGGGCAGGAGATGGAAAACGCTGCAAAGGAAGCAAACAAGTCGGGGGTTTCTTGTTCCTAGTGGTGGATGTAACCAGTGTGTAGGCTGGCTTGAAGGCTATAAGGCTATAACCTCCCATCAGGAAGGTTTAAGGTCTTCCCCCTCCCCAGAAGTTAGCAGCAGAGGACATTGTCACAGGGGAGAGTTTTCCTGCCTYGCTGGCCCCTGCTCACTGTCCACCTGGGAGGCAGTGCTGTTAAGCCCGCACCCTGTGTGCACAGGGAAGGAGAGTTGCTTCTACAGGAGAGGGCAGCAGCAAGCAGGGGCACTAAGGACCTCCCTCATCCGGATGCTCTGGGAGTTGTGTCCAGATTGCTTTCAAAGCGAAGTTGGAGGAGGCTGCTGCACAGCCACACAGTGTTATCCCCCGGAGGACCTGTAAAAAGTCTTTTCCCAGGTAGCTGATGCCTTAAAGATGTCTAGGAAAATTTGAGTCGACTTTTCTCATTGCAGCTTTGGAGCCACTGAGAGCTGTTTATGAATTCCTGACAAATTCAACCAATTACTATCACTCATCCCAAATATTACAGTAAAGATTCAGAAAAGTCTATAACGTTGTATTTTAAAATATTCAGAGTTTTCTGATGTCTTTTGACTTTAGAATTTATCTGAATATTCAAAGCAATAAGCCCTCAAAAGCTTTTTGTTCAACAAGAAAACCTCATTGCTGGTGGTGCAGGATTGTTTCCAGCTGAGCTGGTGAACCACTGTTTAAAGAGCAATTCCAGCTAATTACACATACARCTTCAGACATATTTTCCACAGGTGGCTCACGTTTTCCTAGCAAGCTGATCCTTCAACTAATTCTCACTCAGCTCCTGAGGAGTCAAGCAAGACCTACCTTTGTTGTGGCGAAAAGACAGCCCTGACAGTACATGTAGCTCTGGAGGTAGGACTTCATTTCCTGGTTTTTCCCACGTCACTCCGCACAAACTGCCTAGTCTATCTCCTACTTGTGCAAAATGAAAGTGCATTGTGAGATGTGAAGTCCGTTAATAACTCTGAGATACTTCAGGTATGCAGGTAAGTGCTTGCTTAAATGCAAAGGAGTCAGGTGCACACCTGCACATGTGCCCGCAGCTCCAAGGGAGGAGGCAGTGATCTCTGCAAGCATCAGAAACCAGAGGGTATTAAACTTGGTCAGCATCCTCCTGAGCAGGAACCAGTGACACAGTGCCAAACTTGCCAAATGGGGCTGTGAGGCAGCTCTGCTGTCAGTGCCAGGGCCAAGGTTGCAAATCCCATCCTTGGTGAGGAAAGGAGGAGAAAAGGGACAACTAGGTCAACCTCCTCCCCAACCAAGACTGGTAACTCCACAGCATTTCCCCAGCATGTTGAGTAAAACAAGATACTCTTTGCAGGAAGGAGCCCCAGCAGCTTCCACCTTTTCTCCCATTGCAAGCATTATGGCCGGCAGTCCTGGACATGGGAAGCTCCAACCCCCATCCCTGTGTGCAAGGCAGGAACGCCTGGTGCCACTGGTGATGATCAGGTGCACGCAGAAGCAAAAACAGGCTCCCTGGACTAAATTAGCTGAGAATTGAATATATATGTAAGGTAAAGAATTACAAGCAGCACCACTCCGATTCCGTCCATCTCCATTAGGGGCAAGGGCATGAACTACCTCTTGCACAGCAAAATCCAGCGCAGGCACCACACTGGGCCCCTGCAGCTGGGTGCTAAGAGGGCAGAGGAGTGGCATGAAGCGCATGTGATATTAAGAAGGTTTGACTGTAACTGCTGAAGCAATAAACCCAGATCTTTAAATCCATCTAATACCCTACAATAAAAACTCAAATGATGGGCTATCCTACAAAAGCCAAATGTGGGCAAAGGCTCTCAGGTGTGCAGGAAAAGGCAGTACAGGGAGGCAAACAAACAAACAAGCAACCTGCGGTGCTGGGAGCTCAGGGAGCCAGAAAGCCTGGCCTGGGAAAGCCGGAGTGAGCAGCGGAGCTGGTGCCCGTGAGACAGCAGTGGCACCTTGTCAGTCAGGAGCACATGGGCCTCAGGCACCCAGGGAAAGCGGTGCTGAAGTGGTGTCCCAAGCCCAAATGTGGGGCCTCGGTCTGCAGGGAGAGTTTGCTTTTGTGTTTTGGTGATGACATATACAGTTTGGCTAATGTTTTTATACAAGCAATAAATATGCATGCTGTGCAGCAATCCTGTGAATTCCCAGCGCTCCAGCAAGCAGCTTGCCGTGGGTACCGCTGTTTATAAAATGGCTATTAGAAGAGGATGGCTGTGCAAAAGCCTCCAGTGCAACTGCACTTATGAATCCTGAGGAGATGAATSCTTAAGGCAGAGGCAGTGGCATTAAACAGCCTGTGCAAGAGCTGGTGGCATCCCCAGGGGCATCTCAGGTCCGGTCTTCCCSCAGCCCCAAACGGCCCCTAGGAGCAGGTGGAGGCTCTGTGCAGCCCTTGGCCATAGTCACTGCACTTAAAACCTGTGTTCAAGCAGTGAATCCAGTGCGGAAAAGAAGCCGTGGTGGCTGCAGGTGGCATTGGAGGGAAGGTTGCTCACAGCTGGGGACCATGCCCTCAAACAAGACTTGGGGCTGGGGCCCTGTGAGAAGTGTCCTGCTCATCCCTTGCAACATGGGGAGGTGGGAAGAAAACATCATGTTGGGGAGAGGTGGGGATCAGCAGGGAGAAAGACAGACCAGAAATCCCAGCCGGCTGGAGCCCGAGATGCTCTTGGGCCAGRACTGCTGCCTCCACACCACGCCTACCCACCCCTCCTTGCCTGCTCAGCATGTCTGGCCATGGCACCCACTTCCCCACTGGAAGGAACTTTTGACTGTGGCAGAGATGCCCCAAGCTTGAGCTCTGGTCAAAGCAATGACACGTCTGGTGGGGAGGAGAGGGGGTCTCTGTCCAGAGAGGTGCAAAGGGGCTGGCATCTCCCCTTGCTTGGCTGCATRCAGGTTATTAAGAGGAAAAAAAAAKTAATAAAAAAAAATGATAAACGTCTGAGAGGGGAACATGACAGCAACTCTGCTCCATCATTGCTTTTCTTTTTTTTTCATCAAATTATGACCTGAAATCACTTAATACATATTTTATTATGCAGATAATTTAAAAGAATGAGACTGAGGCTTTGTAAGGCACAGTCACATTAGAAGACAGAGAGGAGCCATTAATCTGTTAGAAAAAAAAAATGAGACAAGGAAAGCAGAGGTTCTAATAGASGGTCCCCCTTTCTCCTCCCTGGACTTTTTGAGTGAGGGGCAAACAGGGCGCTCTGGCTCCAGATTTGCACTGCAGATCCCTCTTGRCCAAGCCTTGCTCCTTCACCTGTGAGTGATCAGGTAAATAACGTGTGTTGCCCTCACCACTGGTTTAGGCAAATGTTTCCAGAGTGTTTGTCATTCTGGAATAATTTTCAAGCTTGGGTGTCACAACATTAGAGTCCTCCTGCTCACTTGCTCTCTTTGCCTTGGAGCTAGCCAGGCTATGGTGCCTGCACCAGACTACCTGTGAGGACCATAAAGTGGTCCACACATCCTCACCTTCAGGATAGCTTCAATTCAACACTTCAGGACCTCAGTCCTTTAGCCATGGAAGGGGAGAGATAGGATCATCAGCTCCAAGTGCTCAGCACTCCTGAGCATGGAGTGCTGTCGTCAGGAAATTGTCCTGGACAAATGGATTGTAGAGCCTTGTTGGAGACCTTTCCATGCCATCTTCTGCTCACCAGTGTCCTCTGGGAGCAGCACCACCAGCCCTGCAGGCAACAAAGAGTCTTCTCCTGCTTTGGCACTATTCCCCATCTGACTTTGGGGAAGTCTAGCTCTAAGAGACAGAGCCCACTGCAGGGTGAGGTGCAGCTTGGGAGCCAAAGGGGTGGCAGGGTCAGTGCTGCTTTGGCTGGAGATTGCTGYCCCACTCCCCAATGGCAGCCTCACCACTGTGCCCAACCACCTCTTCACCTTTAGTGTGTTTCCTTGCAACATCATCCCAGGGCTGGATCCTCATCTCCTCCAGCTCTATAGGGAGGCAAGATTGTGGTCCATTTCTCTTGCATCTCCAGAAGGCAGATAACACTAGACCTGCTTTGGCACACCACCACCCATCTTCTATGGCTCATGTCCAAAATAATCCCCATCGTTCAAGGTAATCCAAGAAATGATCAGAGCTGGTTTAGGAAACAGACAGGTGTTGTATGACTCGCCTCATGTTGTCCCCTTGGGAACACCAGGAACATGTCCTTTCTGTCACTGTGCTGCCATAGCTGTCTCCACAGAGGCTGTAAAAACRAAGAAGCTCATCCTGCTCTCACAAGGTCATAAGTAACATAGATTGGATGGGGCCTTTGGGATGACCTGATCCAACTCCCTGTCCAAGGCTGGTTGGACCTCTAAATCAGCTCATGGAAAGAGGACCCTGAGTGTGGGCACAGCACCGCTTGGCCCCTCTGCCGAGGTGCTTTGAGATGTCTTCTCCACTAACAGGTGAACACAAGCTACTTCTCATGGTAGGAGCCCCAAAACGACAGGAGGTCATCCTAGCTCCCTGCAAATGTGGTTAGTGGTCTGAACCCAGGTGCAGAGGCAGTGCTCTCTCTCATTGGCACTGAGCATTGCACTGGGTTTTCTGCTTTGGAGGGTGAGCTGTAGCTGTCTGCTCGGTTGCACACATTTAACCGGCGTCCAGGGGAACAGCACCAGAAGCCTGCAAAGGAGACATTGCTCTGAGCTCTTCCTGCCCCGACTCCATTGCCCTTTGCCAGCAGTGTAAAAATCATTATTTCTCATTTCATTTAAATAGCTTGGAAATTGGCTTTTCTATTCCGTTGCTGCATCAAGCTCAAGGCAAGCAGAGCAGGCTAAGATGAAACCTCATGAGGTTCAACAAGGGCAAGTGCAGGGTCCTGCACTTGGGGAGGAATAACCCTGGACACCAGTACAGATTAGGGGTGGACCTGCTGGAGAGCAGCYCCRCAGAGAGGGACCTGGGTGTCATGGTGGACGACAAGTTGACCATGAGGCAGCAGTGTGCCCTGGTGGCCAAGAAGGCCAACGGGATCCTGGGGTGCATTAAGAARAGCGTCTCCAGCAGGTCGAGGGAAGTGATCATCCCCCTCTACTCAGCCCTGGTGAGGCCACATCTGGAGTACTGCGTCCAGTTCTGGGCTCCCCAGTACAAGAGGGATGTGGAGCTGCTGGAGAGAGTCCAGCACAGGGCTACGAGGATGATCAGGGGCCTGGAACATCTGCCCTATGAGCAAAGGCTGAGGGAGCTGGGCCTGTTCAGCCTGCAGAAGAGGAGGCTGAGGGGGGACCTGATCAGCGTGTATAAATACCTCAAGGGAGGCAGTGAGGAGGAGGGGGGCGGCCTCTTTTCAGTGGTGGACAGTGATAGGACTAGAGGAAATGGCTTCAAACTGAAGCACCAAAAGTTCCACGGGAGCTTAAGGAAGCATTTCTTCACTGTGAGGGTGACAAAGCACTGGAACAGGCTGCCGGGAGAGGTTGTGGAGTCTCCTTCTTTGGAGATCTTTAAAACCCGCTTGGATGCAGCCCTGTGCCACGTGCTCTAGGTGACCCTGCGTGAGCAGGGGGGTTGGACTCGATGACCTCTGAGGTCCCTTCCAACCTTCGACATTCTATGATTCTATGATTCTATGAAACGACACCTTACCTACAGCTGAGTCCCGTGGTGCAGGCTGCCTGGTGCATCCACGCACCAAGGCAGGCCACCCAGAGAGGTGCCAATCCCCACATCCCTCTGTATGCCCCCATGCTGGGCACATGGCAAGACCACCATCCCCAGTGCCTTCCCCCGGCGGGTGCACAAGAGAGGACATAACAGAGCACGGCTGCCCCTGCTCATTCGCCCRCGTATGTCGCAGGCTTCCAGCCCTTGCTCTGACACAAGAGCTGTCCCAACCTCCTCCATCGTCCTTGCCGGGGGCAGCACCGGTGGCGACACCATCTCGGTCTGCTGGGCTTGGGTCTGGCTGGCGGCAGAGCGAGGGCGACGCTGTCCTGCCTTTGAGGGGGCAGCCCAGCCCCACTGCCCATCTCCCCTGGAGGTCGCCGAGGCCCATTAGTCACAGGCCGCTTTGCAGATCGATGGCAGCTTCAGGATGGTTTCTGGTTGTGGCAAGGGGACACAGAGGACACTGTGACCTGGGCTTGGAGGCTGGCGGTGGGGCTAAGCATCCAGCAGCACATCTTCACCCGCACAGAGCTCCTGCACTYGAGGGGCCGCATAACGCACAACCAGGGGCCCATAGCTCCTTGCAAGGTAGCCCGTAGACAACACATGTCCTCCTGTGGTTCCCATTCCGGGCAGAGATGGCCACAGGGTGTCCCACCTGCAAGGGCAGCCCGCGGCGATGAGTCCACGGGGCCAAACTTGAGGCTGTCTGAGGTGCTGATGACCAAAGCTCTGCAGGACTCTAGGAGCAAGGAGTCATTCTGGCTTCCCAGGGCAATTGCTACCAGTCCCCAGGGCGGTGAGTGAGACCAGGGCCAGCTGCATGTGCCTCCCGGGGCTGCTCCCTGGAGAAAAACACCGCGGGTGCGTTCCCTGCGCAGCCGTGTCCCCAGGGGCCAGCACGTGGCTGAGACACACGGGGCCCTTGGGCTGCCCAGGAGCGACCTGCGAGCCGCCCGGGAGCAGGAGGGCRCCAAGCAGGGTCTCTGCGACAGGCGGCCCCAAAGCAACGCCTGTCTCTGCCAAGGCCCTATCACCATCCCTGGCCCTTCCTCATCCCCCCCTGTGCTGGAGCAGCTCCTCAACGGCAGCACTGAGGCCACCCTGAGGCTGCTGCCGGCTTCCCCTGGCGCTTGCGAGGTGCTCAGAGGGGAAGGGGAGCTCCAGGGCACTTGCTGCTCCTTGCTGTGGGGACKGTGACCGTGGATGGGACAGTGCCACCCACCCGCTCACCCCTGCCCCATCGCGGCCCCGAGCACTCGGCTGCCTTGCTTTGCTCTCCCCCGTGGCAGCACTCCTGCAGCGAAGCAACACGAAGCAGAGCAGGGGCACGGCGGACACCTCCTGCACTCGGCTTCGCGCTGAGCTTGCACTCCTGGCTTTATTTCAGCCGTCACTTGTTATTATTCATGCCTCCTAAGGGCGGCCTTTACATTTTTGGAAAGTTTCCAAATTATTTTCCTTGGCTGCCTGAGAGGATTTGGGAGACCCAAGTGAGAGCAGCCTCTGCAGCCCTTTGCCTGCCTGCGTGGAGAAGCAGCTGCCCCCAGAGCGAAGGGGCAGTTTGGAGGGTGCAGAAGCACAGGAGAGGTCCCAGGGAGGAGGCAGCGGCTCCAGATGCCGGGACTCACATGGCAAGAGCGKGGGGGTCAATSATGTCTCCCAGGATGGACCTAGGWGGCAGGGGCATTAAARAAAAAACAAAGAGAAAACAAGGATAGAAAAAAATCAGCCGCGGCAATSGCAAAGCAGCTGCCTCGCAGACCCTCTCTGCAGAAGCCACATTTACACGTTTCCCCTCCACAAATTGGGAAAGGAGAAATTTGAGCTGCCCCTCTCTCTGCCTTTGCTCTTACACGGCACAGAGTCTGGTCAAGCGGCGCTCACAGGACGGATTTTCTTTCCCTCCCTCCTTCYCTCCCTCATAAGCTACTCTCCACACACAGCCTGCTGACGGGAGCCCAAAAGCGGCTGCTTTGCTCACGCTTCCAAGCAGATGAGCAGCCCTGGTGCCTCCAGCGGTGCTTCTCCACCAGCAGCTCCACACAGACCATCCTCGTGCCCAGGCGCATGCRAGGGAGCCCTTCTTCCCCCAAAACCCTCGTGAATTAACGGAATAAGGAGCCCTCTGCAACACAGCGTTTTCACAAAAGCTGGGGTCATCTTCTCCCCAGGGAAGACCCATTTTCCTTGGGGAGCAGCCAAGGAAGAAAACGCTACACGTGAAGCTTCATTGTGGTTTATTTTTAAGAGATGGTGAAATCTTGGGGCTGGTTCCCCACTAATTCTTCGTCCTTCCCGATTTTCTATGGCAAGTCCTGGCCTTGCTTCTGCTGAGCTGAACCATCTGTCAGGCCCAATTCTAGCGAGTGAATGAAAGTTAAACTAGAAAGATTTAATCTGTTCGAAAGCACCATTTTGGCCAAACTTATTTAACYGAAATGGCTTGTTAATATATGCGGTAGAAGAAGTCTTTCTTATAAATCTCTCAAGTACTTTATTTCATTAGCAAAGACATCAAAGACTTGTAATAAATACCCCAGCGCTGCTTTATAGTTGAACACAGTTAGGGAGGAGGAGTTGCAATTTGTAGTTAAAAAATCTGTAGTTAAAAAATCCTGTTTATACCCCAGTTACACAAAGGGGACTGAGACCCCACCCCAAGTACCTCTCTGCAAGGCATCCTCAAAGCAAAACCTGCACCAAAACAAGCTGACCAGACTTACCACGGCGTGGTGGAGACCTGGGCTACAACTGCCTCTCCAGAAGCGGTGAGGAGTGGACCTCCGTTACTGCTGCCTGCAGCAGGGGAAAGCAAGGAAAAGATCCTTTCCTGGAAAGGGTGTTTCTGAGCAAGGAGTAGGATTTGCCTTTCCAATTACCTGCCTGCTGTCCTCTGACCTTCCGTAGTCACACGAGGTTACGCTGAATAAACAAGGATCCTGCACTCAGGCTGAACGCAGGCATCAGCAGCGCCTCTACGTTCGCGGCTTAAGGGCCTCGACCCATTGATGTTAATTTAAATTTCCCCTTGACCGTCGCTTTTGATTCTCTCCAGCAATGAACTTTTTAGCTCTGAAGCATGTTCCTCCTACTCTTCCATTAAATGCTTTAAAATCAATTAAAGAGGCAGGTTTGCTATGCCAGATTTTAAGTTCCCTTTCTTAAACAAAAGGTCTTACTCACCCAACACCTCTCACAGGGACACAAACACCAGATGCAAAACTGCTCCAGTGCAGCTACGAACCAAAGCTTTTGTAATCCYGTTCTTTCAGTACAGGAAACGAGGGATAAGAATTGTAAGTGCTCACTACCTGCAATTAATTTTCTCAGAAAGAGCAGGCAAGCACTGGAACAGACTTCCTCGAGGGCCTAATGAATTTCTATCCCTGTTCAGTCAAGGTTTGGACCTCCTGGAGCCTCCGAGCAAGCTGATCCAGCTTTGAAGTGAGCCCTCCTTTCAGCAGGGGGTTGGACTAGAGACCTCCAGAGGTCCTTCCCAAACCCAAGTATTCTCCCATTCTGACGAGGCTGAAAATCTTATTGAGGTTATTAGTTTCAAAAGCAAAAGAAGGGGCAGAAGGCCACAGAATTACTGCAGGAAGAGCATCCAGCGTTGCTACACCTMGCACCTGACTCTGAAGGCAACATACGCCAACCAGCCTGCCCCCTGGGACACTTCTTCACAAAGCCCTGAGCAGTGGTCTTCTGCAAGAAACCAGCCTTTGGGAGGGCGTTTGCAAGGATCATTCTGAGATGGCACCACCATCTCCATCACAGAAACGTAACTGGGAGGGTACTTGAGGCATGACCTTCATGTCTTCACATTAACTCTTCCCTAGGTGAACACAAACTATAGGTCGAAATGAAGCTTTTGGGAGAAGAAAGACTATTCGAGCTGCTTCTGCTTCAGCGGACGGGAGGAGGCAGTTTGCTTCAAAGGAGGCTTAACCAAATGTTAAAAAAAAAAATACAGTAAGTAATGATATGCACCTTACATATGTCRGCTGCAAAGAGTTACCTGGAAGAAAGAAAATTAAGGGGATTAAAGTAAGGAACACTACACATTTGAACAAGACAAAAAAAGCCATCAACCTGTATTTGTGAGCAGCTGTGTTTCTAATTAAAGCCAGACACCACATTTGCATTTATCTTGATTGAAACAAAATGAAAACTTCAGGAATGGAGGCGGTTGCTGTTATTTTCCCTGTTAAATTCAAGCAGTAACCTTAGAGCATTTATAATAGCTACTTTTTCCCCCTGCTCCAAAGATCTCAGCACTGTCAGAGTAATTTCAATCTAAAATGCAGAGGACTTAAGCAGGGGCGGAGGAGGAATGAAGCGACCTGTCAACGCGGGGCTGAGCGGCACAGAGCGGGGAGCGGAGCGAGCAGGGCTCGCGGGGCCCTGTCAAAACAACGGGCACARAGAGCAGCCCTGCGAGCAGCTGCCTGCAAAACAAACCAGCCAAGGGATGGAGGCTACGAGACAGAGGCTGAGGGCGATTCCCTTGCAGCCACATCTGAATCCAGGGACCGGCACCCATCGCTGGCCACGGACAGGAGCACAGAGGGGCAGGGGCTACCTCCAGAGCCACCTGCATACAGGTGGGGTTGGGGGGCAGGCTCAGCAAGCCACAAACCCCCCCAGYGCTTTAAAAGGCACTGGTTTTCAGCAGGACGTGTCAAACAGCTGCCACGAGACGGAACCAATTTCCTTTCCTTCTGCAACAGTAACACAGGTGACTCGCATGACAGGAACCCACAGATACCGCCACAGAGCTGGACACATATGATCGTGCTCCCTTCTCTGCTCTTGCATTCCTACTTGCATGCCAGAGCCCACAGCACAGAAATGGAGCCCTTGCTGGCACCCCCGCAGCTGCGGGAGGCGAGGAGCCTCGGCTTCATCCCCGCCGGGCACACTCCTTCAGGGGCCAACGCCAAACCTGGTGCCGTCCCTTGGGCCCCAACCTCGCAGCTGCCCCCCCAAAGGGAAAATCTGGTGACCAAATGAGCTGCATGGCTTGATCCTGGCTCCTTTCTTGATCCTCCCAAGACCACCCGTGTTTTTCTTTTGCTGTCCTGTGCCCAGAGGGTTGCAGCCCTTTCCYGATGCCATCAGTACAGCTGCTTGGRAGGTAGCCAGAGWGCACAGCAAGTCTCCGTGCGAGCACAGCAGCGCTCAAAGCCGCCCCAGGAATCGCAGCCTCAGAGGTGTGAGGGATCAGATTAGCGGCATGAATGACTCTGAAGAGGTTTGGCTTGTAAATTAAAACACTTCCTAACGGTATSAGTGTGTGCAGGGCACCTTTGCCACATGAAGCCAGAAACAGGCACTACACCCACTAACTCCCCTTTCAAGCTTAAAAAGTACCAGCAGCAATAAAGGCAGCTCCGCTACTCATGAGAATCGGCTGCATTTTCTTTCCCCCACAGCGCTTCYGTCAACAAAGCGACAACGCCTCTTCGCATCATGGTTTATTCCCCCTCCATATGTACAATTAAGCGTATGCACAACCATTAAAAATAAGGCTACTTATATCATGGCTCCGAAAACACATTACAAACCAATTCCACTCCCCCTCTTCTTAAAACATTCAAAATACTCGGCTTCCACAGATGAATCTTCAGAGAGGGGCAAATGCAATTAGACCACGCAGGAGGTTACAGGGCTTTGGTAAGTGGATCTAGAAACTTTCTTCTCCAGCTGAGATAGTCAAGCACAGCCAGATCAATGGTGAGGAGATCATCATCCCATGACATTTTGGTGAGGTCTGTCCAGGTCTCAGGCAACTGCAGTTCATATCAGCTCAACACAATTGTGGTGGGCAGCAGGTGCCCAGACTCACGTGGACGAAAGGGTAAATTACTCGTCTCCTTAGGAGCAGCCTCTTCAGGTCAAAGCAGATGCGTAAGGAGAGGAGGAACAGGAAGCTGCCATTCTCTTCTTGATAACCAGAGGACTTCAGTTTCCAGAGGTGTCAACTTGGCTTACACATTTAATGCATCTAAAAATCAAAAGGAACAACTAAACCATATTATTATGTGATCTGAATGCAAATTGCTTAAATGTCCAGATAAGGCTTAGAGAATTTCTTTTTCCATTAGGGATGGAATAGTCCAGGTAAAAGTAACGGGAGATGCACAACTGAGGACAGCCCCGTGTGATCCTGTAAGCTCCCTTCCCAAGTAATCTGTTCCCATATGCAACAAGAGAGAATCTTCCAGCTTCAGCTTGTGGCTCAATAAATTTTATTATTCCTTTTTGCTTTTATTTCAAAGAATTTGTTTTCCTTTCATAAAAATTAGACAACCATACCACCACCAGCAGCAGCAATGTCTGTGGAGTCAATGTTGACGGCAAACAGTTCACTGGTGTCCCCAGCATACCAGAATGTCCTAAGAAGTTCATATGTGGAAAAAAAACCCCCCAAACATGATGGTTTTGGGGAGGAACATCAAGGTTGCTTCGGTTTCTTGCCCCACTGACGATCCCAGATGAACACTGTAGCGCATCAGCAGGACCAAGTACCTCATGCCTTGAGAGAAAGCCCTTCATACTAGCTCCAGTACCTGATTAATAAGAAAGATGAGACATTCAGGACAGGAATTTACGACATTGCTTGCTTCCTAAATCACTATTTAGATCATTAGGACAGGGATTGACTCTTTCTCCAGCCCTTATTCACCAGCAGGCAGCAACGTGACATGAGTGTGACAAGCACTTGGTGAGAACCTTGACTTCAGTGCCTGCTCACACTCTGATGAATCACAGCAAGATGCAAGACTGCCCAGCTGCCCCATTCCCACTGATCCCAGTATACCAGCTATCTGAAATCTTGTAACGGAGGTCAAAGATTTGCTCTTCTCAGCCCTTTCTGCTTGCACTCACACTAAATCTACCATGCTAAAATAGTGGAGTAGCCTCTGATTGCATCATCTCCCCCACCAGACACAACAGAAGAAAAATCACTAGCTGGGGAGTTACTTCTGGGTGATTTAGCTTGCGTGTGTTCTAGGTATGGCTTCACTGGGCACAGCTTTGAGGGGTCTTAGCTCTCAATACTATTGATAGATACAGTATCTACCTCTAGATTAGGCTGGGTTTAATCTCACCCTGTAAGAGCAAACCCAGCTCTTTTCCAGACACTGTCAGATCGACACACTGTGACACACCTACTCCACTGTGCTCTGATAAATTCAAACAGAAAGAGCAGAATTCTAATAACTTTGGCTGTTTACACATTTTTCTCTCTGCCTTTTCTCATTAACAACCAAAGCGCACGAGCAAAATCTGTCCTTTATAATCACTCTACTGTTGCTGCTGCATCACTTAAAGGTATCACAAGCTTATGATGTTTTTACCTGTTTTACCAAGAAGCAAGTGACTGAGATAGTAAGCAACCAACTCCAAGCCTGCTAAATAAATCTAGAAACTAGAGACTACAGTATTACACATTGCAACAGCAGAAGTAACCGTGCCACTCCAAAAGTCAGAAGTGGCCTACAGAGGAGGAAAAAATATCTTGATGCAAGTCAAATAGAGATTACTTAGGACTCTCTTCAGTCCTGAAAGAAAAAAAAAAACCCTGGAAAAGCGGCAATGTTCAGGCTATCAATCTTGTGCTGTTCTAGGGAATAGCTATTGCCACARGGACTCAGTGAAGAATCAGAAGGGGACCTCAAATTCATAAGATTAAAAAAACAGCACACGACTTTAAAGATCCCAAGTAAAACCCTCTATCGGTAACTGTTAACAAAGTCAAAACTCCAGACTCCAGGCCTGCAGTGTTAACCACCAAGCCTCAAATGTTCCTGAGCAGAATTTGGGAGCATCCTGGAACTGATGCTCTCCGAAGCACTAAGTACCAGCCTGGGTTTGGCTGCTTTTTGTGCTTGAACAGTTGTTCAACAGATCTACAAAGAGGGGCAAAGTCTTSTGCAAAATGCTCTCTATTTCGGGGCCCGACCTGCACTGCACAGACGCTGCACAATACTTACTCATCTCGAAGAGTTCAAAGCCTAGCAGAACATCAGTGTGAAACCTGTGCCGGGAGCAGCAGCGAGCGGAGGGTGTTTGGCTAACACTGTTAACTGCCAGCTGTTGCTTCCTGCCACAAAACCCAGGGGTTTTGTGCAACACCAGCGTGTGTGTGTGTAGGTGCTCGTGGCAGACAGCGCTCACGTAGAGCCTTTCAACCCAAACCAGCGTGGGACACAACTGCTTTCAAGCCAAGGCAGAAAWCCACTGGCTGTTGTGGCAACTAGGACGCTGCACCCTGCTCTTGGTCAAGAAAAACACAACRTAGGCAAGACTGGCACCGGCCCTTACATCTAATCCAAGTGGCACATAACTGCCCGGAGAGTGGCAGGGCTTCGGCAGCTGCTGGGCACCTGTCAGCATCTTTTCTACACCTTTCCTCTGATTTGGTCTCATTGCTTTTGTGCTGTCTGCTCATGCCTCCATGTGCCAGAGGCGAATATATCATTTGTGTTGCAAACATTCACAGTTGGGATGGCCTTCTCTAATGGTGTCTTCTGGCTGTACAGTTTCTGAACCTCAATCTTTACCAAAACCGGATTTAAATGTTTAAGGAGAAGATGCATGAAATAACTTACCTTAATTGTACCCTGACTGTTAGCAGCAATCAGCACATTGGACTCCTGAAAAAAAGAAGAGGTATTATCAAAACTTGCCACCGCCTTTTTCAGTAACATGGCTGGTGTTTATCTTAAACATAAGAAGTATATCTAATTTCAAAAGGACTTAGCTCTTCTAATTTCTAAGATCCTTTCAAGGCTAAAAGTCCTTATAAAAGTTTTATTACCTTAAAGAATTAGAAAGCAATAATCTTTAGTGCTTGTATAGAACTTTAAATCTCCAAAGCAATTTGCAGACATGAATTAATCCTTGCAGTCTGTCTGTGAAGTAGGCAAATAATAACAATCATTTTCATCTCTTGACAGCATATGGCAAAGGTCTCTAGTGCCTTAACTAAACTGACTAATCAATGTGACAAAACCTCCAGCTCTGAGGTCACACATCCTCCCAAGCACCAACAGCTTTCAGACAAGTAAAATAAAGAGTAGGGAGTGGAAAAGTAGTTTCATCTTCCGCACAGTTAGAAAGCCACAGCAAACACACCAATTTCAGATGGGAAAGACACAGAGGGCTGTGGCCCTACCATTATTCAGAGCAGAAAAACAGCATTTATTTATCTCCCGTCAATCAATAGAGTTTCCATTAGAGAGATGCTGCTTGTCTGCAACCAAAGGGCTCGTTACACCAGTGAGTCCCCCGGGGCAAAAGCCCAGCGTGAGGAGGGAACTAAACCTCGGCCGCCAGCCCCCACCCCTGAAGGGACCTGCGAGCTCTCAAAACAAACATACCAAACCCACAAGGCATTCGCATCGGAGGAGATGGGAAGGGGAAAAACAAAAGCCAAGTCAGCACCAGCCCGGCAGAGCTGACCTGCACCSTGCAGAGCCTTCTTCCACAGCCGTCCTTTCCAGGGCGGGCAGCACTGCTACCTGGGGCGCACACTGCCAAAACAGCCGGCACAAACTRTCGTGCCTACAGACAGCTCCTTCCTTAGACCCCTTTCTCCAGGTTCTCTGGCTGCTGCTACCCGCGCTCAGACAGACTCGCCGCAATTATGCCATCACTTAACACGTGCATTTTTAACAAACGGGATGCCTAGAAGGCAGCCGCTCCAAAGGGAGCTGCCCGGCGAGGCCAGGGCGGCTCGTCCTGGAGCATCAGAGGCAGGTCCCTCCTCGCGAGCCTGGCACATAACAAGGCAGGAGCAACGCTGCCTCCCCGCGAGCTGCTGGGGGCTGCAGAACCACCAGCGTGCAAGCAAAGGGGGGAAAAGTCTCATTCAACATCAGAAAACACTTCTCAGGTAAAAGTGGCTTGTTGGTGAACCATTGGGCTACTTTATGTGAATAGATCTGTTCATCCAYGGTACTGTCCATTAGAAGACTAGTTGAAATTCCTGATAATGTCTCACCACTGAACCTCGCAATCAAAGCTCCCGAAAGGAAAATACATCCTCAAAAGGACACACACACACTCTAACTCCCATTAATTTGCTATTTAATAGGGTCTAATCTTGTGAACTCCCCAGCTTCTGGTTAAGAAGGCCAGAATCTCAAGTGCCACTTGGGGAATGGATATATAAATACGATTTAAGGATTAATTACCTGCTCTGGGAAGCCTAGCAGGATTTTGGAGGTAGAGCAGAGGCCCAGGTAGCTACCTAGGGTACAGCTCAAGAGGCCTGAACTCCTGAGCAGAGGCGATGCAGGGCTGCAAGGATTCCCCGTTTGCATCGCGAGGGCCTGGCAACTCACACTGCTGCTGCAGTCTGCTGGGGCACCGCCGCAAATGAACTGGGGTTCAATGAACRTTTTTACCTGCTAAATAAAATAAAAGCGCCAGAGGGTAACATGCTCTGGAGTTCTTGCTCTTCAGAACCCGCTGTTGGTTCAGCAGGGTTTGAGCTAATCGCTGCTCGGTGCCTTTCATCCGCAACGCCGAGAAACAAACAGCAACAGACAGCAGCAGAATTAGCACCAAACCTGTCATCAAACCTACRGCGACTTGCTTATGAAGGCACTCTGCTTGCTTCTATGGGAACACAGGCTACGCAACTTTATTTTTAAAACCCTCTAAAGGAACGATTCTCCTCCTTTTGTGTTGCCAGTAAAAAAGCCAATACAGTCAACTCATTAAAAACCCAGGCAAGTCGTGAAGCTGCTCCGCTAGCACGTAATTGCTAGATTTGTAACTCACAACGGCCATGTGCGTGTTGAACCGGTCTTTTGTCAGGACATGTATGAATCCAGGTATTTCTTGTTTGCCTCCCTGTTGCGGTTTTAACATTACTGGGCAGGGGCCATAAACTCTTGCTTTGGATTTCTTGATYTGTAACAACGGTTTGCTCGCACAGCATGGTTTCAAGGGCGCTCTCAGATGGCCTCCAAAGACAACCATATGGGACAATACATATTGTTCCTACAATATATGCATCCAACTACCCCAGGCAGGAAAAATATGGSATCCCTGTCCAATTTTACTGCACCTCTGCCTGTAGCGCTTTGTCTATGCAGGGCTGAAAGGTGAAAAGGTTGGTCTGACCCATAGGTCAACTTCCCTACGGAAGCCAAAAGCTTCAAAAGCAGATGCAGGGAGTACGTTGGGAATCCCCTCGGACTAAGGTGTACTCAGAAGAGAAATYAGTTACTGTGAGTGAGTCTAAGCAGGCGCCTTAGTTGAAACTTGCTATAGGTGGTTGGCAGCTGCAGCCCTTCTTGACAGAAGGGACAGAAGGTGCCAGCTGCCTTTGTTAAAACAAGCTTGAAGGAAAGCTCTCCCAAAACATCACAAGATCACGAGACAAGGGCTTCGTGTGTGCCAAGCTTKCCTCCACACAGCTGATTCGAGCATCACCACACCCTGCGGAAAGCAACCTGATGAAATGCAGGTTCTCCAGACATCAAGGTAGATAAGAAATGATAGGTGGGGACGCTGTGCAATGCTCTCAGGTCTCCTGTGATCAAATAACATGGCATTTCAACAAACTGGGGACAGCTGTAAAACTGACAGGAGAGAGTTTAAGCGTTTTGGTCCTGTCAAGTTAGTAGAAAAGAGTCAGACTCTGGRGACATCAGAAGAAGGTATCATCTTGCTTCTTGGCATTACATCCACATTTAGAAAAATTAATTGCCAAATGTAGGTGCAATTTGGGAATCACTTCAGAGATTGACATAGTGACAGTTCCAGAACAACTCTGAGATGTTCTGGGGCTGAAAGTCTTTTGCTGAGACCACTCATGAACAGTCACCACCTCACAGCACACATACAAAGCCTTTTTCCTGAACTTCTTCCTAAAGCAGGCATGGTGGTGATTGGTCTACAGTTGCATTTGATGATCTTGAATGTTTTTAGGAAATACGGAAGATTTGTGATGAACTCTAACCCTTCTGAGCATCAAGGAACTGTTCTTCAGCCTTCCCATAATGCTGTCACTGCAGATCACAGACATTACGGGTGGAAAAGACCATAACTGGTCTGCATCCAGGCTCGAAGCATACCCAAAGGGAAGCAGGTGTCAGGCAAAATGAGAGGTGTGAATCAGTCCTGAGAGCAAAAAAGATTAATCAGACAAAAGCACCTCTGTCCCGAACCTGACATGTTCTCATCTCCTTCAGAGTGGCAGCTGTGGCATAACGGTGAATATCACTGGTGAATACGACACCAACAAGAACYTTCAGAGCATTTCACTCCTGGGACTGGAAGAGACTTTCACCATCTGCTCAATTAGAAGCAATTTCTGCATCATATTCTTGTGGAAAGAAAAACACAATCAAACTAGTGACTCTTTCGATTCAGTGGAGTGATAACTGGTAATAACTGGGTTTTGAAGCACTCTGATTCTTTTCCTCCTGGCTGTGGATAGCCTCGAGTTGGGGAAGAGGGAGGAGAAAGGCAAGCTGTGTGAGCACCTGCAGTCAGCCAGAAAGCGGTCAGTATTAAAAGAATCAGAAATGCTCTGGAAGTTTCATGAAGCTGGAGGAAACTCAGCCAAGCAAGCCCTGAAACTCGCCTGAGCTGCCTCACTCTAGCAGGCAGTAAGTGACAGCTGAGGTGGTAGCATCCTTGGCGCTTTTGTACAAGAACACATGGCGGGGGCAAGGCGAAACTAAACCAAAGTCAGTCCAGATGGATGGCTATTTAAAACTGCAATCGGGGCACACACATGTCCTTAGAGGGACACACTGATACTTGAGCAGACTCAACTTTACAAAGCAACTGAAAGCTTCAGACGGGAGCTAGTAGCTCAGCTGCAAGCTCATCTTCTGCATACTCAGCCACCCACCTCGTCAGAAAGGCTTGTTAAAAAAAAATATATATATATATATATATATATATATAAAAATCTACAGGTAAATATTTGTCTTCCTTTTTCAAACACAAAATAAAGAGCTTCCAAAATAGAAAGGATGAGGAGCAATTACTCATACTTGTTTGTGAGACCATTCCTCCTTGTTACCACAGAAGCACCAACCCTTTTAAAGTTAGAAGTTGTCTCTCTCAGGTGCAAGCTTGCCTGAGGAAAGAGTTGGAGCATCGTCTCTATCCAGAAGAATTCCTGATGCAGATTTTTAAACGTCTCTGTGCATTCATAACATGGACTTCTACAGCTTGGAAATGCGGTGGTGCTGTGAAATCAAGCTTAACAGGAACAAAGGCAGGAACACCCGTAAGGGTGGAGAGCACAAAACCCTTGTGGGTAACTTTCCCTGGACTATAAATACCTGCAGACAACGCAGTCTGTGCCTCACCGATATCCCCCATTTACTGCACAAGTAAAGCCCACTCTCCTCAGACGTACAGCACACTAAGCCCACACCTTAGGAATGAGTTTTCTGGATTTGCAACTACTTTTTTTTTTTTTTTTTTCCCCCCCTCTCCCTACAGATTTACAGTTAGAATTCCTCAGGATCTTCTTCTAAATTAACTTCTTCTCACCTCCCCCTCCCAACAGCCACATTTGCTAATGAAATGGCTGGTTTGTCAGCACTTCTCTTGCAAGCAGACAGACCCACTGCCAACTGACTGAACACGTACTCAGGGGAGCGAGATACTAACCAAGCAAAATCGTCAGAACGGGGAAGCACAGGGGTGAGACAATGCTTGCTTTGTATTTTTCACAGGTTGAATAAAATTATGCTGTTGAACTAAATCCACAGGTGCTATCTTCATAGAAGGCCATTTAGAACTTTTAATGGGAAAGCTACTAATACTCCTTAATAAAGATGGTGACTGTTATTCAGCTGCTTTTGGGACTATCAACCACCTGCAAGACAAATTTCACTTTGGGCTTTTGCCATTGACCCCACGCACAAAGCCTTCTTGTACATCAAGATGTGTGAAAATGGTTCCACAGGAGAACGCTGGTGCTTGATTACACTTCGCATTGCAATTAGCAGAGTATAATGCCTTTGCACCCTAAATCCCTGAGATTTGGTTATTTTCTTGTTGTGCGACTCAAGTCAGCTTTTTTTCTGAAAGGAAAATTACAGATTTTAACCTACGAAGCAAAGCGAACCTGCAGCACACATCATCGGAAGCCTTAAAAGCCACACAACTGCACTAAATCTCCTCCCAGCAGAATAAAGCTGCACACAGCTTTCCCCCTTCCACTGCAAGCCTTAGCAATGACTACGTGCACGCTGCAATGGATAAAACGCAGTGCACTCCCTGTTATCTCTCTGTTCTGGAATTTACATTAGAGGACACTGTAGCCACCTAACAATAATCCCTTTTGACCAATTTTAATGGAATATTATCTACACTATGAACAATAGGCCCAAGCAGAAATTAATTACTTCTTTAAACTACAGCAGTTCTTAAAAGAAACAGGTCTCRCATACAAAAGATGTTGAACCAAGATACTTGAGTAGAATAGAAACTCAAACTTAATTTAGGCTTTAAGCATGGAAAAGAACACACGTCTAAATCTTTTTTTTTTTTTTAATCTTCAGAAATTGCATTTTTATCCCATTCTGAAGGTAATTCCTCTGCACACACAGAGCTCAAGTCTCCATAGGATATCTTGTATAATCCTTACCCTACTTTTTCTACAGTTCTATACTTTCACCTCCTCACTATGGAGGCTTTTAAATTATGTTTACTGACAGTTCCACTTTTTTTTCCCCTATCTTTTAAACTGTTTCTCTTGATACACGGAATATATCCCTCTTTTTTGCTTCAGTGAAGCCTCCCTGAAGAAGCAGTCTCCTCAATTTTGGATTTTACACTTAATGTATTTTTCTGCTTTTATTCAGCCCAAACTCAGGCCAAGAAACTACTCTATCTGGAAGCTTATTTGYGAGCATATATACCATGGCCTCTGCATTCACAGCATATGGGTGCACAGAAGAGCATTCAAAGGCTTGCTGCAAATAAGTAGTAAGCTGCTTCTGAGCCAAGGGAGAAATCACTTCTCCTTAACATGAACTTTCTTTTCAGTCCATAGCTCTGAAGAAAACGAGATCAACAAGTCGACGGGGGACTAGGCTAGAAGAAAACAGAAACATGTGTGTGCATGGAGCTGTACACAGGTAGCTCCCTATTTGCTCATCTTGATGCTGCCTTCTGGATTCAAAACGGAAACTGAGGCCCACAGGATTGGAACAGTGCGGAGCAAGATGTGGAAAGACAAGAAAAAGAGCCACGAACGCCCACTCTAGGAGTTGCTGACATATCACTGGCAACCACCTCTAATTTAGTCTGCAGCGGAAGTGCTTTTGATGAGCACCTAATTTATTTAGGATTTGAGATGAGAACAACTTGTCGGAGGCTCGTTACTTTGCAGCCACACGGGCCAGACGACACAGCTGTAAGAGCTGTCGCACGTTCCCCGCCAGGCGAGGCAGGCACACACGCACGCTAAGCTCGAGCTCTGTTGGCATTGATGTAAAACGACGCACACGCACAGGCACACACCCCCCCGCTCCAAGGACGAGCTCTCTCCTCCTCGGCAAGCGGGGATGCTCAGCTCTGCTGCGCATCTCTCTATGACAAGGTCTTTCAAGGCGCTGGTTTCCACAGCCATATATCCTGGGATTTCCGACACTCCCCATAAGCCGGGAGCTCAAGGCCTTGAATAAAGTGTCAGCAGTATATAAATATAGCTTGCAATAAGGCCACAAAAAACGTATACAGAAACATGCAACACATTAGCATCAATACTGCAAAACCACAGGAAACGCTGAGGCATTGTTTCAGTGAAAACAGCTTTTAGCATCTATTCTCTTAATACTTAACCCCCCTAAGCATTCCTTTTGCAATCGCAGATAATGCAGGGCAGTACTTGGCTTGACAACGGCACAGACTAAGAACTGCATCCTTGCTGCTGGCACGTTTTTTCTCCCTCCCTCCCTCCTCCTGCTTCTCCCGTTCATTGCACTCAGTCATTACACCACGCCACGGGTGACAAACCGAATCTCTCCCTCACCAAGGTCATGCCTCCCTGCCCACCAGTGCTGTAACACGGCAAAATGAAGCCACGGGGTGCTATCTTCTCTCCTGCTATCACTGTTCCACAGGCTTCCCTCCCAAATGCTCATTCCAGCAGATACTGAAAGTTTGATCAGAAGAACATGCCACCAATGCCTAAGTGTTGAGAAATTAAGAACCCAGTTATCACTAAGTGGTTAACTCGAAAGCCACCCGAGCGTGCTGTCAATCGAGGAGCGTTAGATTTTGATTTGTGTTCAGATCAACTGCAAACCCCCAGGGATCAGAAGCTGTATATAGAAAACAAGAGAATGTGAAAAGCTTTCTCAAACCAAACTACCTCCAATTAGACGGTCCACCCACCCTCCAAGCCCAGCCTAACACAAGCACCTCACAGCCMGGTCCCCAAGCACAGCAAGGACCACCACTCCGAACTGGGCAGGGGCTGGGGCTGGCAGGGGACGAAAGCAGAGCCTGGGCTGCCACGAAGAGTGAACAAAACCCCAGAGCCTCCTGTTAGGGTGCAACTCATGTTATTAGTGGGACACAAGCGACGCTGGTCCAGCCTGCAGCAGCTGGTGATGGTCCACGTCAGCAGTTTGGCAGGCACATACAGCCACGCAGGTCCTTTCTTTCATGCTTTCTCCTGAATACACAAAGCCAGTATTACGTGCCTTACTGAAAGCCACTCCTCCAACTGCTGGCAAGTGCCTTCTACCAAGGAATCACTGCTAGGCCAGCACAAAGCTCCTTCTTAGTGCTCTTGGTCCTGGTATTAAATCAGGTCCTACRTACGAACGCTAAGCAATAAGTCATTAGTTGGGCAGTCTCCTCTTCCTCTCCCAGTGCTAATAGTTTCAGCCTTAAACAGGTGACTGATATAGGCTTATGAACGACCTAACAACCTTGATATTAGCATTTTAAATTMTTAAAACTTAATTCTATTATGCCAATAAATAATGCACATGTGCACATTTAATTAATAATCCAATCAGTAAAAACAACTTAGCAATTACACAGCATATTTTTATCAGTGGAACAAAAGGCACATTACAGCATTAATTGTCACAGACACTCTGGCGAGGTACCTAAGTATTATCCTTCTTTGCCACTTGGTGAAACCAAGGCAGTGCATTCAGTGGATTTGCCCAAGGTTAATCCAGATATTTACAATGAGAAGCTGAAGACAGAAAGCAGAGAGAAATATTACTGAGGTTTAATTCTCCTGACAAACATTCTGTTTTGAACTGCAGTATTTGCTTATTTGCTGAAAAGTAATCCATTACAGCCACATTCTTCTTCCAGCCCAACCATGGATACAAACTGCTGTCAAACATRTGGAATATCCTTCCTAAAGCACACTAGCGTGACAGGCGTGGCTGAGTGCAGTGGCTTGGATGTACTAGTAACTCAGGGTCTTTGAAGAGCATTTAATGGCTCTTCTCACCCCCAGCTTACCCCTATGAATACGCCGAAGCTCTCCAAGTGGGACACTTACAGCAGGCCCRGGAACAAGACCTAGACCAGCATCTTGAATCTTCCAAGCTCTCTAATTACTTCTACAACTCTCGTGGAGTTTTCCACTAGGGTCTCATGTCACGGAGTGTGGGAGAAGGGCAGGTAATCCTGCTTCATACTACCTCTCTGCTCACAACATGCTAAGTAGCTATGCACCTTGGTAAATAAGAGGAGTCCCAGTACACTCCCTCCTTCACAAGCCCATGGTTTAACCAGTGTTTCAAGTCACCCTGAACCTCTCGCCCTCCACTCACGTGCAGGAGATGACTGTCACAGCAACGACGGTACCTCTGCTTGAGCRTGTGCTCCTCCGTGCATGCACCTAAACAGGTCTAGATTCAGCAGCAGCACTTGCTTCCTCTATTTTGGTTCTTAAAAACATGGGAGTTTCATGGGAGTTGGGCTACAGGTTGAAGACAAAGCCAAAACATCGAACTTAAAATATCTGTGGGGCTGGTATTTTTGACAGTGTCTGGCAGCAATCTAGAATTCAATCCACTAGCCTCTGTGCTTCCCCCAGATTATGATTTATGTTCTGCAGTCTATGATCACATGCTGTGGAAATCCTTTAGGTTTTACCGATTATCACGCGGTGAAACATTTTAGATCCAGATGATGCCTCCTGCTAGTCTCCTTAATCCACATATTGGCCTCTCAGCAAAACTGCCTCAATTTACAGAATTTCTCACTGCAACGGAAAAGACTCAGATCCGGGCCATCTTTGACAGCTGGATCTGTAAGATTAAGCAGCCACGTCAAGTCTCCTTGTGATGGGAGGAGGCAGAGCAGTATGGCCCGTAAAATGCTGCTGTCTTTGGAGCAAACACAAAGTCAACACTGTCCCAGCACAGCTTTCAATCTGGGACAGGGCTTCAGAATACTATTGAAAGATGAAGTGACATATAATTTATCTGCCTAGCTACAGTCTAGGAATGTGTTTCTAGAATTCCTAGAATTCTTCCTAGGAATTCCTAGGAAGGAATGTGTAAATCTTGACAAGTACTAAGGTACTAAAGGCAGCCATTAGACAGGGTGGATATAGGCCAGACCTAACCACTGAGGTCTTGCAGCTGCGTAACTGGTGGGAACGTGGGCTGAGCAATGCCAAAGGATGCAGACTTGAAAGAGAGAAATGTTACTAAAGGCCTGACATGACACACTCTGTGCAAAGCAAAAGCAGAAGTACAATTAATGCATTACAAACCAAGGCAGTGGCAATCCATACAGGAGAACAGGTTAATCATAAAAGATGTCAGGAAGGACTAGGAGAGCTGAGATGAGCCAGGCTGCCTGGGTCACTAAGAGTGAAAGGCTTTGGCAGAAACTCATGAAATGACTGATGGAGTGAGGAAATCAATTTATTTAAAACTGATAACAGATTCATACTCTGCCACTGCTCATTTTGTATGGTTTGGCTGTCAAGTCTTTGGGGCAATCAGCTGTCACTTACTACATGTCTGGGCAATACCTAGCAAATTCAATCTCACGCCGATCATAGCTTTTCTGCACTGTTCTAATAGTAAGCACTAGCATAAGACTGTTCTGACACACAAATGCAAAAAGGGCTCAAATAAGGTCTTCAAGGCARTCTTAATTCCAACACATAATTTGCTGGCTTTGCTGTAGCTGTAATAATGCCTCTTGCCTACAGTCATGCACTACCCAAGTGCAATGCCAGCACTGAATCCAGAACCAAAGCAAACACTGGTGCTGCAGTGACAACAAGGGCATCTTGGCAGCTCCCGCGTGGTATCGGCACGTGAAGCTGCAATGCAGAGAGCTCTGAGGCCTGGGCTTGGGGCAGTATCAGCCAGAGACTGGATACACGACCAGAGATCCTCACAAGCCTCCTGCTGAGCAGCAAATGCAACCCATGCTATCCAAATCCAGGTGTGTGAATTTGGTCCTTTTGCCAGTCCTCTGACTTGCCTTCCACAACTCAGTGAACTTTCAAGATTCTGGACAGATGCTAAAACTCCATCCGTTGCACCAGCCTGGGAATGGGCATTCCACAGGGATTCAAGTGCCCAGATAAGTGTGAAACACATTAACTATTCTGAATGTTTCGCTCACACCAGCTGGAAAAGAAATATGAAAAAGAAATAAGTGTTTTTGCACAGTTTTCAGCAGGCTGGAAAGGATGTGAGGTGTATCAGGAAAGCGAGAAGAGGTTTCAGTGGAAAGACACAAATTCAAGGACCTATAAAGTAATTTAGAACCTTCTGTGTTCTTCTGTGGCTTTTGTGTGCTACRGAGGTGAGATCAGCAGACCCACTGAGAGAAAAAGGACAAAAAGGAGAGAGAATAAATAAATAAATGATTCAAGGCACAAATACTATTAATGTTGGCAAATATGTAAGCTTCATGAAATTACAGCTCTACTAAATGCTGTTTATAATACTAAATGCTACTTATACCATATGCTGATTCAGGAAAGAAGAATTTAGTTTGAAGAATGGAAGTTTAATTATGGTAAAACAAAATTTTCCAATAAATTTGGGATAGTTCATAGCTTGCTCTCTTTCAGCATTCTGCAGCACTATGTCCCTGAAGCCTCCTGCAACTCGGTGCAAACTTTACCATACTACGTGGCCTTCTCTAGTCTCTAAAAACAAGAAGCTTTTCTCAAAATGCTGTTTCAGAAGTCACCAAGTGAGCAATTCACCAAGTAAGCAGTTATAAATTTTCACTGGTCAGGGCATCCTACAAACATGCTAGAAATTTATGTAGGAGACACGTCAACAAATTTGAGTTTGACAACGAAAAACGGTTAGAACCCACACATGCAAACAGCAGGTTTTGATGATATCCAACTGTGTTTAATATCACAAGTGCAATTCTAACTAGCTATAAAAAGAAAACGCAGTTCCCTGTACATATTCAAGTCATAGTTACTTTTGTTAAAAAAAAAATTACTGTCTTGTATTCCTGTACTGGATGTAATCACTGATAAAGAGGGGGTCAGGCTGAGCCGAGTGTCCTCCCAACACCCCAACCACCTTCCTTTCCACCCAAGGAAGCCAACAACTGAGAACAGGGCTTGTGTCACACTGACTCATGGCCAACGTCGTGCTCAGAAAGCAGTATTTTTGGTGACCACATGCAAAGGGGAGTGGAATCAAACAGTGCTACGAYTGCAAAATTGTCAGGGCTAGAGGCATCTTTCACTTGCAAATTATCAAAGATGCCAAGGTCTTTCTCAGAAGATGTCCCGAGGCCCAAACTGCACAACCTCAGGGCCATTTTCCAAATCATATCACTGGTACTGGAAGTACAGTGAATTGAATTTTAATAGGGAGCAAAGGTCTGTTTGTACATAAAATAAGAATGTCATTAMACAAATCCATATAAAATAGAGATAACACTTAATAGGTTGCTTCTCTRATATCCTACTGATGCTTTCTCTATCATATTTACTTAAGGGAAGAAGAGTTTGGGAAGAGAAGAGAACTATACCTCTGATGACAGGAGGGCACAGCTTTACTGCCATGAGTTAGCTCTGCAGAATGAGCTCCTCAAAGATTATGGTGACTGTGCATCATGTGAAGGAGTCAGCTGGGCTCCTCTGCTTGCTTCCCTAATCCCATGCATCTAAAACATCCCAGAGGCCAGAACGGCAAGCAAAATAYGAGAAATGCACCTGAGAAATCAGAAACTGCTGCATGACTCAACTGATAAAAATACTTTAAAAAACAGAGGGTGTAAAAGAAATAAAATCACTGCAAACGGAGATTAAAATCAGAAGAAAAACATAGGATGTTTTTGACTAGTTCATCAATCGTGAGAAAAAAAAACAAACAAAAAAACCCCAAACCAGATACACAGTTCTTCCAACTAGAGAGAAATTGTCTGTTCTTTCATTTACTTTCCACTYTCTCTCCTCAGCTACTCACTCACCTTTCTGTAACTTATACCTCCTCGAGGAATACCAGGAGGTAGCCCTTGAGTTCCGATCTCATTTGCTATTACGCTCATCACAAGACATAAACGAGCACAACTCGTGGGACTCGCATACCTGGCATTCTCCACACCAGCGGCTGAAAAGTCATCTGAAGCTCTGCATGGGCTTTTTCATTTATGGCTATTAAATAACTTGGAGAGGACTTGCCAAGCTCAATCTGCAACCCCCCTTGGGCTTTGTAAATAATAGACTGACAGTCTAATGGTCTAAGTACAAAGACAAAAGAGAAAACACTACAGGCTTTTATGTCTGCATAGGAGGGGTCAAGGACTAGAAGAACAAGGACTGTCAGCACTGAGGCCCTAAAACACAAGCGCGCAAAGCAAAGCAAGGCAGGCAACARGTGAAATATGGACGCACCAGAAGAGCAGCAACTGGAACTTGCCAGTTGAGTCCCRCTAAAAAATAAATGCTGCTAGCAACCTCACTTGTAATATAATGGAATGTTTTAAAAAGGGAAAAAAAAATAACCCCCCACCAAGGCAAACGGGGGCTACCAGTTCCTTAATCAGCTGTTAAGGGCACAACTTTCTACCTACATAGCTGTGGCCACTTCTTTCAAAACTGTCTCACTTCTGCAGAGCAGGAATCAGGTAGTAGGTCAGCACTTAATAACCATCCTAGATGCCAGAGAGCACCTTTAACTCCTACCCATTTCCCTTTTAGTGTCAGTGGACTTGTCCAGCAGATAAGACTTGTGGAGAGGGAACGAGTGCGGAGCAGGAGGCCGTGGCAATGAAGCAGTGGAAGCACCAACTCCTTTCCACGGATGGTGAGGCCCACCTCAGCGGTGGCATCCAGGAGCACAGGCAGAGCAGAGGGCTCCCGGCATCCCGGAACTCTCTCCCTCGGGGATGTGTCTCTCGCTTGCTCTCAGAGAGGGACAAACCTCAGGCCATGCAGTCCTGCTCCACTCGCATACCCTTCCACAACGCAAATTTCGTGTGTCCCTTACAGCCAGCTTGCTAAACCTAATGAGGTTAAAAAAAAAATGAGGCCAAATAGTTACGGTTATAGTCTTATTTAAAAATACAGAGCCAGACGAACTCCGGGCAATTATGCCTAGCTCTGGAAGTTACAGAGCAAGCCTTGCCTAACGTGCCACATAGCGGGAGCATTAGGGCCGCRCTGCGGAGCGCTCTGCCGGGACAGCGGCAGGAGCCACCGGACGCGGGGCAGCACCCCACATGTCTGGAGGGGAACGATCTGCGCTGGCCGGCTCTCCTAAAGCAGACAGAGACCCCCACTTCACTCTAGGAAGCTGGCAACAGTGGACAAAAACCTCTTCGTTTGACCACACAGCCGGTCCCAGTTGGTCCCAGCAGCTTCCAGGACTAGAAAGCTCTGTGATTGAGAAGGCCTTTTGTTACACAGCCTTTTTAYCCCAGGCTTCCGAGTACACGAAACCTAAATGAAACATGAGTTCATGCATGCAAATAAGCTCAAGAAAAAGACTCAAACAATAGAAAAATAACAAGAAGTGTGCAAGTTAAACTTCTAAGGTCAAAATCTTTCTAGCTGAAACAAAGAGGCTGCAGGACGTGCACACAGGCTCACCAGCCCTAAACCTTTTATTACTCACTCAACAGAGGGAACAGGTTCATTCGGGATTAAAAGAGCTGATGATTACTGGCTAGCAGTAGCTCCTAGAAGTGCCCTGCCTTCAACAGGCCTCCAAATCTCCTGGTCTTGACTCCGTTCCTAAACTATTACTGGGAGCAGCAGGACCAAAGCCAGAATTGTGAAGGGAACTGACAGAGTCTTAAGCTCACGCATGAGCCTGGAAATGCTCCAGTTGTGTGAGTCCCTCCTCCCCAATACACACGCTTGCCCCTGGCCCTCCAAAAATGCAAAGCACATGCAAAAGTGAGCATTTTGTTCGAGGCTATAACCAGAGATTTAGTAATAATTTGAATGCTTGACGTGCTCTCCTGCTGTAAAAAAAGGGTGATTAAAAAGGTATCAATGCTTAGAAGTGTGTTTTTGTACATTAGCTTCACTGGAYGTGAGGCACAGAGCCGGGCCGGGAGGCAGGCAGGAAGAGCAGCCAACTATCCTAACTGCTCTTGGGTCCTGCTTTAATGCACACTTTTGACCTATTCCAATAAACAGAAAACACTTAATTTTCTAATAAACTATTGAAGAAGAAAACAGGCTTCTTTGTATGGTGCATATCACAAACAGCTATTACATGCTCACAACTTCTTAACATTAGAAGACAAAAAAAAAGGGATTTCAATAAAGTGATATTTGGGTGATGTTCTACATCACTGTTTGAGGACAGTTCAATCTTGGTTCTGGATTAAATCTCGCTCTCGATTCATCTTGACAAAGAGAAATGAATAGGAAATCCAGGACCCAGAAACTGGGAAGATTTTATCTTTAAATCCAATTCACAACTAAAATCATCTCCCTTACAATGGACAGTTTTCCTACCCTTGCAGTTCACAGAAGGGTTGCGGTTGGAAGGGACCTCTAGGGATCATCCAGTCCAGCCCCTGCTCCAGCAGGGACACGCAGAGCACGGAGCACCCAGTTGCATCCAGGTGGGTCTGGGAAATCTGCAGAGAAGGAGACTCCGCAGCCTCCCTGGGCAGCCYGKGCCAGGGCYCCATCATCTGTACACTAAAGAAGTTCCTCCTCACGTGGCAAAGGCATTGCCGCTCTTGTGGGCTCTGTTACTAAAGATTTGGTAACGACTGGAATACGGGCCCCATTCTCCTGGGCTTTGTTTCCAAGTGGCCACAGTCTGCCCCAGCCTTGTGGCCAGCCTGTCCGCTTGTGGAGTCCGACATGGACTTCGGCCGTGCTGGACCTGGCACATGGAACAATTGGAGCTTTCTCCTGGCGCTGGGAACTTGTCCATCAGGAAGGGCCTGAGCTGCGTGGCAGTGGTCTGCGCAAGAGGACAGGGGCCATCACCCAGGCAGAGGCCAGGCTCAGGGATGGCACGGCTGGCTTCATTGCCAGAGCCACACAAGGACGTGTTCGTTCCAGCACCGAAAACGGCTGCTACAGTCACCACCAGTCAAGGCACTGGGAATACCATCCAAAGAGGAGCTTGAAATGGTGAAAAGAATTAAATCCAAGGCCTCTATTATGCAGCCTGGCAGCTTTATTTCAGCCAGGCAGCCAAGCTTGGGCMGGTACCCGATGAGGGTAAGGGAAGACAACAATCATTTCCTGCGTTTCATTTGGCTGATCTGCTTCACCCTCGCCAGGCTACCAGTCTTTAAATATTCCGARTAGAGGCTGTTGACTTTCTGCTGGGAGGTCACAGCGCCGTGGGCCAAAGCCAACCCGGCACTTCCCTCCCAGGCTGCCGGCTCCGCGACCGCTTCACCACAGAGATGTTAAGAAATAAGGTGCATCTAAGACGATGAAAACGGTTGTTCTCCATGAGGACTAAATGCTATTTATTTGGTACCGCAGCAAAGCTAGGTCAATTGCTAGAGTCTTCAGCAGAAGAGACGGCTCCTAGGAACGGTTTTGGATCATATACTCCTGCAACCACAACTTCCAGGGAAGGCAATTATATTTAAGAAATGACCTCTCAGAAACCACATCGACCATATGCAGTATGCGTTTCTCTGCATAAGGAGAGACAGAGACAGCGTGGCTGAGTGTGTACCAGATCCTTTACTTACTTTATGTTGATTTGTAGTGAGCTGGGCTCAATCCCAAGTTCTTGTGCTATCTAAAATTGACACGGGAGCCTCAGCCCGGCTGAGGACACTTGTCTTTCACAAAATCACCAAAAACCTTGGCCTGCTCAGAAAGGAACACGATGAGAGGTTTAAAAGACTGAACAGAGATGACGTTTATAGCTTTATAGCTATAGACTTTATAGCTCCCACTGCTCTCCCTACTCCAGAACGGGCGATTCCCAGGTTCAACAGTACATTAGTACATGTCAGTAAATTAGTCAGCTCTCCTCGGGGGCAGGGAAAAACAAACAAACAAAGCACCCAAGCAAGAAATATTATTATGGGACTAAAGAAAGTAACCGTAGAATATGACCAAGATGTTTTTGAAACACAAACTTGAAAGTTCACAACGCACAATCCAGGGATTCAAAATTGCTCTTCTACCATGTGAGTCAAACACGAACCTGACAAAAAGAGAGTGATAAACCAGAGTTTCCATTATTGGGTGAACACGAGAGGATCAAACATGGCCAGTCTGCCATATAATTGAGAAACCAACACACTGAGAAAACAAGAGAAGTTATTTATGCCCATGTTACATCCTGAGGTTTGGCTAAGTCAAGTCTCTGCCAATTGGGTTT
This sequence comes from Nothoprocta perdicaria, assembly GCF_003342845.1. Taxonomy (NCBI): domain Eukaryota; kingdom Metazoa; phylum Chordata; class Aves; order Tinamiformes; family Tinamidae; genus Nothoprocta; species Nothoprocta perdicaria. The sequence goes on along the minus strand of NW_020455470.1, from coordinate 945,817 downwards.
GTGAGAAGGGATGCAATTTCTCTTTCTTCCAGATTTAACTCATATGCTATCTGCAGATTACAAGTAAATTTTTTTTTTAAAATGGATCTGAATTAGTCTTTCCTTTCAGTTGTCTCATTTGCCAAGCTCCTCAGACTGTTTAATTCTGTAAAATGTGGAATTCACTTGAGATAAAGTACACCTAGAAAGTCCAGTAATGCAGCAAACAGCTTGCTTCTCTACAGCTTTGGTCACCAGATAAGACAGGAAGTAATTCTAATACATAATATACAAGAAACAAAATTACTACTTTAAAAAATAATTTGTCCTATGAGATTTTTCTGCTGTTCTGGATTGCCTTCCTTAGAATATACTGACATAATTGTGGTGTATCCTATATATCTAAAATAATGACATACCCAGGGAGTTTCAGTTCAGACATAAGATGGCTCTCAAAGTATTGACTGTTTTTACTTTGTACACCTAGGTAGTCAAGCTCATCTAGCATTAGTTACAATTAGATCTGGACAACATGCCAAAAAGAAACCTCATCTTCTTTAAACAGGTTCAAATGATATCAAAAAAATGTTTGGCTATTGGGAAATCATCTGTTTTAATAAAGAGGCTCTAAAAAAGCCATGTTCTTTCATTTAGTAATAGGCCATGTCATTGCGATTAAACTGGCCAGTAGTTCTCGCTTTCTAGGACACTTTGGGGCTTCTGTGTTGATATCATAAGGACTAAAGGCTAGAAACCCTTTGGAAGAGTTGCTCCAAAGCTAAGCACTAATTACCAACGTAGGATCATGTATCAACTAAAGTCTTTGCAGGCAAAGTTACCTATAAATACTTCTGCACTAGTACTTCCATTTCACCTAGAGGTTGAATTATCTGCTCAAAATCCTGCGTTGGAAGGAAAAAGAATTAGTTCCTATTTTTTCCACTTCATTTAGACCCTGTAAAACATTACGTCCTACCATTAAAACTGCTTAATGAAGAGCACTAGAGTAAAAGGCTGACGTGATTCATGAACAATGCCTACTAAATGCTGGTGCTCTGCCAGAGCTTGCCACAGGTTAGATGTGCCAAAAAATGAAGGAATAAAAGAAAAAAAAAAAAAAAAAAAAAGGCGAGCCTGCTGTGACAGGACCTGGAGTCACCTGGAGTGACACCAGCGTGTCGCTCGTCAAGGGGGACGTGGTTCTAACACCGGTTCAAACGCAGCAGAACCCGGCAGCGAGGCCTCGAGCACCATCCGTGCGGGGCTCGTGCCGCTCTCCGGAGGCCGACTTCAAAGGTGAGGCTGAGCCCAGCACGGAGGGCTTCTCAAAACCTACCTCCCTGTAGCCCGCGCAGGCCTTCCCGGCAGGACACCGGGCTCCTCTCCTCCTGCATCGACTCCTAAGGGGTGAAATACATGACTATTCCTGCTGTTGTGCCTACCACCTTGATGATACTCTCTACCTGCTTCATACAGTGCTGCTCGACTGAATGCTCCCCAGCTTACTAAGATCAGCCAGAATTGGGCAAATCTCATCTTACAGGCACTTTGTGGCAACCAGAGACTATAGCTGRCACTTCCAGGGAAGAGACAGACAGACATTCTGTCATCAAAAAACAAAACTAAAAAGGTCCGGTAAGACTGGACTTTGCACTAGGAGTGGAAAGGATGGCAGGTCCCAGGGAGGACTGACGCCTTCGCTGGCGCATCCAGGCAATAGATGCTGGCTCAGCACACAGCATACATTCAAAATCTGCCCAACTCCAACAACTCACTGCTTTAAGGAGTTGCTGCCTCAGACTCGCTATACATGCAATGAGAGAGGGGAAAAAAGGTTATAGAAGAGGAAATGCAAAGGACGGTCCTTACTCAAAACCTTACAGCTGTCCAACTTATTATTTAAGCAGTGCCCTAAGAATCCATCAGAACATATCAGAGGTTAGACCAAGAAGCCCAACAGTAGTGCAGAAGTTTGGTGGGAAAGGAAAGAAATGACAGCTATACAGTTACTTAATTCTAAAAAGTAATGCTCTCTGAATACGAATCTGCTCTTGCCTTGCCTCCCACCTTAGTGCTTAACATAAGGCATTACCATACCCCCCCCAGTTTTCCATTAAGTGGTACTGTTCAGGATATAGGCTGTACAGAGGCCACCCAACACGCACCAGGCACCAGCTGAAGCACAGCAGTAACCTTGTGTATGGTTCAGAACTGAGTTAAGGGTGGAGATGGGAATGAAGCCCAAGTTCCCACTGCCTTTTCTGGCTTGTGTCCAGCTATTACAAGACTCAAACTTGAATAAAGAACTGATAGATATTAAAGCAGCAGAGGACCAACAGGAGGAAAATATCTACTTAGAAATTTATTGACAGCTGAACGGGGTTTTCTTGTTTCTCCTGTTCACAAATGTCTCACACCAGCACAATTCCAGTTCTTATTCCTACAGTGGGTGCCTGCTCACATGTTGGTTTACATTAGCCATGAACTGCACTCCATTATCCCTACAGCTGCATCACCAGGATCAACTGGTGAAGCTCTCATGCTAACAGAAGTCARCACAACTCAGAGAACCCTGTCATTCACTAGCTCTAAAAGTGGTGGCTGTAATAAGCAGGGCATCCAACCCATCTCCATCAGGCTTTCTTCTTCTGTGCATTGGTGAGCAAATAACAGCTACAAAAATCTGAGAGACAGTAAACACTGCCTTCATTCAAGAATTACCTGCAACTTTGAACTGCTTTCACTTCAAAAAAATACCACCCGCTTAGCAATATTCTGAGGTTAGACAGACAAAAAAAAAAAAAAAAAAAGAAGAAAAAACCTTTTATACTCTTCTTATACTCTTTTATACTCTTCTCCTTGAAGAGTACAGAAGAACTGAGTTTGCAAATGCAAGCTTAAAACCAACACGGAGAAAAACAAACTACCTACATTCCTTGGAAAGGCTRTTCTTAAAATAGATGCTCGAATGATATCAGAGTTTTGCAGTACCACAGGGGAGCTGAACTTCAAGCGCTGAACAAAAGCAACCGACTCATCCCCTATGTGCAGAGGCTGCAAAAGCAGCTGCTCTGCATCTAGAARAGGAAGAGTTAATGCATCCATTCGTGCACTGCCTGCCTGCTGCCACATCGCCTTGAGCCCTGGAACATGGAGAAAGTGGTGCGAGGCACTGTTTTTTGTTTTTTTCTCTCTCTTTTTTTTTTTCCTCCTCCTAAATGCAGTGGGTCTGTGGAGGACAGTGGATGGAGACCGGCGTTATCAGCTGGTTGCCCAACACTTCCACGGCTGCCCATGCTCGGTTGTGACAGCAGTGCCAACTGTGCGACCCTGCAAGCGAAGAAGGGGGGAGAGAGAATACTGAGGGAGCACTCACCARTATTACTTCTTGCATGAAGCAGATTCAAAATAAATTAAATGCTTTCTCCTAGACCCTACAATTTGCATAATCACATTAACAAGATGGTCTTACACATGGGTAGAAGTGCCAAAACACTGAGATTTTAATATAATGCACRAACCATTATTAATAGAGGACAATTCTTTTCCATGAAGATCTAGGCAGTTGGACTCCAAGAGCTGTGTGATGAGGAGCAAAATATTGTTAGTCACCWGGGTATTTTCTTTAGTTAATATTCTGTAGCAACACAAAAACRGAACCCTGAGGTGAGCATTTGGAAAGATAAGTGTATGAAGGAATACCAGCGTACTCAGTACGAAGGAGCACACTCATTGCACCTGGTGCAACATTTTTTGGCTGCCAAGTAGAAATTATTGTGCATATAGAAACTCAGTTTTCAAGCAGCTTAGTATACGAGACTGGAAAGTGTTAAGCAACTGAATAAAACTTGAAGAAAACTTTCAGTTGAAACGTGTTGGCCGGTCAGTGGGATGGCTGGAAAGACAGGGTATATACAGAGCAGAGGGCAAGAGGGAGCCACCAGAGCGCCCGCGCTATGCGGCCTACACACGTTCCACAGAGAGGAGCCAAACCTCTGAAAACCCTCAGGGGAAAAAGCTGAAGCAATCTGAGCAGAGTCAAGTCACAGAAGCTGATCGTTCTCTGCTTGACGCAAACCGCTACGCGTTTCAGTCACCGGAGAGAGGAGTATGACTGCTGCCTTTCCAGGACGAACCATTCGTGCTGCGCTATGCCAGAGAACACCCTGAAGAACACCAATTGGAGAGATGCTGCACACGAAGGCCGTGGGCTAATTTACCAGAAATTCAGCCCAGCTATGCAGGATCCACCGGTCTATGACAGCAAGTCATAGAAATCCTCCCTTTGGAGCTGCTCACACCACTACTGGTGCCATCACTCAGAATCAGAGGGAGATGAAGGAGAGTTTGGGTCTAGTCATTTAGTACAGCCATTTCTCTTAAGCTTTAGACTACTTCTTAGGTATATCTTAACTATCCTCTGACAAACCATTTGAGAACACTGCAAAAATACATGTGAGTTTAAGCTGCAAGTCAAAACTCTCAGCTTTCTGGAAATTCAAAAAAAAWTCCCAAACTTTGCACCAGTGGAATGAAAAATGAAGTCTTACAGTCATCTTCTCCAAAAAGTCCACAGAAATTTATCTTTCAAGTGACAAGAGATGTAGCTACAGTCAATACAAGGTATTTAGAAGGACACTGAATATGCATTTGGTTATTTGGGAATGACAAAGGAGGTTTCATTTTCCTGTTCATAAGTCATCCAAATTAATTAGCACTTAAAATGGCAATGAATCACTTCCTGCAATAATCTATACTGGAGAAATTAAATTCAGTGAAAGGAGCCAATTTGCTGATTGTAAATTATCAGAGTGCCTGACTAGCTCACGTGCACACGTTGTGTATCATTTACTGGGAAACAATGGATGGACGCTTCTTCTCAGTGACCACACTGAGTCCTACCAAACGACCGGTTTATCACAGAAAAAAAATAAGAGTTCTAAAGAATTCAAGTCTAACATCATCAAGAGATAAAGCTGAAGAGGAAATATGCCGAAAAAAGTAATCAAGAAATAAGTTGAGAAACAGAGGAGAAAGGGGGGAAAAAAAAAGGCCTTTTTTTTTCTGAAGAGATGCACCAGAAACCTGTTCAAAGAGAATACTGCTATGAGGTTAATAATGAGAAGGATCCACGACTAATTATGAAGACACTTCTTGGCTAAAATCTGCAATGCTGTTCTCAAAAGATCTGTCTCTCCTCCTCCCTGTCATCAATAATATAAAGCTTAATCTTCAGTAATTTAGCTGTCATTTTCCTGCTCTTATCTGTATCTCATTGCTAGCATCAAAGCCACAATATTTCTGCTTGAGAAACCTTGCCCGGCTAACCTGCTTATCTGCAGTGAKGGACACTCCTGCAAACAGGTACCAAATTAAATGGCTTCTTTACTGTGATTATGATAGATTGAGCCATGCTTAATCTACATAATCAATTTGCTTCTGTGTTCAGCAGTAAYACCTTTTGCTCTCCTGGAAGCAGTCTGAGCATTGGTTGCTCTTTAGACAACTGTTTCTGTGGCCAGGGATGGGGCCAGCCTTCTCTGCAGTGTAGTACAAAAATGAATGAAGCTGCACCTGGAACTCYGGAATACAGCAGACTAGCTCTGAGGAAGGGGGAAACATCACGTAGGGAAGACTCATCTCCTCTGAACACTACCTGGGTATCATCCRTCAGTCCTAGGCAAAACTAGAGGTACTGTCCCAAGAGGATTAAGACACAGCCCTCTACACAGCCCTGGTGACCCTCTGCTCAGCCCTGGTGAGGCCACATCTGGAGACTGTGTCCAGCTCCGGGCTCCCCAGKACAAGAGGGATGTGGAGCTGCTGGAGAGAGTCCAGCGCAGGGCTACSAGGATGATCAGGGGCCTGGAACATCTGCCCTRTGAGCAAAGGCTGAGRGAGCTGGGCCTGTTCAGCCTGGAGAAGAGGAGGCTGAGGGGGGACCTGATCAGTGTCCATAGATACCTCAAGGGAGGCAGTGAGGAGGAGGGGGCGGCCTCTTTTCAGTGGGGGCCAGCGACAGGACTAGAGGAAACGGCCACAGGCTGAGGCACCAAAAGTGCCACAGGAACTTAAGGAAACACTTCTTGACAGTGAGGGTGCCAGAGCCCTGGAACAGGCTGCCCAGAGAGGTTGTGGAGTCTCCTTCTCTGGAGATCTTTAAAACCCGCTTGGATGCAGCCCTGTGCCACGTGCTCTAGGTCACCCTGCGTGAGCAGGGGCGTTGGACTAGATGACCTCTGAGGTCCCTTCCAGCCTTAAGCATTCTATGATTCTAGCTACTTGCCCAGTAGCAACGAGTCACTGCTGTAATTTCCTTTCCCCAAGTAATTCTTGCTCACTTAGAATCACAGAATCATTAGGGTTGGAAAAGACCTTTAAGATCACTGAGCTTAAGCATAAACTAGTGATTATGTCCCAATAAAACAGAAGAAAGTACTTAGCAATCTCAAGACCAGATGTAGGCTTGAAATAAAGTTGGCTAAGCCTTGCTTAGGTGTTAGCAGCAGAGGATGATACAGGCAATTTTAGAAAATCCTTGTCTTGTCAAAAATGTTTGCTTCATGGAAGACTCTGAAATGTATCCCCAGCTCTGCTTCAACCACACTATCAGGTCACTAAGGCCAGAAATTTCCCGCATTTCCTTCTACTTGTAAACATCGATCCATTTTGTTGAGAAGAATAAGTGAGAAATGGTATTTCCCACAAACTAAATAAATGCTTTATTTTAGGTTTAGTTGCCTTTCTTTAGAGTGCGACATTAAAAGTGCAGCAAAGGTTTGCTTCCTCATATACAACACGCTGAGATTTTTTTCCCCTGAAGAGTCCAACGTATGAACATTAGCATACAAGCTACTACTTGTTTCTAACTACTGTCCAAATGTGAGAGCTGAAAAACAAACAGGCCTGATGCAAAACAGTAATGAGCATGGACAAAGAATGATTCCTCTAACTCATTATCTCATTATGGCTTTGACACATGTGGGAAAAGGCGTTGTCCAGGCCTGTGCAGCTGGGGAGACGACAGCTACAGCAGCAACATCTCTGCATCTTCGTAAGAGAAAGACGGAGGAGAGAGGAAGGGAAGAAAAAATCTGGCAAGGGTTGCTGGCACAGCTTGACTTTGGCTCAGGCAGAAATAAAAGCTTGAATTAAACAAAAATAGATTCAGGAATGAACCAGTGACATTTTTCTGAAAGTTTGCATTTGGTTTTAATTAGGATGCAGGATTCTGCGCTGAAATGGATGAAGTGAAGGCGCGCACGTCCTATGCTTCCCGAGATAACTGACAGATCCGAAACCTACTCATGTCTTCTTGAAAGGTTAATTAAAGACCTATTTGGGAGAGCAGCTCCACAGGGGAGCTGAAGCGGGAGGCCTCTCCAGCGGGGAGTCCTGAGGAGGAGCTACCCCTGGCATCTCCATCCCCCTCCACTGGAAAAGGCCCGGGCAGCAAAATGAGCCAAGTGCTCAGTGACAGCTGCCACCGAGAGCCACAAAACGGTTTTGAGCAACTCCAGCAAGAGCAGCACCCCCACAGCAGCCCACGGTGTTGGCAAGTGCTCTTTGCTGGAGCTCAGGCCAAGGCTGATGCACGTACCTTGTGGAGGCAGGGTCAGAATCATCACCATCCGGCAGTGAAAATCCGTAGGGAATTTGGGAAGCTAAAGCAGGGTGATTCCCTCAGGATCAGTCTGCAGTTAAGCCAGAAATAGGACACGGGCACCTCTGCAGCCTCAAAGCGCTGCAAGGCCTAAGTCTGGTCTAGTTCATCCAAGCATCATTAAAATACAAGTCAGCTTTAAGTCTGTATACGGGAAGCCCATTTGAAGAACCTATTCCACTTTAAGAAATGTTATCAGAATGGAAAATAAGACTTTCATCCTTTGCGCAAGGCTCTGTGGATATAAGTGACCTTTGTCTGTGTAGTAATTTAATTTACCAAGAACATGAGGAAAGTCTCAATTAGGTCTGAGTAGACCAGTGCACCACGACAAGGGGGAGACGCATGTGGAGACACACTGATGAAGAGCACTCCTCACGCACGTCAGGAGATACTGGAGCTATCACACAAGGAAACATTAAAAGCTGCTGGTAAAAGCAAGTTGCCCTGGTTGCTCAGCACGTAAAGGCAATCACTGCAGAAGGGGCTGAGCAAACACCCAACGTGGAGGCACACCGATCACAGGGGCCTTGTGATCCTCTTTGCAAAGTAATGCCAGGGAACTGTGGTTGCCAGAGGAGAAACAGCTACTGATTTAAAAGAAGTCCTAAGAAAAGGAGAGGAAAGACAAAATCAGAATGGCAATCAATCATGTACGCCTAGGACTGAAAAAAAAAAAAWTTCTGCAGCCTTCATAGGACTGATTTAGCTGTTTCTAAATTGTTTCACTTCTGTTGCATAAAATTTTTCATTTTAGATGCGATTAATTCTTTGATAGCCCTTGGTACCTGTTCAAAGTTTCTCAAATGCTTAAACAGGAGGTTTTTCAGAGTACAAACACGATGATCAGAGAAAAGACTGGTAAGAACGAGAGGACAACAGAAATAATGAAAGGGTAAGACAKGACTACCACTCTGTTGCCTACTGAAAAGGTGCACGTGACATTCACGTGGGCAGGACATCCCAGCAGAAAATAATGCAGTAAAGGACATTTATAGATGCACAATTCCTGCAGCACACTTTATTCAGTAGAAATGTGAATTATGTAACTCCCAATATCCACTCGTCAATTCAGACACGACATCTGTGTATACTCAATCCTACAAAATTCTTGGCCAGAAAAAAAGCCAGCAAAGCTGTCATTTAGTCCCATTTCTGCCATTCAATCCAAAGCCGCCTGCTTCCTTCTCATAAAACAAAGGTGCACTCTTTGAACTCAGATGCACAATTTTTCAAGCTTAAAAATAAGTTTGGTATTGAGTCAGAAGCACCTCTCTGAAATCAGGTTATGTCAGAGAGGCTTGAAACACAGTTGTGTGGGCAGGTTTTTTCATATTGGAGAAGACTGGTTAATATTAAGCTTCCAAAATGCTGGTCTTTTGACTGCAGTATCTCAGGACATCAATTAGACACCATTCCATTTGAGCTATCTGAAAGATTACACAGACAAAACAATCTCCCCTTTTCCCTCTCCCAGCAAACCAGCGAAGTATCTCATCTGCAAACACTTATGTACAAGAGTTATTTGTTCAAGTTCTTTATTCAAGGTTCCCAAGAACACTTGGGATTTAAAAGCAGCATTCCTACCTGCCAAAGCAATCCCAAGCCTAAGGCACGCTCTCGCCAGCGGCGCATCAGGTCTGCTTGCAGCATTAGCACACACTATATATGTATGCATGTGAACTAGCTGTCACTGAAACAGGCACTGCGTAAACGACACCTCATTTATGCACTTACCTCATTTACATATTTACTCATCTACWCTTAGAGTCTGTATTTCAATGAACCAGCTCATACAGATCAGTAACATCAAAATGAGGGTTCACAGCAAATTCCTAGGAGCTTACAGGTGCCTTCATTAAACTAACTCAAAACACTCAAACAAGAAAAAAATTGAATGCAATGCTGGTTCTGGCATTTCGGATGCAAACGTAAAGCAATTAAGCAGTTAAGAACACAATATACAGCAGCCTCTTATCCCCTGGGCATTTCCCTCCCTTCTAGCCCAGAACATTTCAGTTATCCTGCAAATCTGCACTTTCTAACATCGATCTGCTCAGCAATACTCATAAACGGCAAAATACCGAGTGCAGCCAAGCCTTCAATAAGGCCATTTCCTAAGCAATCACGAGGCATTCTTCTAGCACCCATCTGGGGAGAGAGGGCAGAAAACTTACCCCATCTGGTAGTGCCCTCCAGCATACAGCACTCACAAACTCATTTGTGTCGTCTTCTTTCCGGTCCTTGTCCAGGACACTTTTGACTGTATCAAATTTGAAGGTCAGAAGTGTCTTTGAGAGGCCCTTATAGTATAGGTACAGGGAATTATTYTCACTTCCTAGAAATAAAAAGTGAATATACAAGATCACATTCTAGAAGCACGCACAGGTAAATAACGTTTCTTAGCTCTTTCATGCTTTAAGTAAAAGACAATAGAATTCATCGTTTTAGTCATTATCTCACCACAAACGGTTGTGGTGCCTTGATAACTGGAATTGCTCCATAACAAACACTTAGGGTGTTAAAAGCAGATCCAGGCTTTCTGAAAACATAATTGTGATATGCAGAGCACTTGCAAAATAYACAGGATCCTAACCTTACTCCCCAAATTCCATAGGGTGTAGCACTTTGCCTGAGCAGAACAGGGCATCTGCACTACAGCATGAAACAGTGCTACARCCAGTTCCCTCGCTGTTACAGCTATGTTGTAGGCAGGATTTTTACAGTTTTGCTTGTGCTAATCAAGTACGACAGCTTAGTCTGTGGAGGTTTGAGTAAGAGACACCAAATGGAGCACATTTGCTTTGTTTTYATATCCAGCCAAATTTCTGCACTGCAAGCTGTACAAACATCACAAAATACAAGATAAGGTCCTTGCAGAAGTGCTGGAGTGAGCGTCCTACACATCCATTGGTGATGAGCCTGTCACTGTTTTSTCACCGAGGCCTCTGGATTTAGAGGCTGAGCAGTCCAATTCAGGCAATAAAAAAAGACCAAGGGCCAAAGGGGTTCATTTTTGAAGACGATATGATCTTCTAGGAAGCTATTCAGAATAAAGGTGTTAAGATTTCACCATGCAGAATATTGTACAAAATTAAACCTACAGGACGACTCAAATGATCCAGCCTACTGCATTTCCTTAGAAAGCTGCAGAAGGACCTGTCAGTTATCTTAAAAGACATAAGTCATAACAACAGCAACTAGGTGAGCAATCAAATTTTTGGTGACAGCAAGTCTGAATCATCATGTGCAATGAATCCATCTGACAYGGAGAAAACTAAATACAGGCTCCTTTAGCCTAGGACTCTACAACATTCTCTGGGACRTGGAGAAGAGGGTGGAAGCTCTTAATCTTCTATAGGAATCATTCTGGCTACTTGGTACATGTCCTTGCGTACTTTGCAATTGSTGAGGCAGAAGCTCTGTGGAGTCACGTAAGCATTTTGCTGGATGGCTGCTCTACTCACCACAGGCGATGTAGTCTCCGTTGGATGCCAGCCCCACAAAGTTCTTCTCATTGATGTGACCCTTGAAGGAGCGCAAGCAGTGAGGCTTYCCTACGTTCCACAGCTTCAGCTGACTGTCTGTTGACCTAAAAGCAACACCTAAAATTACCCTGCTGCCGCATGGCAGGTAACGCAGCTTGAAACGCTGCTCTTTAATACTCTGCCTGCAATGCAAGTGTGGGACGTCGTAGTGCACTCCAGGAGATTTATCCCGCTTTCAATCATATGCAGCTCTGGCTGAACTCAGAGGAATATCACACTATTTTAAAAGCCTGTCAAAAAGCGTTACATGTTTGAATACAAAACTTCTCCCAAGTATTACTCTTYCTTTCCACCTATCAGTTGTGGAGTCCTCCACTGAACTGAATAGCCTTTGGGCCATCATTACCTCCTCCGTATCCTTCACCTATGCAGGACAAGCTGAAAGTATTTTTTTTTWAAACCACCACAGCATAGCAAAATCTGTTCCTTTCTGCCTGATGGCTAAAATTGTCATTCATGCCTTTACAGGATTCAAGGTAAGGAACAGTCTCCCCCACCTCCAGATACCCTGAAATCAGGATACCCAATTCCTTTGATTCTGTCCAATATCAATCAACAGCATAGAAAAACCTATTTTAGGTTTTAGGCACAGAATTTTTATTAGCATGAAAACTGATATGCCTTTCTCATGTGTAATTGAGACTGTCGAAGTGCAAATATAGACCTCGAACTTTTTTCCCCTTGACAGGAAAACTAAATATCAAAATATAAAACCCCGCATGTAAAAATATTGCTTTATTTTCTATGAGCAAACATTTCTCTTTTGGCAAAAGAGAGGATGCGTCGTCACYGCCTGGTAGAGCTCAGTTGCTACAGGATGGTACAATCTACAGGAAGATTTTACGTTTCAGAGAGATTCTGGATAGTTTATTCCACCCATCTGAGGGGACTTGAGACTCTCTTATTGCCCAGTTCCTCTCTGGTACTCGCCAGGCTCTGCAATCCTAGCATTCAATCACCTATGGTGACAAAACACACAGTGTGAACAAATGCTCGTGCTGGGGGCGACCAGACTCCACCGCCGCGGAGCGAGGAAGCAGCAAGCAAGCAGGTAGTGCCATTCACATTGGGAAGGGAGAGACAGAAAGAGAATGGGACCAGGAGGCTTCCTAGGGCAGGGTGGCAGTTAATGGTCCCTCAGAACAACTCGGATTAAAACTGTCTTTTTCCCTAAGTATTAATAGTCAAAGGAAAAATCCAATATTCATATAATATTACCACTGACATGACACATTAGTCCTGTACCAGCGTCACATTTACCTAAAATACTCAACGRAAGGGGAGATGCACCTCATGCTATACTGCAAAACCTTATCTCAGACCTGGCACCTGTAATGACAGGAGTGATAAGGGAGCTGCAACCAGATTTGTTAGTCATTCGTAATAACAGCAGGAGGTCAGCTCAGAAAGAAGCCTGGGAGCTTTATCTCTAGAACGATGGCTTGAGAAGAAGTAAATTTCTTATCTTAAATCTTGACCACRGGAGCCCTGAGAGAGTGTTTATTTGGTTTCTACACCCTATCTGTATTCACTGCTGCCCTATGCTGTACCTCACTCTCCCTTCTTTTCTCTTCTACTTACGATCACACCTCATAGAGGAGTTAAAAAGCACACTACTGTTTTCTTCTGGCCCTGAGATCCACGTACTCACCTCCTGTTTTATGAGGGCAGCRATATTATTTTTTAAAACATTGTTTTTAAAAGCTTCAGAGTCACCTAGAGAATAAACTTTTCTGGAGGCAAGATAAAGCAGCCAGAGACTAATCTCTGGTCTCCAAGCTACTACATTCCTGTGACAGCTTCTGCTATTAGCTAACCCATCAAAACAGCTTTTTATAATAGGCACTTAACTTCCATATTTCTGTGTTATACATTTGAAATCTCTTTATTAAAATATAAACACTTAAAACGTATGACTAAGGGAATGCTTTTACTGCTAACAAAATCCTATCAAGCTCTAGCTTTGTCTTCATCGCTTTGAGTAACGGCACCATAAAAGAAGGAAGTTATCTGCCACTGTAGTGCCAGGAGAGGAAAATGCCATTGATCCTTCCGATGCGAGAGCGCTCTCTTGGTTTCATGTGTTTTCCAAAAAAGATCGTGGATGTGCTGCTCTGTTAAATCAGCCTCTCTGTAAATCAGCACCGSAATCAATAGACAGCACTAACCAGCAGGCTGTTCTGAACATCCCAGAGGTCAAAACTTAACTCTCGGGGCAAAATAAGTCAATGCATCTATAAAACAGCTCTAGCTAGAAAGCAAGAGATTATGAATATACACACATTTTTCCCCCTCAAATGAATTAATACTTGGTTCTCGGGAGACAATAGTGTTGTCTTCTCTCCTCTATCTCTTTTCAGAAGACAGACAGGAAAAAACAATGTTCTCTTTACCACTTCTTTGTGCACAAACAGCAAAAGATACACAATTCCCCTGTCCAGCCAGGTCCCTCACTYTGCTGTTGCCTATCCAAGTTTGACAGCTCTGTCAATATTTCTCCCCAGGAATAAGCAGTCTCGCATGGCCAGCTCAAATGGGACAGGCCCCTATGGTCACTTGATCATGGCTGTCAAATATTCCCTCCCTTTTTCCACTCCTATTAAATGCTACCTTCCTACCCAGGTTTGGTCAAAGTACAAATTAATTTGCTTGGTGTTCTAGGTATGAGGTTATACCAGTATGGAGAGCTATAACGATAATGGGAATAGGAAAGGAACTAATTAAAAACAGTATCTGAAATCACTACAGAACCTTCCATCACACCAGTGGAATCAGGGTAACTCACCGACAGCTGAATACTTATACATCCACCTTGCAATACTCTGCCTAGGCTCCAGGCTTCTAGAGCAAGCTGTGCAGCAACCAAGGATAAAACTGGGCTGGATGCCCATCTACGTGGTAAGCAGCAGCAAGCAGCTTTTCAGGGGCCAGATCTCCCGTGTGATCCACCTCTGCTGCCCTCAGGTGCTCTATGAGATCAAGCATTTTATGAGCAGAGCTGCAGCCCCCAAAATCGCTTCTCTTCTCCCCATAGTGTGAAAGTGCTCTCACTCCTGTTTTATTCATGAGAAGCTTATACGGCATCATGCAAGCAACATCTTGCCATGGAATCCCACAGATGTGCTCATTCCCACAGGACTGAAAACGTAGCGTGAACCGAGATGGCCATGTTTGGCCTTGGGGCAGACGTGTCTGGCCATGTAACTGAGCAGAAGTTGGAGAGTTTAGTTCTTCGGTGTCTCCGTAACAGACCTCATGGTCTACCCTGGCAGAAAAGCTACATACCATTAATACCATGAAATATAATTTTTCCTTGAATACTTTCAAAGTTGTTGAGCTCCACAAGAGGGTCTTTGCAGAAGAGATTAGGAGATTACGATAAATTGCTCACTCAGTCCTTCTGACTTACTTTTAGACAGTGGCTAAAAGTCCCTTTCAGATCTAGCAGCTCTGTTTGATCACTTCTGTCACTCACCAGTTGGTTTTTAGTGCCCTTTTGCTGGTAGTTACTACCTTGCAGGCTCTGCCAGTACCCCCCTCCACAGCAGGTCCTGCTCAGCAGCACCTCCAGCCCACATAGGACTTTGGGAAAGGAATGTCTGCCTGCAGCTTCCCAGAGCTGGCCTTTGCGGTCAAAGCTTGGAAGAGCTCGTGTTTGTACTCCTCCTAAGTTCTTGGGCTCTCCGAGAGCCAAGTGACACCAGGAATGAATTTCTATTTCGGTCTTACAAGAAGCCACAATCTGCTTCCTCCATGAGCAGAAGCTCGCCCGCACGTGGTGCGCTCGCATGCAGACTCGTGCCGCTGTGTCTATGGAGAGGACCTGAAGACTGCCAGGAGCTAAGGGCCGACAAGTTTATAACCCACATAAAAGAAAATACTTACGCAGAGACAATTTCTTCACCACTCACAAATTTTGCGTAGGAGACTGCTTTGCGATGCCCCTTGAACACCATGATCGGCTGCTTAGTGTTGCGAAGATCATAGTAGTGAACACAGTGATCTGGAGATGACAAGAGACAAAGCTTATTTGACGGGAAGATGCAGGAAACATYTAAGAATTAGTCAGCTCACAACAGACATCCTGACTACAGCTTTCACGTCTCACTTAAAGCCTCATCCAGGATAAACAGTCTGCACTGGATGAAAAGAGTGCTTAGACCCCAAACTGAGTCCCTGAGGGTGCAAGCAGCCTTCCAAAGAGCGTGGGGGGAAGGCACACGCGCACGCATGCATCCTGGCCCGAGCCCTATTTACCCAACCCTCCCATGTGCAAGACAGCAGCTAGCAGGAAGAGCAACACTCCTGCTTTTGCTTCCTGGTTCCACGTCTGGCCATTCAAAATGCCCGTTTCTAAATCTGCGCCCCTCTCCCCTCCACAATCTGCTCCTTTTTGGAAAATAGAAGATGCTTAAGTTAAAGACTCAGTTTGTCTTCTACTTAATTTGGATCACAGAATACACAGACTAAATTTCTTATACGTGTCCTAAACGCATAGCCTTTCTGTTTTCCTTTTCTTCTGTCCTTTGATTTCATTACAAATCAGGAAAGAATTAGCATTTCTCCTCGTGAGAAAACAGGGACCAAACTCCACTTCTTCTAAAAACTAATTCACAGATGTGTTGCACTGCCACAGCCACATAAAAGGAAATGCAACAGAGCTMGTGATATAGTTTATTTTCTACACAAATAAATGTCGATTCCCAGGAAAGTTAAAAAAACAACAACAAAAAAAAAAAACAAAAACAAAACCACCACCTCCCAAACCCRCAAGAGATCTAAGACCCAAACTCCCCAGCACTCTTCAGCTCAGCAAGGTTAATAAGCTTTTCCTTTCCCAACTTTCAGGCTTTAATGATGAGCTCCATTTAGTGAGGCACTGCCACTTGGGAAGCAGAGGGAAAGACGCGGGAAGGCACCGTGGCCGAGTAGGGAGCCTCCTTTTGCACSGAGCCCCTTGCTCGCAGGAGATCAGCCGACAACTGTCCTGACCCTCCTCCCACTGAAGCAACAACACATCAGTGAAGTTTAGGATTGTGATTACTTACAAAGGAATCTGAATGCCAAAAGCTACGGTTACTTTTCTGCTTGGCCGGAATTTCAGAGCAGTGTTCTCAGCCTTACAAACAATTCCCCGCTGGCTCAAAGTCCCGTGCAGTTTGAGAGAAAACTGGATTTACAGCAACTCGGTTACAAAATCGGCTACAGCTACAAACACTGATTTTGGATGAGCAGAGGCAGCTTTTTCTCCTGCAGCAACAGGCAAACTGGCGCCTTTGGCAGAAGCATCCTCAATGAACAGCCAAGCAGGCAAGTCATCTTCCCTTCAAAATTCCTTCAGCATCTCACGCTCCGCCCATCCAGCACCTTTCTGTTAACTGGAATTAATCAAGCAGTGATCAAACCGCCCCGCTGTGCTGAAATTGGCGGCCCTCGTGCCYGGTGCTCCAGGCACCGGGACGCGCCAACACTCCGGCCGCGCCAGYGGAGCCCTCAGAAGAGCCAGGACTCGATCAATGGCCCAGAGCGCTCCTCCGCTCTCGACATGTTATTTGCCTTTAGAACAAAAAGGCGTCGCGATAGACTTCTGTAGCAAGGTCCTCACTTTCAAAGGGAGCTGGTATTAAGCATTTCCGTTCTTTTAATGCTATTTGGGCATCTAAGGCGAGCACTCTGAAAACCTCAGCCAAAGGATCATGCATCCTCCGAGCAGGCTGGTGTGCAAGCCTGGAGACCTACAAAACAGCTAAAGAGCAACTGTTACTTTAGCAAGCGGAGTAATTGTAGCAAGGCTTCCCATTAGGAGCCAGTTGGCGGATAAGCCTTTAAAAAAAATCTATTTTTACTCCGAATGTCATCCTCGTCTCCAGGTGGACTGTCATTAAGATACCATTTGAGCACTTCAGATTTTATCCTTTAGAGGATGAGCCAAGGCAAGCTGCACCCGTGCACGGCTTGAAGGAAAACGTATGCCCGAGCAGCTGGAGGAGCACGGGAAGCGGGCAAAGACAAGTGCATGTGCAGCAGAGACGCGCAGCCCCTTCGGAACGGGGCACCGAGCCGCTCAGGGCCGCCGGCGTCTGGGTCGGCAGCGCAATCAATCCCTGCCCACTCCAATCAGCACGAGTCCAGAGGAATGGCAAGGCCACTGGGCTCTAAAATTAGCCACTTAATTATTAATTGATTGCTTTGACAGCTGAAGGGTTAGTGCTCAATTGAGTTTTCTCTCCCCACCCGCCCCGCACCAACTGAAGCAGCTATTTTTAAGTAGATATATCAAGACAAATGCTCAGTGCATTCGTTAAAATCAGAACAGGTGGTCATGATTTACAATTAAAGAGATAGTCTTGCTTTTAGGCCATATGGACTTGGAGAAAACAAGATTAAAAAAAAACCCATCAGCTGAGGATGCAGAGATCTTAAAAATGAAGGTAAATGAGGAAAAAATACAATCCGCAGGTAGTCCAGTGAGCAGCATCTTGTGGCAAATGCTGATGAACCAAAACTGCCTGCCATCGGCAGCATCCCGGCACGCTGGTTCAGCCCAGGTGGACAGGGGAGTTCAGCAAGGGAAAGCAACGGCGAGGGCCAGCACAAGGCAAGGAAAACAGAGACACACACGTGCAGGGAGAGCAAATAGCGCTCCAAACTCTGCAAGTGCCCTTAAACCTGCCTGCAACCCGAGCCTGGCCACAGCAGCCTAGGAGGTCACGGAGCGCTCGACTGCCAACGCGCGCACACTTGTTCGCTCCTTGCTTCGCTTCTTGAACGCGAGCCCTAAAATCACCCAAGGGGCTCCGCAAATGTTTGTGTCTCTTTCCCATTCCTGCCCAGAACGAGCTCGTTTAGAACTACTCCAAGCTGGAAGCCAAGGGCTTCCACGGGCTGTGCCTAAAACCTCATGYGCCTATTGCCCTAGCCCGTGGCCACCAAGAGCTCGGCGCCTCTCTGGCTTTTCCTTCTGCATTCTGACTTAACCCGAAGCATATGCAAGATAATGGGGAGAAAATGTGTAAATACCACAGTGAACTAAACACTCAAAGCTATTCTTGCCTGATTCAGTGTTGCAGAAGAAGCTGAGCGCAACAGGATCCTACTGCTGCTCCTCAACATTCATTTTTTTCCTGACAGGTCATATTATATACATATTATATATATTTAAATAGACTTGTATTTTATATATATATATTTAAATAGTTCCAGAAGGCAAAAGGAGGAGTTCAGTTCTGTTACTGCTGCCCAAAGGTCTCAGACCACAAGCGCGAGGTATCAAATCAGGCCTTKCCTTTCCCCTCCGTCACCTTTGGGCCAGCAAGTGACAACCAGCCAAGGATTCGGACCTCTCATCGGGAGCACTGACAAGCCCAACAAACCTTCGGAGACCTCAGTGGCTTTCCAGTAAATAYAAGCAGTGTCAGCAGGGACGAGCGTCGCTCACTGCTCCCCAGCTCATGTGTTAGCCGCTGCAGCAGGGCCAGCGGGAAGGACGGGGCAGCTGTGCGTAAGAACTGGCCACGCGACTGCATAAAATTTAAGAAATCATTTTCCAGAAGTTACAAGCTAAGAATTATCAAGAATTATTAAAAGGCTCCAGTTCAGAAAGCTCTATGTTTTTAAACCAGCAACAAGCGGTCAAGATTGGTATTTTTGCCCACAGTGATTTTCCTCAGGTTGAGAAACACTGTTAAGGRAACACCGAGCAGTTAGCACAAGGAGGCTCTGGGGGCTAATCACCTCACCACAGCTCCCACAATTTATCAGGGAACTTTCTTTTTTATTTTCACTATATCTAGGGATGGGTACTTCTCAGCTGATCAATGTTTACATCACTGGAAAAAAAAAGKAATTTACATTGTTCTCAATTTTTACGTGTCTATATACCTGAGAACATAAGTGATGCTCACTGCTATATTTCAGATGAATGTTACAGCCAAGACACCCATACTCAAAGAAAGCTGTAGGATAGGGAGCCAACTGGTACAGAAGCAGGAGACGGTCAGAGCTCACTGCAAGGCAAAATGCCATTTTTAAGCCTACCAAGCCATTTTACTGGTTTTAGCTTTTCTTTTTTTCCCATACCAAACTTAGAGGTTACGTTCATTTCAAACATTAAACTTTTAGTTACAACCTGCAAAGTTGTATACACCTCCTGCTATAGCTCTTCTGCCAAATCAGGAGAGTAGATCTGTATTTGACCTTAATTTTTCCTTGACGATGATTATGATCTATTTGTGTCATTTGGTCTCTCAGGTCATTGGCTGATTATTCCCTGTTTCATATGAAACTTGAATTTGGCTCAAGGGCTGATTCTACCCTAGTGAAACTCTGTCAGCATTACGAGTTAAGGGGTCTTTTTGGAACCTGATGGAGGTGTGGGGCAGTGTACCTAGGTGACCTGCCCAACAACACACAATTTAGACTGAGTCAAAGCAAAATTGAGGCAAATGAGGTATTCTTGCTTGCCTCCAATTAGGTTATCTTGGAGAAACCAAAACAGCAACAACATAAGCAGCCCACAAAGCATCTCTAACCASAAAGAGGATGAAAGGCAGGATCGTGTGGAGCTCTTGATTTTATTTCTATTGTCAACTGTGTGTGAAACTTGATTCAAGTATCTGTGGATTAGAGGACATCAGGCTATATGTATTATAACTCCAGATATGGCATTCCATAAAGCCACCTTAACGGATTTTTGTTGAACATATATAAACAATAGAATAATATCATTTTAACATCAAGATGGATTAATAAAGAAGTTCCTATTTTTTGCTATGCTCAGTGCAATTTCCTATAAAAGAGAAACTTGCATCTTTGGAGGAAAAACCTTTGGCTAGATTATAAACAGAAACAGAACCAAGAAGTTTACACACAGCTTCAATTTTGACTCTTTCAAAACACGTCTTYTGTCAGTGAAAAGCAAGCAGAAGGAGATAAAGAGGGACAACTCTCTTGACTTAAAAATAAACTCAATCAACAGCAGTCTGTGATAGCCCCACGTGCTGGGTTGCAGTACCTTGGGATGACTCTGCACATTAGAGGTCTTGGYCCTCACACAAACCTGGAGAAGTACCAGGTAAACAAGGCCTGCTCTCTCAAAAACTCGACAAGCAAGGACAACTGCTATCAMATCTAACCCCTTAAGATGAAGCACTTTAACTTAGATACCCTTTCACAGGAAAGCAGACCTACAAGGGCCTCCATGCGATGCTTGACCTGGAAACTACCTAACAAGTCACACACACCGAGAGAGTAAMTTAAAAGCAATTCTTCCACCTACCTCTACACCAGGAAAAACAGCCACCTAGCAAAGTCAGCAGGATCTCCAAAAAGGCTGTTCAAAAGACAGCTCAGAATTCATAGGGATAGAAACAGAAAGACATTTCATCTTTATGTGGAAAACAGCTTTTATTTGAAATCCACTTTGCTCAAGGGTCCTAGAAGGCACAGAACCATGTAGGTTGGAAGGGACTCCACGTGGTCCCACCTCCTGCTCAAAGAAGGGCCACGTGTAAAATTAGATTCAACAACAACACACTAATTTTGCTCAGTAATTTTCAAATTACGTTTTCATAAACTCTCTGCTCTAGGCTACCTTGGAGAGTACTCCTATTCATAAAGACTAGACATATCTATTTGCTATCAAAATTTGCATGAGAAAGTTGTTATCAGCAGAAGAGGTGAAAAGTTCTCCCTGAGCTTTCAGCACTGCAATGTAATTGCTTAGGTAGTGCATTGCAGTGCAAGGCTCCTGCCTCTCAGGTATCTGAGGTTTTCTCTAGCAATTCCTACACGCCAGAAGCAGCCAGAAGCACTGCAAAGCAGCCTGACTCCTCCTTCAATGAAGATGTTTTCTTACTAATAAAGAAATGATACTGAAAAATCATTCCGTAGCTTTTACCAAGACTGTAACAACAAAGGGCTTTGAGATCTTCATGTGACTGGGCTGGATTTGTACAGAACCATGCAGGCTGCAGGTCTGGTCTCTCCCACACCGGAGCAGCAGAGCAGAGCCCAGCTTTCACGTATCGGTCGCATTCTGGAAGGGAAGTTTGGAGATGAAGCACGGGACAGCTGAAATCTGCTGCTTTGCAAATAACACAGCCAGACATGCACCTTCACACAGGAACCCCAGAAACAGTTCATGGATCTGCACCCGGGCAGAATATGGGGGGAGAAAAGGGTTTCCAGGGGGTCTCTACTGTAGCAGAGGAAAGGCGGAGCAGCATCTGGCCTCTCAGAGTGCTCAGGAAATCCCGGAGCTATAAAATTAGAGCTATTTCTTCCYGCTGTTAGGGGGAATGTTGGGCTATGACCAACACAGACTTTGGCCTATTGTAAGTCATTATAAGCCTGGGAGGGGAGTAGGGGAGGAAGAAAATATGCTGGTTATCGTTATACAAGGGAAATYGAGATTAAAAATGGATTTGATATAAAGATCCTCTGACAGACTAAACTATATAGAAGATCTTGCTGTAGAATGCGAGGTGCTATTTTCCACATGCAACATGACAAATGAAGTGACTAAGAGAAGAGAAAAGCCCTTCTCAGCCCAGCCCCTCTGCAGAACTACGGTGTGTCATCACTGCACTGCCGGCTTTTATTATTCCTGCCTACACCTGCATCTCAAAAAACCAAGCAAACAGAACAAAACAAAAATCTATTCTAGCACGCACATAGACAAGCATAATTAAAATGTTTGCTTAATATGACTTTGTATTTACAGTTGTCTGTGCTAGGAGAAAATGCCAAAATTAACATACTTTATTTAGTTCTGCCATTAAGATGAAATCACTCATTTGATGCATTTGCTTTATCTCTTTTTGCCTGGACTTCCCCTTGCAGTAAGGTGGCAGCTCTTCCTTGAATTGCCATTTTATTTTGCCCTATGGGAAGCTTAGTGCTCTATTCCAAAAGCGACCCTGTGGTCCACAGCAGT
This sequence comes from Nothoprocta perdicaria, assembly GCF_003342845.1. Classification (NCBI taxonomy): domain Eukaryota; kingdom Metazoa; phylum Chordata; class Aves; order Tinamiformes; family Tinamidae; genus Nothoprocta; species Nothoprocta perdicaria. The sequence continues at coordinate 923,691 of NW_020455470.1, read as the reverse complement.
GATCCAGAACAATATTCCCATTTTGTATTTCATGTGCACATCCAAGCTGATTTGGGATGCAGYACTTTGTTTCTGCTATTAGAGTTCTGTCTAGACAAACCGCCTCAAAAACACATTTTGCTGGATTCCAAAGGAGCTCCCACATACACTTTCCTCATAGGTGACACRCATTTATTGGCCACCAAAATAGGGATTTAAGTATGGAAGAGCATTCAACAGGTTTTTCCCACAGGTCAAAACTCTCCCCAGGTGCTCTTGTCTTAGATCACGTTCTGAAGACTATACAAGTCTAGCTAAGGTCTATTCGATTTATTTTTCTGGTGGCAAAACATGAGAAATCCGACAAGTGAGCAAGCCCCAGACCCAGCAGTGCTCTGAAGAAGACTAAAGGGAATTTTCCAAAGCAGCGAAGGGCAAATGGGTGTTTGGGGACRGCCTCATTTTGCCACTTCAGTCTGCCTCACCTTCCCACGCTGCAATACAGAYGATGGGCAATTGTCTTCAAATGGCATGTTTAGGCAGCCCAACCCTAATCCAGTCTAGATGCTGGTTTAAATGAAGAAAGAGCAAAGCTCTGAGAAAATAAAATGCTTTGAGATGAACTGTTGAGCAGATCAGATACAGGAAACGATGTGAGATAGGTCAACTTCAAGCCAGGGTTACACGACACATCTGGTGGCTTCAGCTTAGCCCCCGKCAAAGCCAACAGTTGGTAAAGCAGCTCTCCAGCAAGGGAAGGCTCAGAGAGGAGATACCTGAGCGTTACAGGTTAACACCTGACATATCTTGACCAAGCTCTGCTGATACCCTGCCTCAACAAGGGATTCTGGTGTTTTACCAGCACCAAACACCCCCCTGCCTTGCTAACACAGATCAACACTAGGATTTCACCGCAGATCTATATCTCCCTCTGCTGAACACATGAAAGGAACAGCAGCCCTGATGGAAACTGCCAACTGGGTTTTTAACCTTCAAATTTGACAGATTCCCTATGGCTTGGAGTTGCARATGACATTTGCCAGGTTATGGAGAATGGCCTTTACACACTGGGGACRTTTTTTACTGACTTGTCTAAAGCTTTTGACACAGTAGCCCATAAAATGTCTACTAAATAACTTGCCTCGTATTAAGCAGAGAAGGAGGAGACATAAAACATTAGAGATCTTAATCAGCTGAGCAAAGGGCTCAGCCGGGAAGGAAGGCAAAACACATTTCTCCTCGACTCTTTTGAAACTCTGACCTTTATGGTTTTAAAGAATACAAAGAATTCTCRAAAACAGAGCCATCCCTTATTTCTGCAACTCAGAGATTGCCTTCTATCAAGCTCTTGCAAAACCCAAAATATTCGGAAGAGATAAGGAAGATTTATCTGCCTTACAAAACTAATGAAGGTATTAGCTGTAACAACCCGCAGGCTTGCAGAAGAATACATTTTTTATGGCTGAAGGAGAAAATTGAGAATTAGGTACGCAATGGGCAAATTATTCAAGCTCTCAATGAAACTTTTTCCTCAGATGTCTACTGTACACAGGCACATGCAGGCCAATCTGTAAAAGGAGTTATGGCACATACAGAGAACATGCGAAGAACATTTTATAGCACAGGTGCTTCAAGCCACGCTGGCTCTGCGGTTGAGACCTCCAGAAGTTTGAACCTTACCACACGAGCACTAGAAGACCTGTTCGTACAATCCTTTTGGGATATATCTATCAAAATCAGACATATTGCCTCATCTGCTGAGCAAATCTCCCCTGAGATAAGCCAGTTATTTCACGACATATTTTTCTTACTTTAAACTCATGTCAAAATGGAAGGAAGGAGGGAAGGAGGGAGGGAGGGAGGGAAAAGCCTGCCAAAGGTATGGAGGAACAGACATGGAAACAATCATGGAAAAGAGTATGTGATGATACACAGGTATTCAAATGGGAAAAAAGGGCAATTTGATCTATTTATGCAGTAAAAAAAGAGTAGGCTACAATTGCTAGACACGTACCTACAAGGATACTTTCAGGCCAACACTGGCTTGTTGGAAGTGGCTTGTTGGAAGAACTGTCCTCAACCTGACTCAAGTTTTCAGAAATTCTCTTCTCAGAGCACATGCAACGCTTGGATGCTCCGACAGTAAGAAACAAAGCTTTCTAAGATGAGAGACCACACCACAGACCTTGTACCCTAAGCAATGTGACAGCCTCCATCAGTCGGTATGGAAATGTAGCACATGCTACAAAAGTCCAAGCGCATGCTACATCCTAATAAAAGGCTGGAATTAAGGATCACGCTACACAGTCTACACAGCATTTTGAATAGCTGATGACCCAATAAGGCTCTGCAAAGACGTCGTTCTATCAAGAAATTCCCTTGAATTGGCTAGCAGGAAAAAAATGCAGTTTTGGAAAGTCCTGAGGCGGGAAAGTATTATATTCCTTGGAATACGGCCACAAAGAGAAGTAAAAGCAATTCGATATTCTGTGGAATAGATGAATCTCGGACCTRCCCATTCTGGTCTTGAATTTCAAGGCTCATTTAGATTTTAAATTTGAATGCTGTAATATTGACTAAATGGCTTCTATACCAACTGCAAGACAAAATGTTCAAGAAAAGAATATTTAAGTTAACAATTAGTGTACCCATTTCTACTAACAACAGATTTATTATTTTCTCCAGAGAATCATATGAAACTKTTCAAATGGGTTTTATCCATTCACTCATTCTTTCCAGGAAGCAGCTAGAGAGCGTGGCCTTCCTACACTGCAGGAAGACAGGAAGACACTGAAGAACAGAGATTCTAAGGAAAAAMCAAAACCAAAACAAAACACTGCTGCAGCTCTTCTGCTTGTCAGTCTTAATCTGAAGTATAACATAATGTACCAACCGGTTTGGAAATCATCAGTGCCAGGAAGATTTTCAGACACGCAACAGGACAGCAGAAGGTACGGTTTGAAACGTCACTTTTAATTATATTCCAGCAGCTATGCAGAGGAATCATTTTTAACATGCAAACTTCCAAGATGTTTTTCTAAACTAAACAATCGCACTCTAAGTCTAGTTTTAGCCCAAGATAAGTCCTGCTGGTGGCGAAATACGCTCACCATTGCACTGGCCAAGACTGCAGGTTCTTGCAGGCAACCCTCAGCGCGCTGGCTGCTTCCAAAGGTTGGAGCAACTGGAACAACTGCGCTGACTTCTGCAAGGAGTTTAAAACATTTGTCCATTTCCAAGCTGTGGAACTTGTCCCATAGCTCCCCAGAGATCACAGACTAGAAARTTACTGCAGAACCACAGCAGAACAGAAACCCTTCAAGTCAAGCCCAACACACAGCAACGAGGCAGTCTGATTATTGCGCGCCACATCAGCTTCAGAAAAGCTGAATTTTGAGCACTGCTTCATTTTTTTCCCCACATACTTGAGAAGGACGTATAATCTTTGTCTCTGCTTTCGAATACTTCATTTTAAATTCATACATTAATCTTGCAGCTTAAGCTCAAAGCAGCTGCCTAACTCCACCCTAAACATGCCACACGCGCTTGCACAAATAGATTCTTTCTGAATCATTGCGGGTTTTCCATAGAGCAGAGTACTTACCCACGAGAATCTATTAAGGCAAGACCTTACTTTTAGCTAAGAAACATTAATTCTCTTCCAAAAAAAGGCACACTGCCTTCTTGCTCATTAAYATCACATCACTTTTGTGTTTCAGAGCTGAATGACAAGGCAGGCTGCGTGACAGCGCAGAGGCTCGCGGCCAGAGAGGGGTTTGGCAAGAAGGAATCACTGCTACAGTTACTGCAGGAACCGAGACCTACAGTTACTGCAGACCTATATGCCCCTGGATAATCACGGTCTCCAAAGTGGTGGTTCTTGGACACCTGGGGCATTAATAAACCTGACTGATGCTGAAAGAAGCCAGGCATGACCTCAAAGTTTCAGTGCATCAGGACTGCACAGGGACTGAGGGCTGCAAATTAACACAAAGCTATTCACATGGCAAGGGAGCCCTCGGGCCTCGTGTGTGCTGTGGGGCAGTGTCCTTAGCCTTGCAGCCATGAATAAAAGGCCGCCGCGTCCAAAGCCTGGGTATACAATGTCATTCTGTAAGGCCAAAGAAGCCGGAACACCGTCTCCTGCTAAAAGCAGCTATTCACATCCAAAAGCATCCCTCTAGCTACTCTGTACTTGAATTACCTATGAGGCCTTCAGAAGATTTTGTCTAGGAGCACTGAAGAATTAAAATCTAGGGAGCTCCTTCTTCATCCTTTTGCTGAACAGCACAAGAGAAGAAACAGTTCGACGCAAGCTTTACACATTTGGCAAACCCTAACATATTTCAGAAGGGGGGAGCAAAGCACATGTGAAAGTGTGTTGATTTTTATAGGAAGCAGCAACCTCGCTGAATCTCTCCACAAAGGAAGAATTTTACATAGCAAGCAAAACGCACTGGAGAAGGGCAAAGCCGCCTCTGAAGAACTCGCCCTCCCTTGGGAAGGGCTCGTGCCCAGCATCCCTGTACAAGCGAAGGGAAGAAGAAAGGGGCAGGAAAGTACAAATAGAAAGAAGATGAGAAACCTCAGCAGATTTGTTCAGTGAGGATTTGGCTCTGTTATTTGATGCTGCTATAAAATCCARGCTGCTGAGGGACAACTTCTCCCTAGGACTGGTGCTCTATGATCAGCTGCCTGATCATGGTGTGGGAGATGGGGAAGGGAAGAACTTCCATCAATTCCCTCTCCTACTTAGAGGCAAAACCAAAAATCCTACACCAAACGTGATCCATATTTGGTAATAAAATTGCCAGTATAAAGACCTAGAAAAGCACAATGGAAATGCTTAGGAAGAAACATGGTACCTCAGTGCAGATAGTCTCGCATTCAGCAGCAGTGATTTCGTGCAAAAATCAAAACAACATAAGCCAGCACTGCCCCACACTTGGCTGGGTTTGTCCCAACCCACGCTGCCAAGAACCAGTCCGAAGACTCAATCGAGGTCAGGAATAACCCAAACTGTCAAGCTCTGATCATGTTTGAGCCATTCCATTGCAGCCTCTCCATCCATATGCTGTACCCTCTAACTTGTAAAACTCTCGAAAGCAGACACAGATTTTGCCTGCATTTGAGACTCCTTCCCCCATCAAACAGCCACAAACTCCATCTGCAAGATTTGTGGGTCCTACAGGAAAGAAAAAAAAACAGCACACAAGATGATGCATCTTGTGTAGGGCCTGAAAGCTTGATGACCTAATGGCTATATAATATATGGGAAAGAAGAGGCGAGTGGCAGTTGCTGACAGGATTACAGCCCGCTGGCAGCAAAGCCTGGCCTCCTCTCAATGGGAGCACCCTGCTTGCAGACTGCAGGCGCTTCCAGCCACTTTCCCCTTTTACGTGGGGAAACAGAGCTGTTGGGAAATATACGGGCTGAGGGCAYGGACGGTATTGCCGAGGCAGAACAATAACAACTTCACTCATGATTTATGCAGCTAATTTGGGGATAAAGCACTATCTCTTAGAAAAAAAGCAAAACAAAATTACCTGATTTTGTATTTGACAGTGATTACAGTTTATACTGCTTGATGTTTCAACCCAGTAAGCATGCCAATAGAATATTTTATTAAAGTCACAGACAAAAGGAACCCTTCCTTCTTTATATGCTCTTTCCACTGCCACAGATTTTATCCAGCTTCTTCCTCACCTGAAATACCTGTCTGAATTTAAGAAAATTACTTCCAAAACCAAACACTCATTTATCTTGTACAGGCTTTATTTCATGTTTATTGCTCATTTGTTCTGCTTTTAAGCTAYCAAAATGATCTTCTGGTGATCTAAAAAGCTTTCAGAGTGAGAAGCCAAAAAAACCATACATCATGTATATTAGATAATAATCCTGAGATTTGCTTATATAGGAGCAAACTAAAGCACAGCTTTCTATGGCATCTATTTGAAGCCAAGCCAGTAGCTGATAAAGCTTCACRCAGAGCTTTTCTCCACCTCCACACTGAGGTGCAATTATAGGACTTTTCACCACAACTGCATCCAAACCAAAGCACCATGTCATCTCCTATCATCATTACTCCCATTTTCTGACAAGGACCTTAAAGGGCTCAACTAAAATCCACAGAGAGGATGAACTCCAATTCAACCCACGGCAAGTCCTTTCCAGAGGGCACTAGTCAAGGCAGGCATTTCATKTCCTCCTGCTGCTGCTGAGTGAGAGCAGGAAGCTGCAGAGGAACTCGGCACAGAGGGAAAAGCAGCTGTTCCCAGCAAATCGGGAACAGTATGATAGGAACAACGAGCTCTCCGGCAGAGCCGACACCGTCTTGTCAGGGAAAAAACAGCCAGAACTGTTGGAACAAAAATGCCCATTTACAAACACTTGGGTGCAGTTGGTGTAACCAGGTTGGAGGACCAGAAGCAAGAGACAGCGGAACACAGGAAATACAAGGAAAAGCAGATTTCCCACGGGTTTCAGTTCACTGTATCAGCTCACTTACAGTTGTCAGCTGGTTCTAACATAGCAGCAGTAGAAAAGCCCACTCAGCTGACTGAAGTGAGAGGATGCTGATGTACATGTCTATCTCACCATACCAGCCTAGGGAACTCCAGGAAGTGACAGAATTCCCCGCTGGTAGGACTTGGACACAGCAAGTCAACTTGGGAACTCACCCTGCTGAACCTGCCCGCTGCCTGCTCACACTCTCCTTTTTGGAGAATCCACATTTTTGTACCTATTAAATTCTCTCAACTCAACAAATAGAGAAAAAAAATACATAAAGAAGCAGTATTTCTGCTTAAATGCTATAGAAAATGCTATTTGGTCAGTATTGCTGGAAGATATCAGCTGTTTTACCCTTGACTGCCACAAGAAAGTAATTGAAACAGTTTATGTAACTGAAAATCCACCAAGCAAGCCAACAAGCCAGAGCAGAGACAAAGCAGCTTCCTGAATTTGCCTCTTACTGGTCAATCCATTAATGCTTTGCACTGCTCATCTGGATTCCCATGGGGAGCTAACAGAGATGATCAAACCAGTATGTCCAATTTGCAATTTTTTTTTTTTTTTTTACTTATTGCTCAAGGAAAACAGATTTTACTCTTCCTTTATTAATTTCACAGTCTATGTGACAAAACACAGTATTTAGAAGTTATATGGCCTTTCTGCATAGACTATATTAAATCAGCAAACAAGATTAGTTGAAACTGATGGAGGAGAAAACCCTGTGTCCATCATAGCACATTAAACAGGACAGCATTTTTACAGTACATATAGTAAAACAAATGTTTCTCTCCCTCCTCTGATTTTCAGATGTCCGAAGTATTACATCTTGTAAAACATGCCATTTTAAAATTTTATTTCCCAAGCCTTTTTTTCCCACACGTGTTTATGGCTGAAGGATCAATTAGGTGTTCCTCCGTGGGCCAGTCATTCTGATCAGTTCAATTACTCCATGCAGTTTCCAGCAATCACAGGTCACTGATGATTTTAATTTTTATTTAGAAACTCAATTATTTTTTTATTTTTTTTTATTTAGAAACTCAATTTATTTTTTTTATTTAGAAACTCAAAACCTATTTCAGCAGCAACTGACCTACTTGCTTGGTGCTCCCATCTTTCTCTAGAGCCTTTCATAGGTAGCCCCCCGTGCTTCAAAGGCTGCTAGGAAATATTCCAAACAAGGCCATTCTATTCYTGCATGAAGTTTGCTAAACTTCAGTCAGATGTCTGTCAAACAAGTCAATATTTTACCCTTCAACTTCAATCTTTTTTTTTTTTTTTTTTGGCTGCGCCTCAAAATGCAAATTTGCTTTCTATTCTTAAGAGTCGCAGCTTAAGTAAAACCAGTATAGAAAATAAACAGCTAAAAGAAATGTCAAACAACTGCTTGAAAGAATATCAAAATACCTCAAGAAGTCCAAAGATAACAAATATTATCAGAACATGCAGTTACAAGTACATTAAAACTCCCTAAAGAAAAGAAAATGCAGTTATTCACCACTTCAGTTAAACATTTATAGGCACTTTAGATCTTTTTCAGCTGTTGCACATCCAACATGATGTGTTTTCCTCCCAAAGTTAATAACCGCTCTATACTCAAGTCTTTGCATTAGCACCAAAACGTATTTTAACTTAAATGAATAAAAGTCTCATCGTGCCTTACCCAAAACTACTACTTAAAATAAACCTTTCAACGGGAATGCTTTACCCAGCCCAGGAAAGCATAAGCCCATCCATGGAGATTACAGTCGCAGCTACAAGGACCATACACAGCCTCTGTTTTAAAATCTACCACAAATAAAAGCAGTTGACATTCCCAGTATGATTTTTGAACATTTACAGTGCACCACAGAAAGAACTATCATCACCACATTAACATTAACCCCACTCGAAGGCTTAAAAAGTTGAGATTTGCTCAGTTCCTTTAGTTATCTCAAACAAACTAAACTGTGATTTGCTTTGGTGAACTTCTGTCGCCAATACAGGCACTAAATTATGTTGCACGGCAAGAGCAAGYTGACACATCATTATGGTCCTCTGGGTGATTCCACACTTGAAAATGTGGTTCAGACTTTTTCACTGCAAGATCAAATCTTTTGGGGCAGTCAGAAGCTCAGGTAGAGGGGAGAACAGACTGTGACTTTGTGCAGCTCAGTCCTTTGCACCTACCTGCACAGCCAAAGGCGAGGTGATACCTCGAAGAGGGGCTGAATTTGACACAACACACATTGGCCTTGGCCTCGATGCTGGCCACCGAGTTGTCCAAGTTGGTAGACCACAGCTTCACTAGAGAAACAAACAAACAAGAGAAATGAGTAAACACCACAAGCGCTCATCTSAAAGGCATACAAATCTAATTAGTTCATAAATAAGACCCCGAAAAACCGCAGTTGCCAAGAGGAAGAAATCAATTATTATAAATGGTTAAATTGGAGTTGATGGCTAGTAAGCTTGCAAATATTCCAAAGTGAGTCCAGCAAATATTCTACACATCTCCAACACACACCAGATGATGCAAAGTAACCCTCCTGCACAGCTGGGATCTGCACACTAGGTGACTAGCCATGTGTTACAGCTTCACTGCGGGAAGCTCCTGCACTGCAGAAGGCTTAAATACTGTTTGTTCTTTGTCACCTAGYTGTGATCTAAACTTCTCCATTCTCCAAGGCAGAACTGCTCTGCGCAGAATAAATAAACTTGACTGCATGCTTAAATAGGGTGAGTGAGAAAAAAACTTTTTCACTCTTCAAAAGCAGGCATTGGCAGTAAAGGAATCAGTATGCTGGCTTCCTACGTTGCTGTATTTCCTTGGTACAAAGAAATCTAGTGTTTAATGGGACTACTGTGTGAACATCAATTAAGCTGTTGTACAGTAAAAGCTCTTCCCCCAAGTACTCACTTCAGGCTGTTTTACAGGGAGAATTAACAGAAAATACAAATGGGTTTTCAAAACCAGCCTTCCCCCCCTCCCCAAATACTCGAGCACTAGTTAAACGCAAAGGTGAAGAGTGTCAGGCAGTCCCCAACRCAGCCAACCTCAAAGAGCAGCCGCACAGCTTGCAAGCTACGGATGAAACGCTTTGCCCTCGGCTCAGGTGAACTGGCGCCGACCCAGGGGACGCCTCCAGGACMGGCTGACGTCAGCTCCCATAATACGCGCTGTCCCCTCGGCCCCTGCTCCTGCACAAAAGCTCGTGCTGTCCTCACAGCATCCGGAGCAGGAAGCAGAGAAAGCCAAACCCTGTGCCGCCGAGCTCAGAGGACCCCGTGAAGGCTGCACTCTGTGAACAGCCTCCCACAAGCAAACCAGTCCTCTCAAATCTGAGGTCTAAGGCCCATCTGAGATGTTTTTACTAATCGTTCACTTTGGAGGAGCAAGGAACAGCCAAAGAGGAGGAATCCTGTTTCCCACTGTGGAATAATTGCTCAATCACCTCTTTCTTATCCAAGGCTGGTTTCAATGGTTAAAGAAGTAGAGATGTTCATAGTCCGTTTTTATTGTTCACAAACAAGGAAAAGCGAAAATTGCCCTACATCTTGATCCTGTGTAGGAGAATCTTGTCCTCCAAGGATGAAGGACAGACATGGCTGCTTGGAGTATACTAAAGAAAACGGTTTAAATAAGTGTGGGGGTACTTGTCAGTTGTCTGGAATCATTCTAAAACATCACACATCCATCATAAACAAACACTGGCGCATATCGGATTTACATGGAAGGATTATGTAAAACGCTGTAGAAACAGCGCCCACTTTGCTGTCRGTTTTCAGAAATGAAGCCATTCACCAGAGATATGGTCTAAACATCTCCCAACACTGCTGGAAAATGAAACGCACACACACACCCAAGGTAGCAGCTTGGCAAGCAACTTAAGCCTTTCTCAGCTACCTAGCAAGGCCAGGGCTAACCCACCTGCACGGTGCTTGTGCTGGGGATGCTGCAGGGGAAAGGGAGGACACAGCACTCTGCAAAACAAAATGCTGGCATCTTCCTTCAGCAGACACCAATGGAGGTCTAGTCTACATTGCAGTGGCAGCAGAGGACAGTAGGTTTAGGGACTTGATGGTATGGAAATTAAGCCTGCTCATGGTTGAAAGGGGACACTGGTGGCAGACAATATTGCTTAAACAACAGGAGGTTTAACAAAACTGCTTCAGCAAGGAGGTCAAGCGAGCTCACAATTCAATGCAATGCTGTGCCCAAATCTAGTACCACACACAAAGTCTTCTTTGTGTTAGAAGCTTTAAGCCTTCTAACCAAGTATCCATATTTAAAAGCTGTGTCCAAATTGAGAAAACCCTTAACACCATCTCTAATAAATAACAGCCATTCGGTCTCAGCTTTGCAGCAGAAGCTAATTGAGGGCTAAGTTTCAACCTGGATCTTTTTTTTCTGCCTCTAAGTCTTCAGGTCATAAGCACAGCTATTTCATCTGGTGAACAGTCAACTCGTGTGTTCAAAGCCATCATAATATTCGCTACAACTGACAAAGATTAGAATCTACAGCAATTTTTGTGATCTAAATGCTGCAGAATACACTGGGCTCCAATTATAGCTTAGTCAGTGCTATAAAAACAGGATATATGTGACATAAGCAACACATAATGAAACATGTCAAGTTCTACCTGGAGTTGTCCTTTATTTTTTAAAAAGAACTGACAGGTTAATAAACTCTACCCTCATGAATTATCCTTTATTTGCTGTGGTTTTAAGCAGTTTTGCTGAGGTTCAGACAGTAATTACACAACATGCAGATGTCTTGCTAGCACTCGGAGCTGTGTTGATGAGGCAAGCAGCCATCTGAGATCAACTATTCCTAAAATATGCTCCCAAAGCATATGCTTCTTAATCTTGCTGTTACTGAGACACATCTCTAAGACCAAATATCCTCCTCCMTGCACCAAACAAGATGACTACAGAAATTAAGAAAGGTACTAAAACACCTAAATCTTTTTCAAGTTTCATTCAGATGCATCAGTCCGTAAGTCAGTCCGCTGTATACCAGCTCTGTGCACAAACAATAAAGAGGTGGCAGCCTGTATTACAATAGCTGAAAGAAGAAAATCTACTTAAGAGTATTGCTGCATTCCATCTATTGAAAAAATACAAAGTCTCCAACCAAGTAATATCCACATGTGCAATAACTCTGCAAGGGCTATAAAGCAACTTAAACTGAGCCATACTTACAGGCATGCAATAAGGGAATAGGCACATGCTGAAGTATATTTATGCTACTACTATATGTGATGTTGCATGCTCCTCTCTAAGACAGAGATGGGATACTCCTGTCACAGAATCATTGAGGTTGGAAGGGACCCTAGAGACCATCCAGTCCAACGCCCTGCTCCAGCAGGGACACCCAGAGCAGGGGGCACCCGGTCACATCCAGGCGGGTTGGGGAGATCTCCAGAGCAGGAGCCTCCCCAGCCTCCCTGGGCAGCCTGGGCCAGGGCTCGGGCACCCTCACACCAAGCAAGTTCTTCCCCACACGCAGATGGAGCTGCCTGGGGTTCAGCTTGTCCCCATTGCCCCTTGTCCTGGCACTGGCCACCACCGAGGAGAGTTTGGCCCCTTCCTCCCTACATTCATAGAATCATAGAATGCTAAGGTTGGAAGGGACCTCAGAGGTCATCTAGTCCAACCCCTGCACACGCAGGGTCACCCAGAGCACGTGGCACAGGGCTGCGTCCAAGCAGGTTTGGGAGATCTCCAGAGAAGGAGACTCCACAACCTCTCCCGGCAGCCTGTTCTAGGGCTCTGTCTCCCTCAGTATTAGGAATTTTTTCCTTAAGTTCCTGTGGAACTTTTGGTGCCTCAGCCTGTGGCCGTTTCCTCTAGTCCTGTCGCTGGCCACCACTGAAAAGAGGCCGCCCCCTCCTCCTCACTGCCTCCCTTGAGGTATCTATWSACACTGATCAGGTCCCCCCTCAGCCTTCTCTTCTCCAGGCTAGACAGGCCCCACTYGCTTAGTCTTTCCTCATACATGAGATGCTCCAATCCCTTCATCATCTCTGTCGCTCTGTGCTGGACCCTCTCTAGAAGCTCCATGTCTCTCTCTGCCCTGGGAAGCCCCAAATCTGAGCCTATCAAAAAATTCTGCTAATACAAGTTGTCCTTAACAGAGGAAGCAGCCAGGAACAAGCTGCTGAACTGCCCTGGCAGGCGAAAGCTCGGATCCGCTGCGCGGGTCGATGGCGGCGGGCCCACCCAGGCCGTAGGCAGCCAGGGCACCAGGCCGGGCCCGCGGGGCCGCGCCCCTGGCATGGCCGGCAGGGAGGCGCTGGGGCCGCTTCAACTGCCAACCTCCTGACCGACTTCTCGGGTTGCGCACAGTGAATCCACCCATCCCGCAGATTTCCAGGGAATTATCTACTTCCCTTAGCCAGGAAAATGAACAAACTCAAAGTTCAACCTGATTTCAACAGCTAAACCTCAAGCTAAAGTCAACAGARTCCAAAGCGTCAAACTCAGCCTCCAAACAATCCTGTGGAAATCCTTAGCAAAGCTGGGCTGGAATCTCTCATCTGCAGTTCTTGGTACAAGCATGGATTTGTAGAGAGACCCCTGCATACAATCTCTTTCCTTTTTATGAAGCTGACTTTGCAAAGCTGTGTTGCACCATTGACTTCAGGGCTACCCCAAAAAAGAAAAAGGTACCTTCTGTAAGCACAAGGAAATAGTTATTAGGCAAAAGTGCCCTTTTAATATGGCCCAGGGCATTCCTGGGCTCCTGTCCTGCTCCACTACTCTGCTCTCAGAGACTATAGCTTACAGGAGACACATAAAATCAGAATTTTTTTTTTTTTCAGATAAACTTGCCAGTTTGGCTTGCATCCCCAAGAGCTTCAGAGAGCTTTGAAAGCCATCCCGGAAGAGCAGATAAGTGCTTGACTGCCCTGCAAGCACCCTGGCAAACAGCTTCCGTCAGAGCTCTCCAGACACGTTTTTGTCACGATGGAGGTTTGATTTCTACAGTTTCAACCACATGGACTTACCAAAYACTTTGCTCTCACTTGCCAACTTCACTCTGGCTATTAAGCTACATCCCCAGTACAGAACACACAGCAGCACTGGGTTAAAAAAGCAGCTGTAAGGCACTAGCAAAGCGCTAGTAACTTGCCTCTTTCACAAAACTAAAGATTCCTTTCTGTTCAAAGAGTAGAAAGTCATCCTTTGCTACTTAAATAAGAATTACAGCTTCTGCATGTACAAGTATATAAAGGAACTGAAATTACGTCTATGAACCTCCCAAGATGCTTGTAGCTCAATTAAACACCTTAGTTTTACTTACCACTATCTAGCTGGTGGACAGCCTTGCATCCCTATAGAGATACTCAACTACCTTTGCTCCTTTTAAAGGGAAGAGCGTGACAACTATAGATAAAAATGAGACTTTTATTCCAAATACCAACTGTGTTTATACAATAATGCTTTTATGCTCCCATTATCTGCTATTAAACTAGAACGATTTTCCACAAATAACCATCCTATATTATCTTCATTTATTGAAGAGGATGAGATGAGACCCAAGGCCCAAGGCTGCTGTTTCTAATTATATCAGAACCATTTTCTCCCCAGTGGCACTCCACTCATTAACACCCCCTTTGCTGTTTCCAGGCCCTGGCAGCTAAGGTTGCAAAGCACTGATGATAGGATTATTCATCTAAAACCTCCTTTCCCAATACATGCCTACTGAGCGCACTAAGATCTTAAAAATGAGTCTCTAGCTTGCAGAAAAAAAAATGAAAATAAAGGAGAGACAGGCAGACACACACACACACATTTACAGACAGAAAACTGGCTGCAGTTTTGCTAGCTTTTTTTTCCATCACTTGAGGAATGTTTTATACCCCTTCTTTTCAGGGAAGGGCAGAGAGTTTAGTTCAATAGTTCAGCTCATACCAAACTCTCAACATTGAAATATTTTGTCAGAAAATCCACTGTACTCTTCCCAAGCAGAGAAAAAGAACAGAAAGTGTACACAGATCCTGAGCTTCCCCAGCGCTGTACCGGAGGTAAAGAGGAGCATCACTGCTAGATATCTGAAGTCAAAACTCACTCAGGTACAAACCTGAATGACAAAAATCAAACTTAGAGAGGTTAGAGAGCTAGCTAAGATAATTCACCACAGGCGCTACCTTTTGCCATATGCTCAGTCCTTTCAGTATGTTCATTGCAATGGAATTTTCATGCTATAGCATGAATTTAATTTGAAATTTTGCTGCTATTATTCTTACAAAGACTAAAAGCTGTGACTATTTCATACATTTTCACACAGGATTTCACTTGTCACTAATATTTGTGTTACACATGCAAATCACAGCCAAAATATAGCAGGAGTAACAGATGCAATGTTCCAGACAAGTTTTATGCTACAAAACATGCACCTTGAATGGAAATGCAAGTTATACAGATTAGCAAATGTTATTGTAGTAATTTGAGAAAACACTGCACTTTCTAAAAAGTATTAATGAAGAAATAAACAGTTAAATTAGAAGAATTTTCTTTGCACCTGCTGGATGACTTCTTAACAGGGGCATATCTATCTGGAAGATAAGCTCTTTCCAAAAAAAGGATAACGTGGGTAGGGAGCAGAGTGATAAAACGGYGGGTGATTACAAGACAAGCATTCTCTCTTGTGGCATTTAATTGCACAGAAAACACTCTCGACTTCCACCAAATAGTAGAAAGCATCAAAAACCACTTTTTTTTTTTTTAAATGAAACCTCCCTAACTATAAAATGATCATTACAGCTACACTGTTGTATATGGAGTTACCAACATCAAGAAGAATTTCATTTGTACATGAAATTTATCCTTTCCTATATGAAATTACCACCATCAAGAAGAATGTCAAATGCACTTGAGAAACACTAATACAGCTTTCTTTTGAAACAGAATTTAAAAGCATTTTAGTGGGAAGTGGCTTGCAAGATTTAACGTTTATGAAAAATTAATTTAGCATTTCAAAGCTAATCATGAACAGCTCTGTCCAGAGCTGTATTATCCCATATGGGAGAGCTGATCTCCACTGCCTACAGAACTCTCGCTGCAAAGTAACTCTAATTTTATATTGTAAATAAATTACAAGTATGATCCTGTTTTCTAAGGATGAGGAATGTTACATATTTCTTAGTGCTGTTTTTTTTCCCCTGTCAGGATGTTCCTATTTCTTCTTAGAGAAGGAACATTTCTCAAGCAATATGTTACTAACAGGTGCCTTGAGTCCTCCAGAAGCCCTGGGGTGACTGGACCACGGAGACTAGAAAGTCAAGACTTTCTTCCAGTGCACTCATTCGATCCATCAGCCAACTCTGTTAAGCTCTGAGAAATGCACTATGTGTCATGAAATCAAGAGACTATTTCTGCACACAATTTACCATTTGCTTTTGATCACCAAGCATTTTTAGGTTTTGCTTTTTCACCAACAATCTCATTTTTGAAATACACATACACATATTCCTTTCAAAGGCCCCGAGGCTTCAGCACAACAAGCTTTACTAATGTTAAAATCCATTTTGCTTTGTTTAGTCTTCTGGAAAATGCGAGCTAGAGCCTATTATCCCCAAGATGTGAATATCCCACCAAGAAATCTTAATCCAAACAAAGGCTCTCTAAGTCCTGAACAGTTCAGCAATATCTCGACATATTAGTACATCAGTTACAAGTTTGAAGGCAGCTGAGGAAATCTGAAACAGCTACATGAAACATCACCTTTTTCATCTCTCAAAGGGAATTCACAAAGTGCAGAGACTCAAAAAGAAAAATACCTTTTGCATCATCAGAGCCTGAAGCCAATAGCTTAGGGTCCATCAAGTTGAAGTCAACACTCCAGCACCTTTTCTCATGCTCCTGTTTATAGAAACAAGAAAAGTATTAAGATACACAGTGAGCTATAATTTGATAAAATAGTAAATGGAAGGCAAACGCTGTTAGGCATAAATTGTCAGCAGACTCTTGCTCAGAGAGGCTTTACTGTGTTTCACAGGTTCTCAAACAACCTTTTCTGTTTGAGGCACTGTTGTTTCACTGTGTGCTGCTGCTGGTTCTCTATAAGACAGCTGCATCCCCCAGTATTGCCACAACGTCTGTTCTAAAACACTTCAAATACCTCCCCTCTGAAAACCTCACTTTTCTAGAAAGGTACTAAAGATTTACTTTAGTGCCTAATCCTGTGTTTTTCCACCTGTAAGCAGAAGCCGGTACATTCCCCAAACACAGAAGAGCTGTACTTGCCACTCAGATACATCCCCCATGGAAAGATAGCTCTGCACTGAATGAAACCCCGAATTCAGTCCAAGCCCTTGTTTAATGCCTTTGCAGAGCCTTGCAAGATGATGATGTGAAGGGCTGGCCAGGACAAGATAATTAAGGGACTTAAAAAACATGTGAAGCAGATGCCAACATACTTTCCTCAATCTATGTAAATCCAAATAAAAATAATCAAGTAATTTGATAGGAAGCAAAATTAGTTTGTTTTAACACAAGCAACAGCTGGTCCTCTCTAGGTTCATTATTCAGCTTCATAAAGAAATGCAAAACACATCTGAGAGGAAAATAGACAAGACTTATTTTGTCCAGTACAATTCAGTTTCAACTGAGACATGCAGAGGATTAATGAAAACAAGATTACACTCACAGCTAAAATACAATAAAAAAAGTAAATAAAGGCTTAAGCAGGAACTAGAAATTCCTATTGGACTGTCAAGATAAGGGAAYGAAAGGCTAGTTTGTTGTTCATTCATTACTGCCGAATAGCTCAATGCATTACATCCTGGACACATTCCTCTGCAGCATTTCCAACCCTTTCTACCAATTTATCACATTTGCTTCCAAACTCCTTGTTTGGAGCACAGGCCTCTTATAAATCATCCCATAAAACTTTTACATAGAACAATTGCTGCGACAAGAAGATACAAGTGTCCCCACTGCAGACTACTGCACAACAAAGCTATTCAGACTGTAAATTTGTCAAACAGGAGGGCATCTGTTTCACCTTGTCCAACCTAAAGCCTGTTGCAGRACAAAAAGCAACATCTTAGACCACTGTCCCCAAACAACACGGTCCACAGGTGGGAAAACGGGCCTGTTTACTGACTGCATCTTACCTGGTAGACCTTGGATCTCTGTCCTGTGAAGCCATCCCACAGGATGACAGTGCCTTCATAGTCACTGCTGGCTAACAGGTTCTTGTGGTAACTACTCCAGCTGATACAGCTTCAAAAGAGAAAGAGCCCTGGTCAGTCTCAAKTGAAACTACACCTTCAACAGAGAAATCATTCCTGTAAGATGCCAGGCAGTTACCATAAAGTATGCAATGTTTGATCAGTTATCCCACTGAAACAGCAAAGACAAAACCAAAAGCCAACAGAAACATGGCAAACCTTCCCACCCCAAAAGTGTTCATCAGCCTTAACAGCAGTTCAATATAAAAAAAATCCTTGTTTTTTGATACATTTCTCTGTTACTTTGATGCTACTTGAATGCTGTACAAATTCCCACAGAGAATTTGTGTTTTGAGTTCTTAATCTCTCTTCAACAGCTACCACTTTTACTACTACCACAATAACTACTCACCTAACAGAAGCTATATATGCAAAATATGCAGCTACATGGGTTGCCAGTCAATCTCTCCATCATTCTCTCCCTGACACATACGCACGTTCCAAGCCTACGTGCAAAAATCAAAGTTTGGGACTTTTGACAAACTCCTTTCAGCTTTTTGTACACAAGGAAAGTTCCCCTTCCTGCCCAGGAGAAAACAGCAGTTTGTTTGCAGGGGACAGTTCAGGAAATATTTCTGCCAGGAAGCTGCAAAGTAAATTCACATGTTTGTATTTTAAACTGTGCARGTTGTTATGTAAAATTCGATGACAACTGGAACAACCAATTCTAGTCCTTAGAAAATGAAATATGAATAATACTGACAAGTCCCACTCCCACTGCTCTGGCAAGATGCCTCCAGTCTGACTCCTCAAAATGTGACAGAGGTAAGAAAATTTGTACTAGTCGTTTGCCAATTGTGGGGCCATCTGGCCCAAAAGCGTGCCAGGGGGTATCAGCTGTGATGCACGCAGCAGAAGCTGAGCTGACAGATCCAATTCAGGCAGGTCATGAGACAGCTCCAGCACAACTAACTAGAGGAGGGCAGTCCTAGGGTCAGGTTTTAACCAATAACCTAAACTGGAAGTTAACGATTCTGTAACTCTTTATTAATCCTTTGACTAATATAGCTATAGATTAAATACTACATAGGAGCATGGATCAATTAGAAATACTTTACCTCTGAAATTTCTAATTTCTTGGTTTCACTATGCATTTGAAACTTTTTTTTTCCTTCCCCTCCCGCCAAGAATAAATCCTTTACATGCACAGAGGAAGAAAAAAAAAATCCCTGGTTTGTTACATTTAAAATATATTAGCGCTGCCTTTAATTAGCTGTTATTCTACTCCTATGTTGAAACCTAGCTACTGAAGTGTGAATTTGTAGCCCCAGGGGAACTTAGGCCCATTAACCACTACTCACAGCTAACTGCTCTTTAGTTGCGTGCAGTCAACAAGCCAAAGAAGTAGGTCTAAYGGGAGGCAGGAAATCTGACTGTTTAAGGTGAATATGAATAAACAGGCAAAGGGAAGGACACTGTATGGGTGCCTGCAACTATGGGAAACTTGACTAAGTGATTCAAAAGACATTGAGCTCTGACATCCTCTACAGSCTCCAACCAGACCTTGCAATCCTGATCACAAGGCTTAGAGCTCGGCTGTTCTATCAGCTTTCAGTCCACCCCACTGTCTGCTCACCTAGTCTCTTAAGTTACCATTTTTGATAGCAGTTGATGGTAAAAAGTGATACAGCTCTGAACTGTTTTTTCTGCTTTCATCTCCTTCAGAATAAGCCAATTGGGAAGTATTAGCATCTTCAGCCCTTCCAAGTGCAAGGACTGCCCTCAAATGCATCATCAAGGAGATATCCTCATGCTAACCCAACTATCTTTAGGTACCCTCCGAAAGGCAGGTGTTGATGACCTGTCATTGACCAGCAGCTTCATCCAGAGAGGCTGAAGTGGTCTCCTGAGGACCAAACACAGCCRGCAGGTACTGCCCACCAGCACTGTGACAAAAAGGTTGTAGAGGTCCAAAAACAACTTGCCTGAAGCTCCAGCTCCAGCAGTGTCACTGATGGAAGCAAAAACTACTTTAGAGATCTAGAGCTGCACCACAACTGGGTTCTAGCCCGAGAGCAGTCCCCAACTAACCGCAGGGCTAGAATGGGCGCGCTCGACATTTACTGGTTTATTTTTACTGGAGTGGTTCCCCACTCCTTCCTGTTACCTGCACTGAAGTACTCCAAGCTAGGCAGAGCTAAAGTTCAGAAAAAATGCCTTTATCAGGAGAGTTGAGAGAATATGCCAGGTAGTAGCAGGAACCGGATGGAGTCCTAGAGAAAAATGGACATGATGGTGCCATTGTGACCAAGTCCAGGACAGATATTCTGTGCTAGGAGAGCATGAAATCCATATCTGAACTACAGACGTGAACTGGACATTGCAAACTGAACTGCAAAAGTAATCATATATTATACACACACACACACACATATATAGTCAAAAAGGAAAATAATGAAAGTTCAGAGTTATGAGTAGGCAGAAAAATGGAAAGGACCAGAACTTAAATGGTGTTGAGAGGTAATAGATTTAAGGATTTTTAAAAATGACATTGTAAGRAGAGGAAACTTTTATCAGTCATCACAGATGGAGAAGTTGAACTGCTGCTGTGTGTCCCTTCCAGGCGGCACCACTAAGATGATGCTCAGCAATCTGTATCTCTTAAGTCTGATGGTGCTAATAAGGGGTTAACGGTCACTTGGAAAGCATTTGCAGATGGAAAGACAAAGGAAAAACAGACTGACAAATGAAAAATGTTTAGGGATCTACAGCAATTAAGTGGTTCAATTAACACCTTTTAAGTCACACACCATATATCTTCCTTTTTTAAGGAAGATAATTAAACGCTCATAAGAAGACAAAACAAACAGTCCTGTTCCACCTCTGAYTCCTCATCACCACCCAGCAGCTCTTCACAGCTCTTAACCGCAGTGCKCTCCTTGGTAGTGCAAGACGCAAGGTTCTTTATACTTTAAAAGCTCAAAGTAACTTTTGGTAGGGTACAGTTCTGGGTTTAATGAGATAGATGTGAGCTCCCTCTCCTCTAACTCTTTCAAATTGCATGGCACTGCCTCTCACAAAGGTTGCAAAAAGATTAAKTAAGTCTTTTTGAACACCTCTTTCCGAACCTTGGTCTCATTCTCTGCCAGATACGATGACACTGGCCTGAAAAGTCATTTTTTTTGTGCTTGGGATACAATAACGCCTTTTCCAAGTGGATTCCCTAGGTCTACAAAGTACTGAGGTGGTTCTAGTAACCCAGAAGGGTAGAGGTCTTTTTTAAGCTGTTATCRTGAGTGACAATGGGCTCAATGTCCATGCAGGAGCAAGGTGAAGAGGAAAATGGAGAGGTGAAGAGGACAAGGGAGAGACAGGCAGAAATCTGCACCTTGTTCTCTGGCCTCAAAGGGTAAAGCACCAAGGCCCCAGCCTGCAAAGGTAACTAAATTTCTGTATACAACCTTGACGTGGCCTTCAGCCACATACAGTCAGGAGGAAACAGACTGTGAAAGTAATGCCCTAGGAAAACAGAAGTCTACGTAAGGCTGAAATAATGTATAATTCAGAGCAAGATTAAAAGGGATTATGTAAAAACATCTTGGAGGACAGCCATTTATTTTAAAAGCTATTAACAGTATTTTTCTTTCCATTCTTTTTTGTTCTTTAATCCAGAAGCAATCTTATATGTTATGCTCCAGAGGTTTATCTTGCTATGATTTGCAATAGCTTTGCTTAGGAGGAGAACTAGGTGAAACTCCTGGAGAAGGTCTAGTTGAAAAGTAATTGTCCAGTGCAGAAGTTCTCTAACCTCGGCACCTGATCCAGACACAACATTTCTGGCCTGTTCAGATTTATGTACATTATTTTATCCAGGAACACGAATGGGACAGTTTGGTTAGTGCAGGCAGCTGCACTAATGTTTCATTCATGATCCAGTCTTTTAGTGGCTGAGCGATTTCAAAGCCATGTTCAAGTTACCAGGTGTCAACTGACCCTCTGGTGATGAGAGTTAAACAGAGTTAAAGCTTTTAATAAGGTACAAGCTCCTGTGTTCTCATCTGCTTCCGAGTGGCCAACGCTTCAGAGCCAGTCGATTACTACGAGCCAACTGCAGCCTGGTACTTTTAGGACTAAAATGTTTTTAAAGGAATGATCTGTTCCTGGAATTATCAACCATGTGAATGACGACACTATTTTTCATCAACCTAAAGAAATCCACTGGTGGGATTAAGAGAAAATACATTTAAGCCATTTTTTTCATTAATATTATAGCAAAATGAGGCAGTCACTCTGGAAGCTGGAGTTAATGAAAGTTGAATGTATATTTTCCTGCAACCTGTCTGTTTTCTGAAGGATAACGTGTTGGAAATATGGAAGTCTGAACACTATTCATAAAGGGGCTTCAGCATAAGCACAGTTCACACTTCTCCACCTAGCAAACAACCTAAGCTGAAAAACACCATAACACCTTTYTTTTTTTTTTTYCCCCCCTCAATTTTAACTTAATGGTGGGAATTTACTGCAATTTTAAAGGCAGAGAGCAACAAACCCATGAACTGTGTGTGATAAGGACAGAAATCACACATCTGATTTGTCAAAACTGAAAAACAAAGCCAATAAAATCCTAGGAGCATCCTAAAAGGAAAGCCTTCRATGCTTTGTTTTTACTGCAGTTGACTACACAGATGCAGCTGATTTTGGAGGGCTGTGGGAGCATCTATCACAATGCTGCAAACACACACTGTAGTGAGCATGCAGAATATTAAACATCTATTTCCAAAAACATGTTTACCTAACCACACTTGCCCACCACCTAATGCAGATTAGCAAGAGCCAATTCCTTTTACCTGAACACTAAGCTTTCTCTCTCTYTCTCTCTTTCTTTTCTATTTTGAGCTTCTTCAACCTAGGGCAAAACAACAATTCTGCCTCTTGAATAAATCACAGGAGAACTGTCATTTGTTGCAAGCTGCTCATTCCTTGTCCCTTCCTACCTCCCTCTGCCTCGGGGGGAGATAGAGATTATGGTCTGTCAGGGCTGGGGACATGGCAAATCATAATTAGCTCACAGGGTGCTGTTTATAGCTCCTACACAAYGCCAGGATTTGTTTCTTGTGCTGAAGCTATGAAGCTGTAAATGGGATTTTTATGAGGATTTATGTGTCATCTTGTGTTTTTCCTGGAAGCTTATGCCACTGTCATTCTCGGAGAATCTATGCACATTTACCAGAAAACTGACATGCTAATTTCCTCCTCATTCTTAAAAATAAGGATCAGAAGAAAGCTCAAGAGAAAAAAAATGTATTTAAGAAGCAGGTGGGCGTAGGAAGGGGGGATGGGGTGGAAAAGAGGGAAAAAAGAGACTCGGATACAGCTGGTGMAAGGGCTTTGCTCCAGGAAAGCCTACAATCAATTAGTCCTAGTGTGAAACAGAATCTTTCAGCAAGGGGCCAGCTGGCACTGGGCAGAGCAGGGCTGGGCTGGTGCCAGCCAAACTGGGCAAGGGTTTCCCTGCGCCCAGCTGCTCCAGGCCAGCAGGCTCGCTCCGGGCCAGCCCTGGGCGCTCCAGGCGCTGTCACCTGTCTGCTTTAGAAAATCATCCCGGCGCTGCTGCTCTGGACGCAGAGTCTGCGGCGTAACAACCAGGGGTTTATCCCCACCTCCAACAAGGCTAACTGGGACCAGTTCAGGASAGCTTCCTCGATGCACACTCGGAAAGTACCCCCGGACGGGCTGTTGGGGCGCAGCTCAAGGGACAGACGTGACCCACGGTGCAGGAGCATGAGCAGGATGGGTGCAAGCATGAGCTGCACGAGCCTCCCTTGCCGCTGCGCTCTGCAAGGCCCCCGGGACGGGCGCCGCGCTCCCTGGTGTGTGCGGCTGCACATTCCAGGCGGGATGACAGCCAGGCATCCTCCACTACCTCCATCACCATTACACTCACGAGCAGCTAACGAGCATCTGGCACAAGTTTTCTGTTGTTTAAGGTCTCCTAAAAATAACGGAGACGTGGCAGCCCACGGAAGAGCCTCATTCTGAACGCCTTGGCAATGGCAGCAGCAGGATGCAGCCACCAGCCCAGCGGAGACCTGCGCAGAAGGCGCCGAGGCGACGGCACGAGTGTGCGTCCCGCCGAGACGGGCACCAGGGAGCACGGAGCAGAGCTGCCGCGTGGCTTTGGAGAGGCTGCATCTCCACCTGTACTAAAATCAACAGCTTCAAGTCAGTGCTTGTTACAGCAGCAGGCTCTACTTTTTTAGATTTTTAGCTTAATACAGGCATGTTTTTGGCATACTGCAGTATTCTGTAATGCAATTATAGGCTTCATACCTTCTCTTCTCCCTCAAGCTATGCCACTTCAGAATAGCAATTTATTACGCTGTGCTCCAGCGCAACGGCGAGCTGCTGAGCCAGTGACTGGCAGCACAGCTAATGGCTACAGCAAGAAGACATTTGATTGACGGTCTAGCCTCATTTGTCAAGACCAGAAGTAGCCTTATACTGAAGGAATGCTGATGTGGAGGTACCAAGGGAAAAAGAGAGGCACTGTTTATTAGAAACCAGAGACACCAGAGCAAGGAAGTGACAGAAGAGGTCCTGTCTACCCCTTCCATCAGGGGACGATCCTTCTAGGATCATATATACACACACACACACACTTTTCTGTACTTGTGTGTGTGAGCACTAAGTTATGAGAGAGCGTGTGCGAGCAAGCACCTGGACCCAAGCAGAGCCACAAGCAGAGCCTTGTCTGGGGGCCTAGGGCTGACAAGAGGGACCCCGCTAAGCGTGGGGATGCAGCTCTCCCCTCACGAGGCACCGTCTGGGGAGGCTGAACGAACCACCTAGTGCCTGACAGGACTGTCAGAGCAGATTCCCATCACACTCGGAACAGCACACTCTGTTTGGAAAGAGTCTCAGGCAGACAGGGAAGGTGCAAATACATATATCTTTCTCCTTCTCATTAAAATAAGAGGAATTAATCAAGTACCAGACACTTCTCCTCACATTCTGCTCTTCTCTTCCAAACCAAGTTGAAGCCAGGGATCGTGAACTCTGCTATGACTCAGTCAAAAATACTAACAATTTTCAGAAGTGCCGGTATAAGTTTGGGAACTGGAGAATCCAGCAGTTTCAACTATGACTGTATTTGCCTACACAAATTCACTAGTTTCCATGTAGTCACACATTGCCCAGAACCCCGGGAAGGAATAACATAACAAACTAGCARCCCTTTGCAATACATACGTTAAAACATAAACTCCACAAATCAATGTCTTATTAAAGAACATTTCTCTCAGACTGTTTATGTTCGCTTCCTTAAGAGTTAGAGTGGGGAAAAAATACATGTATTTATATACACACACACACACAYATATATATATATAAATAATGCAAGGCAAGTAAATATCAGTCTTGTGAAAACGGAGCTAAGGAAGATAAGGAAGAAAAAAATCTGTAACAGTAATTAGAAAATAATTCCAATCAGTTACATTTCAATACACAACTGTATATTTGTACTCAGTGAAGACAGCAACAAATGAATGAATGTATTTGCCAGCTATGATAAAGAACTGGACACAGAAGTTATCCTCAGACATCCGAAGGKGTTATCTATAGCATATCCCCTACTCAAGTCTTCGTCTCCTTTAGGCTCTGTAGGCGTAGAACAGCATTTGCAAGGAACAAGGAACACAGGCCTGCTCTTACCTTGAATGAGTGCAGCACGGCCAGCTACCAGCGTCCGCAAATACGTGTAGGCAAATGCAAGAAGCATTCCCCGTTTCAATGCAAAGCCAATGCCTACCTGATTTTGGAATTACAGGTCATTTCATTCTCAGGGTAGTGAATATCCACCGCATCCTGAATGACTGTACCATACTCATAGACTTTAATCTTCTTTGTCACCCCAGCAATGGCAAAGTAGTCACAGTCTCGGTCAAACTCAATACTGAGGAACAAGAACAAAAAAAAGCACMGATTGAGAACCGTACAGTAACACAGGTATTTACAAGCAGGGTAATTTTACCACCTAACTGGGCTCAGCATTGCTGAGCTGATGATCACAATTCTTTTGGAGAATGCGCTTAGTAGACATGGCATTTGAGGCAACTTGATGTGGTCTGGTATGTGCTCAAACAGCACACAGYTTTGCTCTTAGGCAAGATTTTCTAATCCTAACGTGGTTATTTCCTGAACTGGACTTTTGTGGGGGCACAATCTCCCTCCTGCAGACGGTGCTTTTGTCCAGGCACTCCGAAGGCTGTTCTGGTCACGCAAACTGCCTGTGTTACCAGGTACCTAAATGTCAAAGCTGACAGCTCACACTGGCAGGTACTTAAAATGTGACTGTGGGGTCTACGACCAAATGCCCCAGGACGACTGCTGATTGATTCCTTTCAGCTGAAATGTTCCATCCCTTGGCTCCCCTCTACAGCACCTTGGTGAACTCTAAGTGCTAAGACCCAGCATATTAGTACTTGTCAAAGAAAGAAAAAATTTATATATATAAAATTAAATTCTCTGAGCAACAGAAGGCTGAAATGTATATCATCAGAACAATAAAAACCTCACACAATATAACTTCCACCTAGGGTTGCTCCTGGAAACAGACACACTTGCTGCCTTGAACTGCAGGGCACGTTTGTAATAGATATCAATGAAGTTGGAAGTAAAAGCAGTTACTTTGTAATAAAGCTAAGCTCCAAACGAGAAAACCCTGAGGTTCTACATGAAATACACGTGAGAAAGAAAAGCAGCAGGGTACAGAAAGCTAACRCTGTTGTTACTTTCACAGCTTGCAAAGGCTTTGAAGAAATTTATTAGGCATCTAATGGAGAATTCAAATGGCTTTTGGGAAGCAGTTTCTTGCTTGGGAAGAGCGGGGTCCTGCCGCCGGCGTTTCCCGGGGCGCGCCGGGAGGATGCGCAGCGCTGCCCACGCGGCGGCACGGGCTGCCCGCCAGCCCAGGGACGAGATGGACGGGACGGGGCTGCGCGGCCTCTGCGCTCCGAGCCCCCCGACCACTTGGGCTTCTACCACGCTGAGGTCTCTCAGGGCTCTCTGTTACCTAATTAACTTTGGTGCCTGCTGCYCCTCGCCATTTTCCACGAAATCACAGCACTTATGAAACAGGCAGTAAGTTCTGAAAGCAGCTCACACTCAATTCATACTGCTTGAAAAACGCTGAGCAGGAGGGTTTAMAGGACTTCTCCCCACAAGGAGAAAGCACTAAACCATTCACAAGAGGGACGAAGGCTYTTTAGGCTGCCCTTATAGCCACAGTGTCTCAAGCTTTCTACCCCTCATGAKAGCTGAGAAGTTGAAGCCTTTGCAATGCTTTCAAGGGAAGATACAATTTATATGTCATGAGAATTTTCACATCTTTGTAAAGAAGAAACCATCAAGTGATTTTTCAGTTACGGAGAGAAYAGATTATTCCTATGCAGCCCGATGATGTAAAGTTCGGGGAAACRGTTGGCAATTTGGTCATTTAACTCAGGCACCTAAATCCTCTGCAGAGCAGTGCCAGGAAGGAGCCCCGCTGACAACTGCTTGCTTGCTGTAGGGAAAGCAGACCAGTCCGGTGAGGTCTGCAAAGTCACAAGCCCATTAAAAATAAATAAATAAATAATTAAATAGGAAATAATAATAAATAGGAAAGGAAGTGTTTATGGTCAGGGAATGAAGAAAAGCAGATGTGCATCTCTTCACATGAAAAGGAAGAGAAAGCAGCTAGACTGCTTTCCCCCCTCCTCCTTCCAAGCACCAGGCCTACCCTAGTCAAACCAAGTTTATTTATACCAGCCCTGCAGAAGCTGTGCTCAGGCCCRCCTTGGCCTGTCAGCTCACGCTAAGCAATGAAGGAATTTTATAATCAGAAGCCTATATAACAAAGCAATGGATTTATCTGTGCCACAGTCTTAATCGAGCTGCTGTCTCAGCTCCTGCTTGCAGTCCTGTGGATTCTGGTACAGCACAGTTAGACTGATGGCAGCGATTCATCTAGTTGGATTCAATTTATATCCTCAGTCTTCTGCTGCTGAAGGAAAAAAAAAATAATCCCACTGTAATGTCTGGTAAAAAGCCAAGTTATCAGAATAGCACAGAATTGTCTCACCTGAGGTGGTTTTGTTTCTCTAACATTACTTGTAGATTTTTTTTTTTTTATTTTAATAGTCACTGTAGATAGAACAAATGCATATCTCAATAATGTCTATAGCAGTTAGCACGTAATTAAAATAATAATAAAATTCATCAACTAGCGAAAACTGAAAACTGACGATTAGACCTGCGACCTTCAAAGAGCCTCCAAGCCGCTGCAGGGAGGGAAAGGCCGCCGACGTGAAGCGGCACGTGTGGGACGTCCGAGGCCAAGGCCCGCAGCGGCGCGCGSCGGCTCCGACACCGGCCGCCCGCCTCTCCCAGGCTCCACATCCCACGGCTTCTCCTGCCGGTAATTGCTTTCTTTTTTCACAAAACGTCTCAGCTATTGCAATGAAGATATCAAGAACAGAATAAAAACCAAGATCAGCGCTCGTCTAGTGGGTATATTTATTTTTAAAGGAAGCACAGGAGGGTAAGCTACAGTAGAAAGTTTGAACGTCCACACACGAGCTCCTCTGCGTTAGCTGTGATCCTTGCTCCTCGGGGAGGTGCTACTCAGTTATTGCTACTCTTTCCKTTTTGTCTTAAAAGGAAACAGTAAAAAGCATGGCTAACAAAAGACTATGAATTCTACATAAGGAATCTTTTGGAGATACTAAAAGGGTTGGTTATTTGGAGAAGATTTATCCATGCGCACCAGATTTTACTTACAAAAATTAAATCGGATCAAAATTTGCTGTCTTGCTGCATGGAAAAACTAGAGAAGAGCCGTTTCCAAATCCCAGGTAACTGTTTTCTTTTTCCTGCTCWCTAATTTCTTAGCAAGCAGTGTGCTGGGTAAATACCACTGAAAGTTGCTGGAAAATAAATAAGCCTAAGTAAATAAACAAGCACACCCAGGACCTTGGAGAGCACTTGCGGCTAACAAACAGCATTATGAAACAAATTGCTTCTGAAACACGCCTGGCAGCTTGGCTTGATGAGAGGAGACCTGCGGAGCGGCAACGCGGAAGGCGCGCCTGCTGTCTGTACGCGTTGAGCGTCTCTGCTCACCCTTCCTTCACAAAACCTCTCACTTTATGCTTCCACCCACAGGCCTCTGAAGGATCCTATCAACCTTAACGATTCCAAATCCCATTTTTTACAGCCCGTTGGGCCACTGCCGAGGTGCCTTTCGAGCTCAAGCGAAAGGAGGGGAGCTGCGGGCTGCGGCCGGCGGGCGCGAGCTGCAATTACAGCGACCGTATTTTGTGCTTCGGCACCCCAAAGTCTGAATTTTGTCACACAGCGTAAGAAGTTTCAGGATGAAAAAAACAGTGTGCTAAAGCTATGAGCAGCTGAATACATGTGTTTAATTGTTGAAAAATACGTTTCAAAGCAAAGTTTGCATCAATCTCTCCTTTCTTCAGTGCCACAGGAACATGAATAGACCACTAGGGATAGCACATACCCATCACGCTCAATTCAGACAGTCGTCGCAGGAAATAGATTCTCCAAACTACAAACTAAGTAAGAATATCAGATAAGTTGCCTCAATTCCTAGCTTCCTGCAGCGAGCAGTGGGAGAGAAGGGCAGGAAAACAAACCAAAAAGCCCCCGCAAATTTCCATGGATACATGGATTAGCTACAAAGGAGACTCCATTTAATGCATTCTACCATCAYATAATAAACATTTTCATTCCCAAGAAACAAGCTAAGTGGCTGAGATACAGGCTCCAAATTAGCAAAAAGTTGSCAGATTTTTTTCTCCAATCAAACTAAATATGTCCTGGCCACTATAATCACAGACCCTTAATGGATGAGATTCAAGTCTAACAGAGGCCTGATGCAAAATGCATTTCACTGGCTGAGCCTCATCCCAGGAGAGCACTTGGTGGAACACAGAGCATCCTAAAAAGCTGTTTAACCAACCGCTTTGCAAAGGTTAAGCCTGGCGTTTGTACATTTATTTGCTATCACAGAGAAGCTGGATGTATTTTCTTCACCTGATGCCGCCATTAGKCCTTTTGTAGGCTGCCATGGATCATCTGTAACAGGGGTTGAAAAATAACCCCAAAAAAACGGAGGAAGCTTTAGGAACGCTCCACCTCCACACTACCCAGCCCAAGCAGACAACCTACGCACGTAAACATGCCCAAATGAGTCCAAGAGCTATCTAGTATAAACCACAGGTGATCTTTCAAAACTGTTCATCACTGTGTCCAGTGATGAGTTAAATGTTGTTGGGAAAGAGGACATTGCCTTCGCACAGACTGAGACAGAAGCGGTTTTGCTCTGGATCAAAGCAGCCCGGGCTTTGCATGACCAAATTTAGCAAGTTTGAGCTTTCACAGTTGCTAGTGCCTTTGTTTGTCTCTGAATTATCACGAGCAAAGGACCCCAGCTATGAGGCTGGTGGAGAGTTTGAGTCACAAGTTAGTCACCGGGGTAATCGCACTTACATGAGCTGTGGGCTTGATCCAATGAAAAGGAAGCACAGGGAGAAGGGAAGGAGAACATACAGCCAGGGCAATGGCACAGAAGCACCCCAGGCCACGGTGCCTTGGCGTTTCACTTCCTCCTACTTGAAAATAGATGGGTAAACAAAGGACTCAAACCAAAGAGATCCTTCCTGTTCTCGGAGGACATTGGTAGTTCTCTCAGTTACTTCCCGCCACCAAGAGCTCCATCACCCAAATCAATGACTAAGTACACATAATGCCGCAAGTTATTGCTACTTTGTCTATAGGAAAAAATGTAAGGTAATTTAGCAGCAGTCTTTAGGTCTGCTGCTACAGAAAGTCCTCTGCATAGGGGATGTTTTTTCCTTTAAATAAAGCAGTTAGATCTTACCCCTTCTTGCTTCCCAGCTAGCAGAAACCGGTGTGGAAAAAAACAGGTCGGGCCATTTCCACCGCTCACTGGGGTCTGCAGCAGGGCAGACCCTGCTTTGGGGCTTGGAGGACACGGGTTAAACAATCCCGCCTTTCCACAGCTTTCTCCCAGCCACAAGAGCCSAGAGTTTTAATTTGTTTTGATACTTACACATTTTCTTGCTCAAGTCGACAAATTAATGTAATTAGATGTAATTCTAGGCCCACCTCATGCTAATAAAAACATCATTTTATGCATAATGAAATGCCATCAGTTCTAATAGAGACTAATATTCCCAGGCTATAAGGAGTTTGTTTTAAAAAGAATATTAACTTCTTTTATAGACATTCATATGCGTTTTTAGAAGTTTTACAGAGGTTTGTAGGTTTAGTTCAATCTTAGAGCACTTAAGATTGAACTAAATTTTAGAGTACTTAAAATTAAAACCAAGAGAGCTACTTTCATGTTTTGTCTTTGCCAAATCCAGTAACATTCTCTTCCTTAATCCAATGAGAGAACRTACTATACCTTGTACTATGCCTATATGTTATTGCCTGCCAGCAACAGCTAAACTTTGAGAACCAGGATGTCCACTATTTTGGGGGGCAGAAATGGAGACCTCGATCCTGATCCTCCATGTAAAAGCTGCGATCTTTCCAAAAGCCATAGCGGATTATGACGCTCACTGTAAGGCCCTATAACCACTCTGCAGCTATTCTGTTCTACTRTGCAAGTTTTCCACGTATATGTATTCAGTGGAACCTTTCTTAATTAGCAGCAATGATGGGAAAGCCTATGGGGAACTACTGAATTCTGCAAGCAACTGAACACAAAGTGTATTGATAAAAAGCCACTTTACTGCTGGGTGATGCTCTTCTGCATGCTGAGGAGATGACGACAATCCCAGGGCCTATGTGCCAGATATACACAAGTAAAATGAGCCAAAGTCAAGCAAAAAAACTATCATGCAAGTTAATGAGGAGTGGATTCAGTTTTTCCACATACACCACATTAAAAAATAAGCTAACGCAGAGAAGTGTTAACCAAAAACTGCAGCAGTTAAACACAGAATTTCTTATGATGCTACTTCAAATTCTAGCCAAATTATCAGTCTGTCTGCTGTAATATTTTGCACACACTCTGCATATTTAAGGGGAAAAACAAAAAAAAAAACCCACAGTATCTGTCACTTCTCCCAGCTAGGCTGAGCAGAGATGGGTTGCGAGCAGCTTTGACGAGAGTGTGCGCATTGCCTCCAAGTGGCAAAACACTGATGGAAGAAGCTGTCCCCCTCCAGCTCTACGCGCCCTTCTCCTCTTCCCGCACTCAAGCCGGGGAAACCCTTCTCAGCGGGGAAGCTCCCAGGCTCTTCCCCAGCTGCACACGGAGCAAGCTGCACGGAGGGAGCCCATTCCAAACGGAAGCCTCAGGCCGGACAAGGCCAGCCTGGCTGCAGAGCCGTGCTGGCTCATCARAACAGTGCTAGCAATAGGCTGCCGCTCAAACTCCTGGGATCGACGCCGGAGTGCCTCCGAAATACATTTTACAGCTTGGGGACTGGTCTCCAAGCCACCACATCTGGTACTTGCGAACCCATCAGACACCACCATGAGCTGGTGCAGCAGGGCAGCCGGAGCGGCGGGGGAGATGGAAACGTCTTCAGGTGCCTCCACTAAATCCAACAGGCACTGGGAATCGAGGCACTGGCTTTCCCAGGCTCCAAGTCTCTAGCCCGCAGATGAGCGGCCRAGACGAGCCAAAGAATGGCTTGAAACAATAAATTCTGGTGGTCCTGCCGCTTGCCAACAGCCCAAGGAGGTTAAATGGCCTCTGAAACATTTCTAGTCCAACTGTCAAATCCACTTCAGGAGATTACTTCGATGGCATTTTGAATCTTTTGGTCACTATTCTATGYGCTATCCATATTTCTCTATTCATTAGAGGAATGAGAGGTACTGATGGATACCATTTATTGCACACAAGTTTCCGATCAAGCAAATTGATCCACCACCATTTTYAGTCCGTAGATACACATATCTGTTTGAGTATAACAGCATCTCTCCTTAAGTTATTCCACAAAGCATCTAAACAACACACAAATCCAAAGCACCTTTGTCTTGCAGCCTGTATTAATACAGACACTATTAATAATCATTAGCTCCAGCATCTTTTCCAGTGAGTTTCTTTAAAGTTCTTCACAGATTTGTTTCTGCATCTTCATAGGCCTTACCAGATCACTATAAATAAAAAGATTTAAAACAACCTATAATTTAACAAATTAAGTCCCCTAGTGTGCAAGAACAAACAAAAATCCAGGGACATTAATTCTTTTCTGATTATCTTCTACTAGTAGAGGGAGGCGAATCCTGCAAATACTGCTGGAGGTTTACTAAGGACAGGCAGTAAAGCGACAGCAGCTGGTGCTCCATAAAGATGGGCTTTGTTTCCTCAGGTAGGTGGACACAAAATTCACTGTGCCAGTGCCCAGCACCAAAAAGACTGGAGGGGGGTGCTAGGGGTAGGGGCTTACCCGGCAGAGGAACACGGGAACAGCATGCCTTTTTGATGAAATCGTGGAAGGGATTTTTGTTCTGATCATGTAGCAGAGGTGACAGCTCCGACGCGATGCAGCTTCCACACGCTACCACCGTCCCAACCCAAARGCTGGTCTCAGGGATAACACTCAACACTGTAGCACCCATGGTACCTTTCTGCAATCTCCTGACAGGATTCTTCCGAAGAGCCCGGTCTCATTCTACTGAATACTATGATGTTCACCCGTGTTCTGAAGATCCCGAAGTATTTAGGAAGCAGCATTTCACTTTGCACAGTATGTGACAAAAATCAGACAAGCAAATTGCTTCTCCCCATATCTAAGGCCAGAGGAAGACTTGACAAGATGCTGGGAACAGAGCTTCAAGTTTTAATAAACTGCTCATGTTTTCATCAAGAATACTTGAAAAAAAGGGAAAAAAAATATCACGGTGAGAATGATACAAGTTGCTTTAAATAACATTACAACAGCTAAGAATGTCGTAATTCAGGCTGGGAGAAGTCTTGGGAAGTGCCTAATCTTCGCTCCTGTTCAAGCAGGGCCAGACCTTTGGTCAGACTCATGGGTGAGGCCAGTTGAACCCTGAAAAATCACCAAGGACGGAGGGCTCTGCAAAACCTCTAAGCAGCTCGCTCAAAACCCGACCACCCAGTGCTGCAACTGAACAGCACTACAGGAAAACTTTTTCCAGGGATACTTGTTTAAATCGGCTGAAATAACTTCAAGTTATAAAAAAAGTATTATCAAGAGAAGCAATCATTGTTTAATACACTTGGTTTAAAATCTGATTCCTAAATTGGTTAAGTATATTACAATATCTTAGAGATTGCTTATCAAAAAGGCAAGCAAATAATTTGATAGAAAAAACAATCTAAATACCCGCAGATGGAGACAGCGTTGAAGTATTAAGAGTTTTATGAGAAAAGGATCTTCCTACTAGCAGACAGTCTGAAAATACTAGGAAAAATAAGGTCCCACTAATCATTATTAACCTACCAAGTCCAGACCATGCAAAGTTTCTCTCTAAAAGCTCATGTAGATTCAAGAACAACTTTGACTCGCGTGGCAAGTGCGCTCGCTGTGCCATGCCAGAGCCACCGCAAGGTTTGCTCTTCTGGTCAAGGCTGGAGGGAGCAGCCTTGATAGCAAACACTGAAGTCAGCATCTCCAACCAAGCATTCTTTCCTTCCTTCCATTTGAAGGAATACTTGACGTCAAAATGAAACAGAATGAGTCAGATTTTTCCCAGTATTTCAAACTGCCACTTTTAAATAGAAATTCCTTTAAAATCTGCCCTCTCCCCCCACTGATTTAGGGCAGAATGTTAAAAAAACATGGTCATCTCTCATCATTTCTCATCTTGTCAAAAAGCAGTAACTACTGTACTCTAAAGCATAATCGTGTGAAGGATAAATTACTCACATATTTCTTTCATGTATCTTCATAACAAAAAATAGAAGCATTGCTAGGTCACAAACTTACTAAAATGGTTCCACTAACCAGCGCATTACATTTAAAAAAGAAATAAAGAAAAAAGAAAAAAAAAACCACTAGTGATGGTGGACAGAAAACTGAAAAGCACCTTATTAAGCACGAACCTCAATTTACATGGAAAAGCACTTTAGTTCAAAGTAAAAAGGGGAACAAAATAGAATGGGTTTAATGAAYACATACTCTTAATGGATTTTTTCTTTTAATCTCACCTTTGAAAGGATTCAAAGAAAGGATTTCAGTTCATGCTACTGAAAGGCTCAACACAAACAAAAATACGATCTTGAAAACGCTGGTCTAATCATAGGGTTTAAATGATAAGAAAAGCCTCTTCACRTCCTCTCCTTTACTTAGTTGTAAAGGAACAAAAAGCAATAGAAAAATCAGCAGTCTCCGAAAGTGAGAACCCAGAGCCTGAAAAATGAAGAGCCGAAGCYGGATCGCCAGCTCCAGGAGAGACGTTCAGCCAAGCTGCAGCAGAACGAGGACAACTCTGGTGTCTTCCTCTGTGTAAATCGCTCAGCTCCTGGACAACCACGGCCTCAGCCACACAGCCCCCTTGGGGCACCACTTTGAGATCTCTCCAAGAACTGGAGAGCCAGCCCAGAGGAATGTGAAAACCAAGCAGACTGAAAAAACCCCAGTCACTGCCCCCAAAACCCAGGGCTTTCAGGGCTGCACCTCGAACACTGTGTTCAGCTTTGGGCCCCTCACTGCAGGAAAGGAGCTGGAGCAGGTCCMARGGAGGACAGTGAAGATGATGAAGGGGYTGGAGCCCTGACCTTMTGAGGAGCGGCTGGGAGARCGGGGGTTATTTAGTCTGGAGGGGAGGAGGTTCAGGGGAGACCWCATCGCTCTCTACAACTACCTGARAGGAGGTTGTAGTGAGGCGRGGTTGATCTCTTCTCCAGAATAACGACCAAAAATAGGACAAGAGGAAACGGCCTCAAGTTGTGCCCGGACAGGTTCGGGTTAGACATCAGGAAGAATTTCTACACAGACAGAGTAGTCCAGCATTGAACAGGCTGCCCAGGGAAGTCGTGGAGTCACCACTGTCCCTGGCAGTGTCCAAGGAACRTGTAGATGGGACATGTAAGGACGTGGTTTAGCGGGCAGGGTGTTGAGAGGCTTACGGTTGGACTTTATGACCTTGAAGGTCTTTTCCAGCCATAACAATTGTATGATTCCATGTTTCTAGCAGACTCAGGAGCTACCCAGTGTGAGAAGCAGCTTTCCAACGGCCTGGTTTCAGACACAGCTCTTGCTGTAGCCCGCATCTCGGATTTTTCTGTTTTCATTTTAATATGAAAGACTGCCACATTATTCTCTGAAGGTCCATGACAGTGCTAAAGCAATTTTCTGCATAAATCATTCTAATGCTAACGCTGCAGTTTACAGTCTCATTTTTAACAGAAAGCCTTCTACCATTTACTGTCTCAGTAAGTAGAAGAAAAGTTAAGCTCTGATGACAGTTCTGTCTGGCGGCATATTACATGAAAAAATTATTTCTTAGCCCAATTCTAACAAATCTTAATATACTTGTGAAAACTAGGTAAACAGCTCTATACGGGAGATCTGAATGCACAAAAAGAAATTTAGCGTGTTGAAGTACTTGGCCATATTCCTACTGCAAACATGCTGAAAGTCCCCCCTATGTTAAAGCAACACGATGTGACYGACCACTTCAAAGCCCTGGATATGTTCCCATCGAAAATCCTTCTGTGTTAATCCCATAACTATTCTCGGAAGAAAGAAAGCAAAGCGGAGAAAGGRAAAGGAGGACTGCATTTTCCCCTGTGCCCGCTGTTTCTAAGCAAACACTGCTCCTCCATCAGACCTGTGATTTAGCAACACGCCCTCGGCAGCCCTGTGTGGTTCGGGAGGATGCAGCCGGGTACCGGGGGCGCATCCGGAGCCTGCCGTGCCCGCCCCGGGGGCGCCGCGGGCCGCGGCTGCCACCGTGCGGATGCTGCCGCGGAGCCCACCCGCACGCACAGCGCCGCTCGAACCCGGCCTCCYGGGCAAAGCCAGCGCGGAGCCGAGCACTGGGCTGCATCTTCATTCCTGTGCTTTCGCTGCAGAGCCTGAACGGGCTTCCATCACTCTGTTCAGCAAACAAGCCTCATCTACCTTAAAAGCCTCTTGGGAAGCCGGTGGGTGAACATCCGGTGCAAAGCAATGCAAACCCTTGCATTATCCGTTTGTAACATACGGTTTTTTTCTTTTTCCCCCTTAAACACAAACAAAAAACCCACAACACACAGCACAAAAACACAATATATAACCAAATTAAGTGCTAGTTCAACTTTGCATCAGTTCCACTTTCAGTATTCTTAAAATACCCCTTTAAAATATAGGCTTWTTTTTTTAATTTAGGGATTTTATTTTTTAAATAAGGACTGGCAACTTTATATTTACTTTGCATTTAAACGCAGTGGACTTAACAGCAGATGCTAACCACTGAGAGCTGCTTTTCACCATTTCTGGTGTTCTCTGCAACATACCCCATGGAAGATATTYAGATATTCAGAAAAATAAAGCTTTTTAAAGCCCCAATATTCAACTCAGCCCATCTGTGGGCACCTAAAAGTATTTATTTTTACTACCCTGAATTGTCAGCACTGAGACACAAACCTCCATTTATTACATTCATAAAGACTCTCTCTGAACTTGAGCCTATTAATTTGGTTGAAGAATGATAAACAGAGCTGTGTTGAGCAACATATATGAAAATTCTGGATTAACACATTTAATTTTAAAGAAATCGCCTGGGTAGCCCCAAAGCAGCGGGACCTATAACGGCTGCACATTTAGCAGTCCTGCTTCACTGAAGTGCTTGAGGACACGCTCAAAAGTGAGCAATCTTATTCAGCTCACATACTAAAACCCCAAAGATAAATAAAAAGTAAAGGCCGSGGAGAAGATTAAGTTGTAAGCCAAGATATCTCCTGGTTAAATGCATTTAACATTAAATAGCTACTATTACTAGCACTGGCTWGGAGGAAAGTCCCCAGATTTCTCCATTTTAGTAACAATAAACCACATACTTTTCAAATTAATCTTTCACCCAAGAATCTTATTCCAATACCTTCAAAATGCGAGAGAGATTTAGTGCCTTTCCAGCATTTTCCAACCAGATGCCACAAAAATGCTGCTCTTGCAGAATGTCAAGGAGAAGGGAAAGGGCAAGAGAGCAAACTGCAATCCACGCTGAACTCGGGAGCCAAGGAAGTTTGTCTGCCCTGTGGGGAGATTCCCATCTTCATTTCACTGCAGCCAGCATGAACTCAATCAGCGCAGGTTAAACAATCGTTGGATCAGTGATTATTGTGTTCTGGCCTCGGAGATTAATTTGGACATGATACAGGTATTATACATTCCAGTTACACACTGCAGAAGTTAAGGAATCAAAGTAGCTTTACAACAATACAAGTATTCCATGCTTTACATGCCTCAATTTCTTCATACAATGCAAGATTTTTGGGAGCTCTTCATAATATCCAAGCTGTGCTGTCACCATCTGAAAGGCTCCTTCTTAGGGCATTAGAGCAAGGCTCAGAAGAGTTCAAATCATTATTTCCTCGGGTATTTCTTTCAAAATATCAGGTATTCCTACCTTGGATCCCATGGTTCCTATATATAAAAGCAGGGCATAGTACTGCCACGCTCCCTCAAGGTTGCTGTGAGTGTTGACACCGGCTCCTGCATTCCCACCACGTGCAAGTGTTTCAATGAGCACGGTGCATCCTTCCTTCCACCAGCACCACYAACAGCTCCGAACAGGCTACCACAGAGTGATGAGGAATCAATGCCCCTGGGCCTGTGTCCACAGCTGCTGCAAGCAGCCGAAGGTTCSAGCTGCTGACTAGTCCCATCTTTCCCTATCCCCACGAGGCCTGATCCCTCAGGGAGCAGGGTCATGGAACTGAACTGGAAGACGACAGTCGGTGGGAATTTAACTGTCCGGCTGAACTTAAAGGTCTGCGCTGGTGCACTGCAGG
Source organism: Nothoprocta perdicaria (assembly GCF_003342845.1). Lineage (NCBI taxonomy): Eukaryota > Metazoa > Chordata > Aves > Tinamiformes > Tinamidae > Nothoprocta > Nothoprocta perdicaria. The sequence continues at coordinate 885,031 of NW_020455470.1, read as the reverse complement.
CTCTGATGAGCTTCTGCAGTGGTGCCGAGGACATGACCGTGCCTCCCATGGCAYGGGTGCAGAGTTTCTCGGGCAACAACAGAACCGTTCAGTTGGTTTCACCATAAAGGGGGTTTCACCCCCTCAGCAGCATTCAGAATTGTAAACAGAACTTCTAACAGTTAGCGGAGTGCAAGCAATTGCAAATACAAACTACTCTGCTRTTTATTCTTACCACGATGACTTCATCTACCAACATTTAAACCAACATCACATAAACCTATAAATACCCGGCAGATTTTTTTTTTTTTTTAATGCTTGGGCTACATCACTAAAGATGCAACTGCACTTACACAAAGATGACAGAGCCTATTATAGGCTCCACATTGTCTACTTGATATTCACTAGCATCTCAAAGGTTCTGGTCTCAGTCTTGATTGACACCATCTGGCAGAACATTTCCTATTGCAGGAGCTAAGTGTTTTCACCAATATCATATCCGTGCAAAATTATTTTGGGGAAACCACTGCAGAGCGTCACATAAGTATAGACCATATCTGGKTTAATACAAGTTATTAACTCTGCCTCAGCAGCTCTTACCTTCTATTGACGCTCGTTGTCAAATCCATAATATTTCTTACCTGGATACTATGCTGGAACCATTGTAGAGGTCACTAGCGTAGGACAGTGTTGCCAGGGGACGGACAGAGTTGTAGCGCGTGAACTTGGACAGACACTCCTGAAATTCATCCAGTTGGCTTGTGGTTCTGCTGTCATCTAGGGCGGATTGAAGAGGACAGAAAAAGAAGATAAACTCAACCACAAAAATGGGAATCAAGATGCACGTGTTCACACTTCTGCTTGGTATTTGGGGAGGAGTCTTGGTCAGAAAACTTTATTCTTTCTTTCACTTGTAGCACTCACTGAAGACAGGGAATGTTTCAGAACATAAATTAAGTCTTTTCGGTTCAAACTACTGTGCTAAAGACCTGCCTAGCTGTCAGAATTTATCTTTCCAGGTAGAGAAGCTCACTTATTTTATGCAAATTCGCAGCACATGGGCCAGAAAGATTATTAACAGAAAACCTTAAAGCATATCAAAATGCATTTTAAGAGTGTCTTATACTCTATGGAGGTGAAAATATATTCATTTCCCTGTATTTGGGTTACAATACATCTCCATTTGGTGTCAATCACATTCCCAATACCTCTAGAGGAAGTATTTCTCTTCCTACTCCAAAACTAACAGAACTAAGGGAGAGTTTTTCTGGGCTGGAGAAGGGAAACAAGCATAAAATCAGAAGGCTCCCTGGGCTACAGTTTTCTGAAAATTAGGACCTTCTGCAGACAAGGCAAAATTGAGCTATCTTGAAAAATAATATTAAATATTCTGATAATCATTTACTACAAAAGTTAAAATTGCAACACAGAAAATTAAAATCACTCCCCTATTTCTCATGTTTGATGTTTATGAAAAGAATTCTGTTGAAATCATTTTAACTTTAACATTTCCTAAACAAGGGGAAATCTCCCCAAACTTAGCATAGCACCGCAYAGACAAACCATCCCGTCGAATGCAAGTTCCTTGTATGAGGCAGAGTCCCTGGGCAGGAATTGGCCCTTTTCTCCTCTAACACTCGCACGTTTGCTTTGCCTGTTTGCACCAGCGCAGCACAAAAGAAGCAGCTGCTCCATAACTCACAGTGCAGCTCACAAGTCGTCTGGGGTGCTCAGTTGCACTGTATTAGTAGTGTAACAGTAGTGCAAGGAAAAGATAAAACAACTTATGAGCAAGCTCTGGAAATACTGTGGTGAAAAGGCAGCAAAGGAGAAATGTTAAGGCAGGCCATGGAAACACAGCAGTGGTTGCTCATGGGAAAACACTGAAAGCACAAATTCTTTACGTACCTCAGTAATTCCTGTTGCTCAGAACTAATGAGCTTGATCTACAACTGCATGGCATTTTGAAATGCCCCTTCTACGCTATTTAATTTGCAATTTTATAAAGAAAAGGTGAAGTGGAGTAATCAGGATGTTTAAGGCTAGCAGCATATACATCACTTATCAGATGGATTAAAAGGCATGAAATGAACAAAATGCTGTTCTACATTAAAATCATCACTGCTGCCTGCTGCAGGAAGAGCCAGAGGAGGAGATGGGAGGTAAACATCACTCAGCATTTTTTAAAGACTGTTTCTGCCTCTGACACCTGAATGAGAACAAATAGCTGCTGCTCTTCCATTCCCTCATTCAGAGATCAGGAGTCCCGCCTTCCTACCATTTATTCTACAGCTGTGCCTAGAAAATGGAATGGTGTTTCTCACAACATTTTGCCCTGTCAAAGTGCAAGGCCACTTCATAATTAGTTACATCACTTCTGCACTTCCTATTAGAAGAGTCATGGGCATCTCCTGCAAAAAAAACTTTGTGTCCACATTAAATCCTATTTAAACTGTGTCAATAAGCAGGAATGACACTTAAAGAGAAGAAAGCCTAACTAAATACCACAAGAAAAGCTTCGCTTGCAAATCTTCCAACTTTAGAGCAGCTCACCTATACACATAAAGAAGAAGTTTAGTTTCACTAGGTTCATATTGGTAGCTCCTATTATGAAGGAAGAGGTCTTCCATAAGGCAATGCTGGTGAGAGTCCAATTTGCTCTTCTTGGTTAATAAAAATATTACTTTAGCATAAACACATTTCTGTAYCACAAAGATGCACTGCGTGAAAACATCACAGTACAATTTGGGAAGCCCTGTGGTCTACCAAGCACTTGTTAGCACCTCTGTGACTGACAGGTCATACACAACTGGCTTCTCTGACTTTGTAGCTCCTAAAGGACCTTTCAGCATGCTGCATTCTCTGTTAAAACCATTTTACCGTGCTGGATGAGACCTGGAATCAGCAGATGTGTTGAGCGTAGAAGGGAAAAAATTGTTCTTATCCTAACTCTCCCGCCAACCTCTGTCCTTCAAGGTTGGCCCTTGGTTCCCAGGCTTTGCTATAGGACACTGTCTCAGCAACCTCTGCGTGGTTCCCTCTTGCTCCTGGGAAGTGTTTCCCTTCCCCTGAGGGCYAGCTGGCTGCTCTCTGCCTCTGTCAGTCTTTGCACGAGCTACAGCTCACAGCTCCACGCAACAGAGCAGCCCGAGCTGCCTCGCCCTCGCTCAAGAGACATCCATTGGACCTGCTTCTTTCTCAAACCCAGTGTGCCATCAGGAACCCTCCATGCACGCACCACGTAACCATTATCCAGCGGCTGTTATGAATGACACAACTGGGAAAACAGCTTCTAAGTCTATAAAACTATTCTTAAACTTGAGGTGCGGCCTATGGGTTGAGAGCTTGGGACAGCTGCTCAGTACCCAGCTTCTACACTTCTGCAAGGCATTTGTTGAAAGACCCACAATCTAGAAAACCTAAGAGAACCTCCAGCTCCTGAAACTTCGTAAAAGGTTAAAACCTATTGCACACTGAATGCAACAGAACTTGTCAGGTTACGTTTATGCTCCTGTAGTATTTTGATAGCAGTGTTTTAACCACTGCATTTATACCACATCCACTGAGGAGGATTACCTGGCCCCTGGTTTCAAGCATTTGCATTTTCAGCACAATGCATCAGTGAAATTGTTTGTTCTGGTTATGTCCTTCACAGTACAGGATTATAATGCAATATATGTGCCCTTCCTAAAAGAAGGGATTAAGTTTTCTATAATTAGAATCCTCAAAGATTGGCCAAGAAAAAAAAAAACACACCCACAAACAAAACAACAAGAAAGGATGGTCCAAATAACACGCATAAATATGCACAGCAACCTTCCTATAGGAACCACTTACAGAGGAAAAGCGAGAGCTGCTCTTGCATAAATTAGCCTATTCTGAAATGATCTTCTAGAGTGCTTGAAAGCCACCGCCATGCAAGAGGAGCTCACCTGAGACACGGGTCATCCTCGTGGAAAAATAGCACTGCTCTAGGTCCTCAAAATGGGCYGTGAGCCTCTTCCGTCTGGAGGCCAGGGTGCTGTTATACCATGGCTGTTTTTTGGTCTGCACAGAGAACAGACAACACACCTCCTCAGAAAGGTAACGCCATCTACTCCAACAGAGTCTACCTTACTATAAACAATTTGTACATTATTTATAGAGGATTAAGAGTCTAAAACAATGATAAAAAAGAAAGTTTCACAGGTCTCAAACTGGCACACAGCAGCTCAGCTATGCTGAGACCATCTATACGAACCCATCTGCAGCAGATGCTGGGCAGATAAGTATTTTAAACCGCCCACATCTGGCTGCTTGTTAAGCAGCATTGGGAAACAGGAGCGAGAGATAAGGGAAATGAGAGGAAAAACAARTAGCACCCAAATGCTTTTTATTCAGTGCTCACTGTATTGTAAGACCCAAGAAGCCTACTGCAGCTGTTCCAGCTGAGGACATAACTCTCACACTAACAMAGTAACCCTAACTACTTTGCTGTCCCAACTCTGCTAGCTGCCCTAAAACGTACTGTTGAACAGAGGAGGACAAAGGCTTCACAGCTACACACAGCTCCCTGCTCCTAGCTGAAGAAGGAACTACAACTAAATACTATTTGCAAAATTCCTAAAGRGCCTATGTGATATTTCCTCTATTTACTTCTCAGTCTCAAATAGAGAGGGCAAAATTGTCCCGTAGGATTGCAATATACAAATGCTTTCCTAAGAACACGTTTCTGCACTGGTAAGCRATGCAAAACTAATTATACTGTGAAAGAAAGCTAAGCTGCTCATCTGAGTAGAGTCRTGCCCAATGTAAGGCTTCCTACCAGGGCTGATTATTAAAAGAAAGCAGTTGAGTTTATATTCTTAGAACTCCTTTCACTGGAAAGCCTTGCAGAAATGAGACTGTCTTTGAACTACACGTTTCTTCACTTCAAGAGTTCCCTTAACTTCCCTTCCAAAAACACTCAGGTTTAATTAGCCAATTTGCACTACAGTGTGGATCTCGCACTCTCAAGGACAGAAATAGATCATTCGCACACAAAGAAGGTTGTCACGCGGAGTGACTAAAAAACTGGAGCTTATTTTGTGTGCTTAATATTACAGTTATTTGTTTTAATTTCAAAGGCAAATTTAAAGTATAAAGACAGGAAATGACAACGGAGACCAAACACATGCCATTCCTTATCAGAGTTCTGAATATATAAGCTCCACACAGCCTTATAAACCAAGTAAAGCTGCAACTCCTTGTGAAACTTAAAGCCCACAGACCAGAGCAGCAGTAGTTTATGAAACCCATTTGTCGCTAACAGAGAGAAGTTACGAGTTCTTAATGCTGTCTGTAGGGCTCTCACACTAACACCTCAAAACAAGTGTATCTTGCAAAATAAAATATTTCCTGCTTTTAATGGTTAAACTGATCCAAAGCACTGTCAATGCAAAGTGGCAGCTGTACTTCCTTTCCCCAAAGGCTGCTCATTTGGGGAAGAAATGCAACATCAAAATTCACCTCTTCCTTCTTTAGGGTGGCCTTTGCAGGGGAAGAATGGGGACCGGAGGATGCAGAGAAGGGAAAAATGCCTCTCCCCTGAGAGAGGGTCAGAATTAAGTCACAGGTCTAAATGTATCACACTATCACACTTTTTCGACCACACCAATATGAGAATTCACCAGCATGCTCAGTCGTTCCTACAGCACTATGTCTGACTCCAGGTTGCTCAGCTGACCAGTTACCGTGTCACCCTTGACCAGCATCCTGGGAGCTGCACTGAGCTGGGACCACCCTCTCCCCAGCCCTTGCACTCACTCCTGCCCTTCCCTCTGCACAGACACAAGCATTGCCTTACCTGAGAACTGCCGCTGAAGCCTGGAGGTTGACTGTACTCCGTTGAATCAATAATACTACTGGAAAAAAATATATATTTATAAAATAAAAAAGAAATACATATTATATATAATAATAGCTTGCTTACATCACCATCCAATCATCCTTTATCATTTTCAAGTTATTAGTGTTTTTGTCCTTCCCCCGCCCCCTTTTACATCCAAAAGTGAACTTGTCTTTGGAATTCATTTTACAGACAAAAACGACAAGGTTGTTTTCGCTTATTGTTACACAAGCGATATGCACGGGCAATCTAATAATCTCCGATTAAAATGCAAAACCATATTCTTAATATGAAATATGCAGGGTAAGGTGTTTTGAAAATATCCTATCATCTTTTCCCGGTCCCTTGACAAAACAAAAACCATGGTATTTGAGACAGTCATGCAAAGCAAATAGATAAATAAAAAGCTAAAGAAGCCAGCTTGTGAAGAATGCTATTCATCCAGGTATCTCTGAATACATGCATAAACCTGGATTATTAATAAGCATCAAATCTAGTGAAGTTCAGAAATTTAAAAGATGCTGCCAGACAAATATATTTCAAGAATATTTCTATTCTATCCTTTCAGTTTTCCTTACGTTTGATTCACATACAAGCTGCTACCTCACCCTATCTAAACACAGGGCTAGAGAATCCTTTAACTCGCTTCCGCTCTATGTTTTGGCTGGGACAGAAAAAATCCAGTTTTATCTTTGTTCCTTTCACCTCCAAGGTGGCCTTAGATTTAAGCATTTCTTAGGAAAGCTGCAGGCTTCTTTAAAAAGCTGCCAGAGCTTGGTTATAGGTGTGTTGGCTTGTGAAACAGAGCTGCACCAAGCGATGTCCGTGCAGGGCTTGCCAGAACTGATGGGTGCACTTGGCATTCCTGAACAAGAAGCAACTCAGGCCGCCTTTAAGTCCAGAAGGATGGAAGTGCCTAAATATTGCACTAAAACTCTCAAATATTGCACTAAATGATATAAGGCTCTTCTGTAGGTAGAGGCAAGTATAAAAGGAAGACAGAGTCAGTTTTAGAATATTAGGGGTTAACTTTTAAGATGACATCCATCCCGTCAGAGGTAGGAGAAAAGCAAAGAAAATGTAATAAAGAAATGCTTACTTCCTGCTAGCTATCGCGGAGGAAGCGACGGCAGTGCAAGAGCAGGGCATCGCTCCCGTGACCGGAACACAACGGGAGAACCGTTCCCGGGCAGGGCATGCATCCGGGTGAAAAACCCACCCAGGAACCAACTGATGAGGAAGGTACAGAAAGCAAACAGGGAAAACTTTCTGCAAAGCTTTTAACAGTAACTGCAATTAGGAAAGTCAACTACAGTAAGATGGAAAATTTAGCAACCCTGGAACAAACAGCAGAAAACAGCACAGCAACCTGTGGACTACAAATTGCATTTGTTACACCAGGTTGGTGCATAAGGTGTAGAGGTTAGAATAAATGGCAGAAGAAGCTCAAGATTTTGCTTGCTGAGCCAAACAACTGACTCCTAAACCAGAATCCTTCCCCAGAAACAAATGCTAGGACAGCAGTTTGTCCTTATTACTGCTTGGATATTTAATCACCAAGATGCTTGCTTTTACCGCCTGTTTGCGCCACTTGCTGATAGCAGAAATAGCTCAAGGCTGCTCAGAAAAACCCAGAACAGAACTATTTGTTCCCTTGCCGATTCTTCCCTTTTTTCTGCGCTATTTAGTAAGCAAACCAGCAGTTCATAATCCTGTAAACAAGCGCTGTACTATTACCCAATTTAATATTTCCTCGTGCGATGTACAAGCACAAAGGAGAAAGCACTCGTTTCTGGAAGCAGAGCACGTATTCGGGATGACAGCCGGATTCGGGCCCTGCTGACGAGCCCATGAAGGAGGACGGGGGCAAAGATTGAGAACACCCCGTAACTTCAGATTTTGAAGATGTTCGTGCATGGGGATAAAATACAAACATGAGAAAAGGCAGAGACTCCATGAAGCTAGTGTGTAATTTAGAGGAAGGAGATGAATGAGGCTAAGTGGCTGGGGAACAATAAAACCACAAACTCCATCTTCCATCAAAGGCTAAAGAACTATTTTTCATCTCAGCATGGGACTAGACAGCACTGTAATATTTGTGAACCACACTAGTAAAGTTTTACAGTTGCAATCCATTAGCAGGGTGTTAAGGATGTTAACAGTTTAAATATGCGATTTTGAGATGGAAGATTAAAAGCCTCTGTAATTTTAATAACATTGTAACATAGAAACAAAGCTATTTCCAAACAGGCTGTATTTCATTCTTCTTGCTTCACCAAATCTCTAGGAGACACCTTGCTGATTAAATATCTCAGTTAACATACAACTAGAAGAATCAACTGATGACATGTCAATTCTGCAGCATTCCTTCCACAGGGAAATCAAAGTTACAGTTTGAGATATTCTCCACGACATATTTAACATTGACAAGAAAATGAATTTCACAAAGGACAAGCTACTGGAAACTGAGTCCAAATAATTGAAGTCTCCTGGTAGACAAAACCACACCTGTCAATGTAAGAAGGAGCCTACAAAAGCCAGGCAACAAGCGAGGCCTGTTCAAGCACTTCCTTCACATCCTGCTTTTCTTTGACTAAAGCCAGTGCAAAAACACCTCTTACTGTAGCAGCATCATTAAGGAATAAAAAAAAGAAAGTCTTCAAGCTGAGAGAAAAACGCAACACCACATACCCTAGAGAAACCCTGAGGCCCCTTTCGTATCACATTCTCAGCATCATATCATTGAATCCTTAAGGTTGGAAGGGACCTCGGAGGTCATCTAGTCCAACCCCCTGCATGCAGGGGCACCCAGAGCACGGGGCACAGGCTGCACCCAGGCGGGTTTGGGAGATCCCCAAAGAAGGAGACTCCACAACCTCTCTGGGCAGCCTGGTCCAGGGCTCTGGCACCCTCACAGTGAAGAAATGCTTCCTTAAGTTCCTCTGGAACTTCTGGTGCTTCAATTTGTGGCCTTTTCCTGTAGTCCTATCACTGTCCACCACTGAAAAGAGGCCGGCCCCTCCTCCTCACTGCCTCCCTTGAGGTATCTATTGACACTGCTCAGGTCCCCCCTCAGCCTCCTCTTCTCCAGGCTGAACAGGCCCAGCTGCTCATGCAAGACAAATGAAAGCAAGAACTTCATGTTCTAGACTAAACAGGGCAAGAAAAATAGGATCAGGTGGGGGAAAGAATATGTGGTCTCTAAATGCATCTGCCATAGCATTACCCATAACCATCACCTACCAGATCTCAGCTAAATCAACTTAATTCACTAAAATATCTAGGACATTATCTTTGATCTTCAGAAGCAAAAGTGAGAATGAATGACCATAGAATATGCAATAAAACAGACAAAAAGCAACACTAAAGAATGTTTAGTAGACCTAAGCCTACATAGGATAGACACAACAGATTGTGACATTCACAAAACTCTTGGCTTGAAAGTTATTCCAGGTTTCAAAGTTCTCGAGGAGCTTGTTTGTTCACTTGCCGTAAGAGATACATTCCTACTCATGGAGAAGTACCAAAGAAGAACTCATGGAGAAGTACCAAAGAAAAGTTTCTAGATCTAAAGATAGCAAAGCTGTTCAAGGAACAAGAAGGTGTAGATGAGGCACTTAGGGACAGGGTTTAGCAGAGATGGTGTTGAAGGGCTTATGGTTGGACTCGATCTTGAAGATCTCTCCAACCATAATGATTCTATGATCCTATGAAGATGGTGCTTAACACGCAAATGCTGCAGCACAGCACAAATTCAACTCAACTGGTGCTCATTTTTCTCCAAGTAGCAGTAACATGAAATGAACAAGCAATTAATTTAACCAACAATAACCAAAGCCTAGTACAATCTGACAAAAATCCTACCAACTTCACAAAATAAAAAATAAAAAGGTAAAAAAACAAAAGTGTAAGGCAGTAAAGGGGAGAATAATAAATACTATTCCTATCTTGGTCATATTCCTATCCATTCTCTGAAGGACAACCAGAACTTAATAGGAATAAGAAAGATTCTGTTCTCAGTACCCAAAACCAGTATCTTAATAAAAATTCCCCAACAGATATTGCTAGGTTTCTTACCAAAGCACTGTATCTAAATCTCTATATAAGGAACTTTAAATATTTTTCTCTCTCACTTCTGGACTACTAGGTTTAGAGCTGTTAGTGGCAGAAAAAGGGTTGATAAATTTTTTTAATACAAATTAATGGTTTAGAGAACTTTACAGTTAGGAGAATGCACTGGAGAGGGCTGCAAAAGAGGCATTTAGTACTATCACTTGGCTCTGTGAAATCAGAGCTTGCTCACAACTGAAAAACATGGCAATAAAGTAGAACACTGCAAACCCTGGCACATGCAACTTGGACAGCAACACCCACAGTTTTATCATCAATAAACAAGACTACATAATCTTCCAGACAAAACTCCACATTTCCAATACATTAATAGAAAGCCATTTCATTAAATCAAATAAATCAGATAAACAGGGACACTAGTGCGTACATCTAAATCCCACCTCTGAGCCTCTACTTTTAACCACTCATAGCAAGTGGAAAAGCCAGAGGACATCAACACAGCACAAAAACTGAAGGTTCTTTAGGCCATGCATAACTGCGGAACATTCAGCAGATGGAGCAAATACACTGTGGTAATATTTCACACCACAGCAAAGGCTCATTATCCGAGCTAAGTGTGTACGGGTTAGTCAAAAACAGCAGCTTTCCAAGACATCTAGTTTAGAGGGGGTATTTTATTAGCTCAGGTGCTGCTTCTTTGCCCAATTTGTTCCTATTCACCCCAGATTCGAAAGAGACGACATGCAAGTATTGTGCACTTTCCAGAACTCCTTTGCCTTGTGCTGTGCGTGGCACACGCCAGAAAGTCACCGCAGCGCGTACAGCCCGAGCGGCAGGCTCGGAGCGGCCACCAGCGCCGTACCTGTGCGAAGGCGAGGGAGCTTCGAACTGGGGCACCGTGCTGTCCTCGCTGACGGGCGAGTACAAGCCGCTCATTTCCTGAAACACAAAGCCAAGGTAGAACAAGTCTGACAGAACAACAACAATGCATGCCTTTTAATAACAGTATTTTCACAGCACTTTTTAAGTACATAATCAACTCTATCTGACTTCATTCCAGCCCCACTTAGCAATCTTTTCTCTATCTGATCTTTTTCTTTTCAATTCTCATCCCACTCCTTCCTGAAATCTTGCAATCGGAGCTTTTTCCCCCAAGAGACAGTTCTAGAGTTTATAGTCCAAAACCCAATGGATTTATTTAATAGCCATTTGTCTCTGAACTAGCCCCAGGAATGTGAACTCCTCCCTCAAACATGGCAGAACAGGCCAGCTGTAACCACAGTTTTGAGAAACACGCAAACTTTTATCTAACAGACTTTGCAGCTGGAAAGGAATGCGGGCTCCAGGTCAAGGCACAAATACAAAGCCACAAGACAACAGGGTGAAGACACTATCATGTGCTGGACTTCAAAGAGGATCTGTCAGTCTTCTGCAGGTGCACAAGAGCAAGTTTGCACTTAAGAAACTTGCTTTGTCGTTCTCAGACTAAAGTGCTGCCCTGTGCCCAGTATGAGACCATTCCTTTAATCTATTTTAGAAATGGAAGCTGTGCAAGACGCTGCACCTCATTAGTTGGGGGCAAAGTGTTCCAGGACAACACGACTGGTGCTTTCAAACTCACACTGGGTGCCCATTAGCTGTTAGCTGGAAAGCAAGGTATTTGTAGCACAGAGATGCCCGGCTTCAGCGGTGAAAGCAAAGGTCACCATCACACACCGGGCGGGCACCCCGCTTACAGGCACCTGAAACACCCGACTGAAGAGAAGAAAAAAGCAAGTTGCTAGATACGCTCCAAGGGAAGCCACAGCTCTGGGAACAGCTTCTAGACACAAAGCCACCCTATTTTACAAATCTTAGGGAAGAATGTTAAGGTATTTTATTTCCCAGGAAACTGGGAAAAATCCAGTCTGTAACGTGCTTTCACCTATCAAGTTACAATCTGTGTAGCTACCAGCTGAAGGGAAGCTCCTGCTGTTGTCTGTCCTATTCATATTTTGATAATTTGGCAGCACACAAGTCAGAAGTGAGTGAAGAAATCTGGAAGTCAGGCTTGTGGGCAATGCAAGCTCATTCCCAAAGAGCTTTAGGAAAACTTCATTTTGAAAGGGGGCACAAACCAATGCAGTTCTGAAGCATGGGTTTCTTACTTCTGGGTCAGAACATGATCAGAGAAGACGACCAAGGAGCCTCAATTCTTCTGCACAAGGACAGAAGAATGGAGTCAACGGTCTTAAAAACACTTGGAAAATAATTCAGATTTTATGTTGTTTTGTTAAGAAGAGATACCTATAGTTAAGACAGCTACATCAGGAGGCAGATTACTTCCATCCTGATCAGCAGCACAAGTCAGTTCTCTTCCTACCCAGTCTCTGCCTTACAGCTCCTTGCACCCAATTCATCTCCCTTTTAAAGGCGGCACGTTGCGAGGTTGTAAACAGGCTGTGCAAATGGTTAGACAGTAAATGCAACACACAGATTGTACATTATCATCAATATACTGGTTGCTGATTTCAAGCAATTATACTGAAGTACTTACTACCAACATAAAGAAATTGAAAAATATGGTTGAGGTAGGTTTCATTTTAGCAACCTGCAACTTGCATAGATCAACTAAACGAACAAATTAAAGAAAGACTGTCACCTGTTCATTTTCTCATTACCAAAGCAAATCCCATAAATTTAACACAGCAGCCCCACAGCAAGGCAGTTAGGTCAATGAAAATGAAAAATTGCCTGAGCTGGGACAAGCTCAGAGTATCTCACCTCTACTCGCTTAATATCCTCTTCCAGCACACTTAGCTCCTTCTGGATCTGCTCCAATTGCTGTGAATAAGAGAACAGCTGAAATCTAAACCAGCATGCAGCATTGTCACCGAGATAAATTAGGATTTTTTTTTTTCCAGAGAGAATCCTTAGCTATATCTTAAACAGCAAAAAAAAAAGTCATGGTGCAGGAAATTTATATGGTTAGATTAACACAGATGGGTACAAACTCCATTCAAGACAAAGATGTAATTATGAAGCAGTACAAAGCAAGAACATGATGTACTTTGACATCAATCATAAAAACATCCACATTTTTCAAAGTAACACATTTATGTTCCTCTAACACCTTCCCTGCAAGTATTTATAACTTGTTTACAAACACTGAACGCTGTTAAGAAAACAAACAAAAGAGCAACCAGGAATGAGACTGTCGTAACTTGATCCTTCAACAAAGCGATAGGTGCTTTGCTAAAAAAATTAGTCTTGCTGCCAAAATCTGCTATGGAAGGGGCACTTCTCTCACCAGCACATTATCACACCAAATGCTAGTTCAAAGTCAACAGTTCTTGGATGGAAAAAAACCACAATTATAACCATGGAGAGATTGACTCCTGGCACCAAATAAACATGACATGGAAGGCGTGATACTTACTTTGGACTAGACCACAGGCCCAAGTCAATCTTAGCTGAGGGCTGCCACTTCAAAGCAGAACGGGGAACGGTCTTCCCCTCTCCCCAGCCAATACTCCCTTTCCCTCACTTCTCTGCTCAGCCACCATTTCAGCAAGCCCAATTCCCACCCTCATTGAATAGAAACATCCCATCCAAACACACACATGGCCTAAACACATACACCGCTCTAGGTAAGAGCCATTTAAGCCTGGATTTCACCAGCAGGCTCCTTATGCCTTTGTATTGAAGGCAGGCCAAAAACCAACTTCAGTACATAGCCAATGCACTCAAATTCACCAATTTAAGGAATAAACTAGGAACAGGATTCACCTTACCTCACGCTCAGCACTATGGACAGCCAGTACCGAGGCCTTTGACCAGTACTTGCTAGCAAGCTGGCAAGCCCACTCCCAGGAAGCACAACACATTCTTTACAGGTCAGGCAAACTTTTGTCCTTATGAATTTTTATGGGAATGTCGAGTTGCCCAAACTCAAAATTATTAGTGCTGCTGCTATGACATAACTTCAAGAGCATGTGGCAAACCACTCCCCAAAAACATACTCCCTTGAGTGCTTATGTCTGATCCTTAAAGTGATAAGATTATTTTATTTAAACAAAAACAACCAAAAAACCCCACCCTATCGCTAACACACCCATTATTGATCACAGTTCCAAATATCTGTAGGCTCTGCATCAGATAAGCCCCTCAATTTTCCTTTTCAACATTAAAAATATTTCTGTCCCTGAAGACAGAAGGGGAAAGGAGTCCAAACCTACTTTTAATGTTGCCTCTTTTCCCCAGAACAAAGCAACACTGTATTTACACCCCGATTTCTCTACCCCCAAGTTCTCAGGTTCTACTTAATTTCAGTCACAGACAGCACAAGCCAAATGGTTTAAAACCAGACCGCAGCAGACAACTTACAAACCACTGCACCATAGCAGACAATCCCATTTGCAGCCAGGAAAGCCCCAGGAGGGCGAGCAGGCTGTGCTGCAGCTCCGGGAGCTGGGCTGGCCCCAAGTGTCACTCGCACAGCACGCGTCCTGCCCCTGCTCAGCTCCAGCAGCCAAATTCCACTAGTTTCCTACTTCCGTAAATTCCATTTTAAAAGAAGTAAAAGAACAAAAACACGCTTAGAAGTTCCAAAGTTACAGCAAGGAGATGAATTACCCTACAATGTGCTTGCTCACAGGCAAAGTAGAATGCTGAAAAGTAACGGACGGTGAATGTAATAAAGAGGTCTCTTGTTTATAGCTACAACAGCAAAGATTTTTTATTTATCAGCTTCTATTAACTATCATATGAAGCTACAAGTATGAGATCTGGTACTTCATTTACACTTGCTAATACTTCTTTCCAGTTAAATGAAGACAAGCAAACTAAACCTGCCATAAACTTACCCACTAAGTTTACTTGCAAATTTTAAACCTGGGTAAAGGTTTTACAGCGCAACTCTAACCCCTGACGTGAGGATACAGAAAGAAGTACGGGAGTAAATACGAATATGTGAATAAGCTACAAGATGCAAGTGCAGAAAGCTCTGTTTTTTAAGTGACACACAAATACGTACAGACATACAGAAAAAAGGCAGCATTGCTCAAAACAGCCTATGCTTTTATCAACCCTGGAAAAGAGATTTCAGAGGTCAAGAACCTCAAAGAATCAAGGTCTCTGACATGAGAAACGCCTGTCAGTCTGAAACAGCAGGCCCTGCCTAGCTAGTGTGTGCTAAACGAATTCCACAGCAAAGCTTGGAGGACAGCGAGCAGCTTACAGGGAGAGCCAGCAGCCCCGCATCGCGGGGCGGCCACCTGCAGTCACAATGTTCCCAATAGGTGCCGTAGGAGAACACTGCTCTTTCAAACCCAGGTTTTTTCAGAGGTTGCACAAGTATTGAAGTGCGCAATCACAAGCAACTCTTGTTCAAATGCACAGACTAGTGGTAAGAAGTCAGAATAGGAAATGAAAGGGATATCCAAAAAGATATGCTCCATGCCTATGGAAAAGAAGTCATCACGGTAGGGAAAGGTGGGCTCTCCATTTCCGTCTTGGACAAGCTTTCAGCTTCACTTCCCTTTCAGGCCTGTGAGACTGTTTGGGTCCTCCTTCCGCCACCAAACTCCGTCAAGTCAGAACTTGATCTCAGTTGACTACCTGCTGCAAAGCAGAGCTGTGCACAGCACCTGTTTTGCTCTTATGCTTCCCGTTTTTCCTGAATTGAAGGCTCAGCAAGCAGTGACTTCAGCCTTTATGTTTGTATAGAACAGACAAAAAGCAGTCCTGGCCATCTCCTGGTGCCACTGTCAACTGCTTACCAAAAAATAAAAGCTGTTACTACATCACTATGGTTCATGGTGAACCAATTGCTTGAGAAAAGTGACCCCTTTACTCACTGCGATAATTCAGGACACCACCACTTAGGCCAACACACAGAAGAATTCCCCAGCGCCCCGCACGGGCCTGGAAAAATGCAGGAGGGAGAAGGGAAGGTGCAACACCTTGACCAACTGTCTTTCCAATTGCAAAAAAAAAAAAGAAAAGCACAAGAAAAAACAATCACACACAAATATCAGGAATCACCAATCACCAGCCACCCCATTCAGAAGTACAATTTTTTATTTTTTATTTTATTATTTTTATTTAATTTTTATTTTATTTATTTATTGGATTCCTGCCTTTGAAAACTCGTGTCTCACACTAAGTTCAGGCCTCTCCTAGGATACCCAAGGTAATGAATCTCTTTCCACAGAGCTCAACGCTTCATCTACAACTTTCTAACTAACATTAATTTCTTGCTCTGGAAAATAGTTCCAAGTCTTGTCTGTTTCAGAATTTTCTCTCCCTTGCCTCTAACACAGAGCCCACTGTAACATAAAGTGCAAATATATGAAGAAAGTAATCTTCAGAGTTTAAAGGCATTTTAGCCTTTTATATTAATTGCATATCTCACTTATTTTTGACATCATGTTCCATTTATTAACACCTCATAGATGTTATAAGATTTTTGCTTGAGTGAAAAAGATGCAAGGCTTCCTTCAGAATGAAGATAAGACGAATACCTGAGCTGCCTCAAGTTAATTTGATGGATCAAATTTAGAATTCAAGTCTTTTAGACATGTAGGCTGCCCACATGCAAGGCAGACATCTTCAGGGAAAGTTTCTGCTATGTTAAGACTTCATCCACAGTGAGGCAAATCACTTCTTTTGAACAGTTAAATCCTCTAGTTTTGGCTGAAGAGACAAGATTTTGAATGCTTCCTGATAGAATGAGATGGAAAAGCATCACTGAAGACAGCCGGGAAAAAGGAGGAAAAAGAGAAAACAGTTTCTAACTGCTCCATTTGGGGGAGGGGAAAAATAAAATAAAATAAAATCCCAAGACACTTTGTTTTGAAACACAGTTTTTATTGAAAAGGAAAGCCACCACAGTGGGAAGGGCAGGGGAAGACAAGACAGCCAGTGAGTCTTTCCTAACAAAACTGTCTGGATACCAAAGCAGGACGAGTGAAAACCTCGCTTTGGTGAGGAGTTACATGCCTTATTTTCCTCATTTCTTCTACACTTCCCCCTTAAAGGGTTTGGGAATTACATTAGGAATTTTAGAACTCCAGTACTCTAATGTGACCGAGCGCTGGCATAAGCGTGTCTCCTTACTGCATTAAAAGCACGGCCTGCTCTGGAGCTTAACACGTCGTTGTACCCGCGGCATCACTGCCAGAGCTGCCACCTCTTCCTCCTTGGAAAACTCCTCCCTGCAGCGAGCGGCCGCGGCGCTGCCGTGCACGCAGCAGCTCCAGCTTCCTGCTTAGCTGGCAGCTGCATCACTGGCTGTCACTGCGCTCAGTGCTCCTGCTTCTCACCAAGCAGCTTAATACACTTGTTAGATATTTAAGCACAGCAGACAGGAAAGATCACCACAGCTATAAAATCAGGAGTCCTGGAATGCCATAAAGACTATATGACAACGTAAGAGCACGTCTGATTTCTCGTTTTGTCACCTCTTTTTGCCTACTCATTAGTCCATCCTTGTGCAAATGTGCAGAACAATAGGGTTTGACAGGTAAAAGATTAACACAGGCTAATGACATCCCTTGACAATTCAAGCTTCTAATTCCTGTGATTATCCCACAACAACTAAAAACCTCTCTTTTAGTATTAACATCTTTGTGAAATGCAGTAAGTGAATTCATTGGATAAACAGACGTTTCTGAGGTGGAAGGAAAGATGACTGAGATCCTGAGCAGGCACTTGGCAGAGCACAGCTGTGGAACACCGAACACTTCTTTCGGGGTTACTGCTCTGACCACCACGTTCCTCTGCCGAAAACAGCCTGCTCCCCAGGAGCTGCCACAAAAGAAGTCATGTTACCCATAAAACACTCATGGGATATTATTTTAAAAAAGCCCCATAAAAGGTAAAAATGAAGCGAAAGACTCCAAGAGAAGCACAAATGCTGGTAAGGTGTATAACGCATACAACTGGATTTGAGACTGCTGAGCTGCACGAGCTCCTCTGCTAAGCTAGCTCACTTCCCGGAGCAGCTTGCTCCTTAACAGACACACCTAAGAGACACTCTCAGGCAGCTGAGGGCAAAGTGTTTTAGGACAGATATGTAGGAATGTCAGGTCCAATGTCACCTGCTAACAATCATGTCCTGACAACAGTTTCAAAGTTTTATCATAGCTATTTGTATATAGACATATCTCCAAATATATAAGTGGGTAGGAACGTTTGTATTGGCTAACATGATCAGATCTCTTTTGAAATGGTTAAGTGGACAGAAAATGTACTCCCTTAAAAGTAATCAAGGTTAAACTAATATTTAAACTAATATTTATGTATACAAAAGATTTATGCAATACACCTAAATTAACAGCACTAAAACAGCACTGTTAAAATAAGAATTTAAAAGAAATCAGAGGTTGCTGCAGTTGGTTTTCCTTGAAGATAATAATTTTTTAAAAAGTAAAATATTCTGTTATTTAATTTGACTTCAAGCTCCCTGAATCGATTTTCAACAGAAGAGCCCACCGGAGGAAAAAACTGCACATGTGCATTCCTTTTACTGTGCATCCACATGGCAAAGCACACAGCTGTGCTAAATGTGCCCCACAGAACCAACTACTGTACATGATCAATACACTCCTCACCTCTAAACAAATGTAATTTTGTTTTAAGAAGTATTCACAAGCTACAGCCATTTGCTTTCAATCCTTTTCAAAATAAACCTGACTTTTCCCTAGCAGCATTGCCAAAGACTTGCTTTTTTGTCACATCACTATGGGTGAGAAAGAAAACCAATTCCTACATTATAAAAATTCAAATACTTATACACAAAAAGATATTCAGTATACTTCAGCTTCAAATACCAATGCTTTGGAAAGCTATGAACATGTCAAAACAGGTTTTCTAATAGAAATTTCTGTAGGTGCTGAACCTCACATTTATCTTCTAGAGAAACTATGGAAGTGGAAGAAAGAGACATTTGTCAAAGTACGCGACTACAGTAATATTCTGAATTCTTAAGCAAGAGCCCACAAAGATAGCACATTTCTCCAGATATGAGTCCCTTCCAATAAGCTCAAAAGCCACAGTTTCAAGATGATGGAAGTTAGAAGCTTTTCCGAGTGAAAAAAAGCAAAGGCAAAGGCAAGCAAACAAGCTTGTTCCGAGTGAAACAAGCAAAGGCAACACTACTCATTCTCCAAGGACTTTTATCATATTGCATGAGGAGACTGTTGGGCAATCTTCATACTAACTAATAAAGTACCTATATAAGAACTTGAAACATGCAATAAGTGAAGCCTGTCAATAAAATCCAGTAATAATAATAATACAAGGAGTAAATAAAGTCTGCCATAAGACTCATAGCTGTCCAATACTCTGCAGTCTTGATTACTACACATTTTAAGTCTCATTCCTTTAACAGTGACCTATTACCATCAGAAGAATCTACAGGATACTTAGAAGATTTGATAACACAGTGTAAAAACAGAAAAAAATTAAGATAGTCAATAAAACTTTTCTTCTCGGTTTCCAAACTAGTAGCTCAGAATTTCTGCAGACATCTTCACAGTTAAATCTTAGATCATACAATTGTTATGGCTGGAAAAGACCTTCAAGATCAAGTCCAACCATAACCCCTCAACACCCTGCCCGCTAAACCATGTCCCTAAGTGTCCCATCTACACGTTCCTTGGACACTGCCAGGGACAGTGGTGACTCCACATCCCTGGGCAGCCTGTTCAATGCCGGACTACTCCGTCTGTGTAGAAATCCTTCTAATGTCTAACCTGAACCTGCCCAGGCACAACTTGAGGCCGTTTCCTCTTGTCCTATTTTTGGTCGTTATTCTGGAGAAGAGATCAACCCCGCCTCACTACAACCTCCTCTCAGGTAGTTGTAGAGAGCGATGAGGTCTCCCCTGAACCTCCTCCCCTCCAGACTAAATAACCCCCGCTCTCCCAGCCGCTCCTCAGAAGGTCAGGGCTCCAGCCCCTTCATCATCTTCACTGTCCTCCCTGGGACCTGCTCCAGCTCCTTTCCTGCAGTGAGGGACCCAAAGGTGAACACAGTGTTCGAGGTGGGGCCTCAGCAGCACTGAGCACAGGGCCCGATCACTTCCCTGCTCCTGCTGGCTACGCTGTTCCTGATACCAGCCAGGAGGCCACGGCCTTCTTGGCCACCTGGGCTCACTGCTGGCTCGTGTTCAGCCGGCTGTCGACCAGCAGCCCCAGATCACACAGCTCTCCAGCCACTCTGCCACCATTGATATTTTTCACCACAGGCATAACCTATTCGTTTTTTCTACCTCCCCAAACAGCACCACCTTTGTTATCCAAACATAGGTTTACTACTCCAGCATAAACTGGCTTAATATAGAGTACGTGTACAGCTGGAGTCTTGGTGGAAGACAGGTTTTGATATCCTACTAAAATCATCCTATTTGGCTGATCTGTATTTTCCAGGCTCCCATCCATTGTTTCATATCTTCCTTATTCTTATCTAGTCAATAGAAGAATTGCCAGCAGCAAGGCTGACAAGTTTCCATTTCACAAGGAAGCCCATTTGTTACTTAGAGCAACAGTGAAG
This sequence comes from Nothoprocta perdicaria, assembly GCF_003342845.1. Taxonomy (NCBI): domain Eukaryota; kingdom Metazoa; phylum Chordata; class Aves; order Tinamiformes; family Tinamidae; genus Nothoprocta; species Nothoprocta perdicaria. Next base: position 864,579 of record NW_020455470.1, on the reverse strand, counting down.
CTCAAGGAGCAGAATTTAAAAATAGATAGAAGATACCTCAGAGGTTGAGCAAAGTTTGTTCATTTGCCACTTAAGGCAAATGCATTAAAAAAAAATATTTTAAGCGTTAAAGACTCAAACAATACAACTCATATTGAACAAAAGATAAAAATGAGAAAAAGCAAGCATGTCATTTGGCCTTCACTCCTGTTCCTGGTTCCTGGATTGCCGGTCACTGAACAGCTTCGCTGCGAGTCTGTGACCAGGGCCTTGAACTGTTTGGAACTTTTCACACCCACTGCCTTCACACGGGTCAAGTTCACACTCATCTTACTGCTAGGCCATTACACCCACGTTTCTTTCATATCATTCATCAAACTGGGGCCTCAAAAGCATTTCCTTTTGCTGTTTTCATGACCGCTCATCTAGGTATCTAGCGTATTTCTGGTTTATGTCGCTGCACGACGTTTTAAATAAGCCTGTCAAAGCTGTAAAAAAAGATGAACTGCTTCCATGGTCTGGGACTTGCCCCTAATTTGTTAGTGTTGTAGATTATCATGGGAAGCACATTCAAATCACAGGCCAAAGCAAGTCTCCTAACGATGATCCCTCTTTATGCCCTCTCAGTTTTGGGTGGATTTTGTTCTGTTCTTGTTTGTTTTTTGAAGATAAGCAGCGTATCCATTACAGATCCCTCCCTCATTCCTTGGAAGATCCACATTGAGAACAAATACAGAAGTAGCATAGACACCCTTTTTTTTTCTTGCACTGATTAATCATGGCATTTCATATACCACAAGAATTTCAGATAGTCAACTATTTCAGCCCTTCCCCAACTTTCAGTTTTTCTATCACTGAAAATCTTGTTTCCACACTGCAAATTTGAATCAAATTCCTGAACTGCTGTCCTTAATTCCCCCTTCTTCACAAAGAGTGAGACAAAAAGGCAGAAGAGATGAAAAATTAAACTGTCACAGGCAAACAGACTAATTTTCCTTGAAATCCAGCGGTCCTCTGCTTAAGATTCACCCCCCCACACACACAAACATTTTTTCTTTCTCTCTGCAGAAATAATGTCAGCCTAACACATTGCCTAAATAAAAGTAAACTGATAGAAAGCAGTGGATAAGCCTCACTGACTTAAAGGGAGAAAAAAAAAAAAGAGCAATAAAAAAGGCAATTAAAAAAGTTTACCTCTCGTTTATTTCTCCTGGCAACTTTGAGAAATTCCATAAGGATCTGCAACTGTGCGGCATGGGACTCCTGCAGAGCACAGTAAATAAGGGTGTGTAACTCTTCCATGCAGAGTAAGAGAAACAGATATTCACATTACACAGAAAATCGAATTTAGTATAGAAACAGCTTTCATTTAGAGGAAAAAAAGCTTACAGGTTTGAAGGTTGTTTCACTCACGGCAAGTTTTGACGTGAAGCCAGGCATCCTTGTAACAGGCCTCCCTCTCTCGCACTGCAGAGGACATATGCCCTTTCCTACCCTCCCATCCCCTTCCTCCCTTTTCTTTTCCCCCTCCTCTCTCACTAGAGCATCTGAAGTTGCTCTAGTAAGCCTCACTTTTCCAGTTTTCGCAATATTTCGTTTTCTTCAGCCAACCATTTAACATTTTCACCTAAAGTGGACAAAAACTCCAAGTGGCAAGAGAAACAGAAAAGTAAAAAAGGAAGGAAATACATAGAATACATATATTCAATAGAATACAGATTATTTTTCAGCATTAAAATAGTTCTAACTCTATACTGGCATTGAGGCATTTTTAAAATCTCCAGAAAATAAAAAAATATTAAAGGACCATGACCATAAAGTCAGAAAGGTTCGAGGCATATGAGCGCCCAGAAGAGAAGTGTACAAAGAAAAATGAAATCACAGTTTAGGATGCAAGAAGACTTTTCTGGGATGATTCTCTAGCTCTTTCTCCTGTTTTTGAATTGCTGGTTACATGTCTTTTTTTTTTCTCTTAAAAAGTCTTAATACACTTGCTTCATTTCAAAAGCATACACTGTCTTCTCTGATGTCTGTCACAAATGAGAGAAGGCTTGAGGAAAAAGAGGCTTTACTATTCAGTTAGAAACTGCTCTCCCACCTAAACTTCACCGAACAACAGTGAAACAACACGTAAGTATCCATGGAGTAAAATAATGTAACATGCTAGTAGTCAAGCAAGCAGATTTTGGAGTTATTTCCCATCCAGCAGAATCAGACATTTCTTAAATAGCGATTTTACAAGACTGAATAAAACAAGTAATTCTCAACAAAAGATTTCCTCATCTGTTTTGAAATTCATCCCCCTACCCAGACTTCACAGGACCAAGTTCTCTAATGCGATTTAATTTAGAAGGCCTGGCTCTTATAATTGGAAAGTGATCAGCTGAGCCCAAGGTACCGTTGCCAATGCATCCTGAAGGGGCCGAACGCCCGAGATCCATCCCCAACAAACTATACTTCAGTTAAATCGTAGCGCCAGCTTGCTTCACACTGTGCTAATCTTCAAACTAACTTCATAAACAAGACAGCTGAACTTCTCATGCAAGCATGTAATATTACAGGAACAATCTTCAGAGATGAAAAATCATTCTAGTTCCATCAATGGCAGTAGAATTAGAACTTTTTCCCCCTCATGTTTTCTCCATGATCATATCTTCAGCAAGCCTTTCAGTCTGGCCTTCCTGAAAGTCACTACCTAGGAAGATCTGAACATTTACTGCAATGCTCAGTTAGGGAACATCTTCATACATATTTAAGTGTTTTGCTAGTCATTTTCTCTAGCATTTTGCCTATCCCATTTGCACAATCCTGGCAGCACCAACACTATAAACCGATTTATGACAGTGCAGTGCAAGCATCAGACAGTGTGTGCAACAGGTTAGTCAGCTTTTCATTAACAAAATGTAAGAGAAAATTGTTAGCATTTAACATTATAATTCTACTTTAAAAATGTGCGAACAGCTGAACTATTCAAAGGTTAATTAAAAAAGGTAATAACTAAGACACAAGAAACCTCTTACCGCTTCCAGCTGCTTTTTCTTTTGCACCAGTAGCTCCAGCATCAGGTTGACATTGGCCAAATCGAGATTGTCTTGATCAGTTCCCAACAAGTCTTGAATAATCTGCCACCTATGGCCATTCTAAGAAGACAAGAGATATCAGAGAGAGTAAGCACAAGCAATCCAAGGTCATGTCAAACAACAGACACTAAAAGTAACACTTATTATTTCCAAAGCAATTAGAATTCCCAATTCTCACACATATAAAGGACACAGCTCTTCATTATGCAAGAGCTATTTCATAGTCACAGTTTCATCCGATTTGTGTCCAGTCTCTAAGGGTATATTTATATCAAAAGGAAGAAAAAAAGTGTGTTTATCCAAGTTCAGTTACATTCTAAGTCTACCTGAAATACTGTTAAGTGGCAATACCTTTTATTTTTTTTTCTCTGAACAAGCAATAAGTGAAGCCTTCCAAGTGAAATTCAAATGGAACAGGGGAGTATCAGTCTGTTTCTTCTGTTCTCATCTCCTATGCTACCTCCTCTCAAAAGTATTTTCATCAGAAATACGAGAGCAACAAGGAAGATGGAACTCATCAGGGTGATCTTTGCATTCAACCTGTTAGAACTGAAAAGCACTCCTCAGGGTTAACGCGCTCCCGCCCAGCCCGTTCCGCTCTCCCTCATGGGCCTTCGCTCTTATTATCAGTAACATGTAAAGAAAGTCTTCTTAACATGTAAAACCTGCGTGAATAACAAACTACTACTAATATAACCTTACACTAAAAAGCTCGAGGAACCAACAGAAAATATATTGAAATTTGCAAAGACAAAAAATGCCATCCAACCTAATCCAGACATTTTCCAGGAGGCTGTAAGTCTACCCGTATCGGTTAGACTAAGAAAAGTATAACATCCATATAGGATATTAATTCATTTACAAAACATTGGAGAGAGAACCTGTGGAAACCACACAGACAAAAATACCCAGGAATTTCATTCTGGGGCAAATGGGAAGAAATAAGCAATTTTAATAGAAATTGACATGTAATTTGAGAGAAACTAACCAGTACAACCAAAATAACTTTTAGGATATGCTGTATTCTCATTAAAAACACCTAACTACATAAATAAATTAGATTTACAGAAGGGAAATTCTCATTTGATTTCTGTTTGCCCCACAAGGAGTTTATTTGTTCTGGGATGGGGGGAACACAAAGAGAGATACTGAATTTATAAAGTTAAAATAGTGAAGTTGTTAAAGAATCAAAATCCCTTTTCCATTTTCAGAGATTTTAAGAGTTACAAGACGACTAGGCCTGGAACACAATTTTTTGCAGAAACAGAATATAATCAGCATCTGCTTACAGGTTTGTCAGGCTTAATAAGTAAGGTCGAGAAAAGCAGGTGTTCCAACAAAATGAAAAATGACATTACAGAAAAAAAATCCTTTAGATCACAGAATCATAGAATCGTTAAGGTTGGAAGGGATCTTTAGAGGCCATCTAGTCCAAATCCTGCACACACAGGGTCACCTAGAGCACAGGGCTGCATCCAGGCAGGTTTAGGAGATCTCCAGAGAAGGAGACTCCACAACCTCTCTGGGCAGCCTGTTCCAGGGCTCTGGCACCCTCACTCTTAACAATTTTTCCTTAAGTTCCTGTGGAACTTTTGGTACCTCAGCCTGTGGCCGGTTCCTCTAGTCCTGTCGCTGGCCCCCACTGAAAAGAGGCCGCCCCCTCCTCCTCACTGCCTCCCTTGAGGTATCTACAGACACTGATCAGGTCCCCCCTCAGCCTCCTCTTCTCCAGGCTAGACAGGCCCAGCTCCCTCAGCCTTTCCTCACAGGGCAGATGTTCCAGGCCCCTGATCATCCTCGTAGCCCTGCGCTGGGTTATCATCAGAAAGATACAAGATTCTAGTACAGTGTTTGCATTATGGATAAAAATGCTGTCAGTTTATGGCATACAGCGTGAAGCTTCATCTAACTGACATTGAAAGGACCACGAAAAATGTTTGTATTGAACTATCTTAATTTGTTGGACAAGCTAAACTGTCCAGAAACATTTATAGATGTCTTAATACAACTTCTTAATTAATAAGACATATCCATTGCCAAGAAATGCTTAGTGTGAGATTCTTTTGTTGTAACATCTCTAGTATCTTGTCTTAACAAGAGAAATATTACAAGAGAATAAGTACACTGAAAACTTGCTACAATCATTTTTTTTTGGTTCAAGTTTGTTTTTGTTGAGATTTGGCATTTTCATTTGCTGCCAAAACACAGATAGAATACTGTTGTTTTATAAATAAAATCATGATAGATTTTCACTCTTACTGATAGTTATGTAATGTAGATGTATCTACAGGCATGGTTTTTAGAAGTGCTGCTTTTGAGAGAAAGTAGAACCAATTTCTAATAAGTTATGCAGATGCCTTCAATTCAACTGCGCACGTTTTAAAACAAGTATGAAAACCTTCACTATTAAATAGAAAAAGCTGTCTGTAAGACAAACAATCTTTAAGGTACTTTCTTCTAAAGCATACAACTGCTGAAACTCTGATTTTTCTACAATGCGGCTCCTAAATTATAACACTCAATAAGTTTTTTTCCTCCCCTCACACACTAAAAATGTGGGTTTTATTATCTTTAATATTCCTTTTATTTCTGAACTATGGAAGCAAAGGAAGGAAAACAGACACAGCACGATCAATAGCATCTAAGCTTCCTCTTCGGAGCCATGTACTCATTTCAATCTTAACATTCAAGAGTTTCTACTGCTGTAGTACAGAGGTTTCTTCAACAAAAAAAACAAATTATGCTAAGACGTACCCCAATTTTGTAACATGAAAGAAATGTCTAGAAAAAAAGAGAAAGATTTCTCTAGGATCAGTGGCTGAATGTCAGTACTCCAAACACTTCCTTCTCCCTTTTGTGGCTGTATTTACTTCTAACTTCTCTGGAGAGCACTGCTTCTCTCACATGAAGAGGCAAGTCGGTGGCCCCACCAGTCATCTATTATTCTCACTGTAGTTGTCATTTCCAACACTGAATGCACATTAGTACCTTTAAGCAAGTATGCTTCCACAGGTAATTTCCCGGGTTATATTCAGGACATCACATGACATTTAACTACGCTAACATGGGCTCCTCTCTACACGTGTACTGGCTGGCAGGAAGAATTAGTTAACAAGGTTGAAAGGATCTCTCCTACTGCTGCTGCGATTATTCTCTGCAAAGCAAATTAAAGCATCATCTCAAGAACAGAATTTCTTCTGAATTAGGCCACAAGATTACACAATTGCTCTACAGATCCATTAAATATAAATATAAAGAAATAAAAGTTGGAACATACGGTGCTACTCACTGAATGGTCCAGTTTGAATCTTTTCTCTTCAGATCTTTGCTTCTGTTTAAGAATAAGTTCATTGACTAAAAAAGAGGCATCAGCACAAGATGGACATATTAAAGTTCACAATGCAAGTATGACTTCAACATAAAGATTATTATTAAAACACAAAAAGCATCTCTTTTTGATAAATTAGTGGAGGTTACAGAGTTCAAAAATCATTTTGCAATTGCAACTTCCTACACACCTCCAGATTTGCTTCAGTTCTTTTTTTCTCCTCACCTCAGCACTCACACTTCTCTACTAGATGTTTTCAACTCTGAGGCAAAAGTACAATACAGAAGAGCATGAAGGAGATAAAACCTTAACAGATTTACTACAACCTGACAACCAGTTCAGTCAAATAGAACAATTTTTTCCATTAACCACTAACTTTGTATTTTACAGACATTTTTGCCACAGTTTTTCCTGCTAATATTGTGAATGGTGTGAAGAGACACAGAGAAGAGCACTGTCTGTCCTATGCCTTTACATACACTAGGACCTCTTCCCCTTCCTCACATTTTTATCCCAAACAGAACTCTTAAACCCTTGAAAATATATGTACAGAATCGACATTCTTTGGCGTAACATGCATTCCCAGACTTGCCTCAGCTCTTGGGACAAAGCAGTTGGGCCTAAATTCAGGGTGGCTGTTTCTGAAAGACTCTTTGGCTGCTGTGGCTTTTAATCTATATACTACTACATGGGTATCCCAACACAAAAATAAATTTTTTGATGTTTCACACTGTAAAACATTTCCTTTGATCTCCTCTTCCCAGTAACCCAATTTTATTTCTATTTCCAGTTATGAACATTTCCCTCTTCTGTTTAGGGACTGAAAAAAAGTTTTGTATGCGGAAGGTATGTGTACGCACATTCCTCCTATAGGTAATTTATACACATACACAAGTCACATGGAGCTCCTTGAAGCAGCTAATCAAAACTGCAGATCAAAGCAATATCCTTTACTAGGATAGTAGGGCATTCCCTCTTCATGCTCTGTAAACAGGGCATGATTTTGATTAACAGATGGATGACAGTCCAAGAAAACAAGAGCAAATTGAGATTTAAAGTGTAAGAAAACATCTTCCGCTTTGCTTTTTTTGGTATGCCAACAACAGCAAGTCTGAATCTTTCTGCTGAAGACACTGGAGTACCAGCAATATAACTACCAACCTGGTGTTCTGGGATTTTTGATTGCTTGTTTTTCAAACAAAGGCACAGGTCTGATGTTGAATTTTATTTTCTATATATGGAAGCTCCTTCAGAGCTAAGATGTGTCTTACGCAAGCAAACATAGGGCTCACCTAAGAAGTTGGGGTAAAGATGATCTATGTTGTCCACCACATAGTTACATTTGGGACATCTGTTATTGTCCTCCAAGCTCTGATGAATACATTTATAGCTGTTAAAAAGAATAAAAAAACAAGAAACAAATAAGCAAGCAAATCTCATGGAAAAGTAAACTCACATAAGCTAAACAACATCAACCACAGATAAGGCAAACTCCTCTTGTGCTGCCAGCTAACAGCTGTGTTGCCAAGATCCTACAACACTGAAGTCAGAATGTTCCAGTACTACCTCAGAGCAGAGCAGGGTGCAACAAAAAGACAATTCAGTTTCTTGGCAAGGATTATGAGTAGTATTTAAGTACTTAACTCTCAAGTCATTTCACCAAGGATTGTTGAAATAGGAACACCTTGACTGTGCTTCCGTCTTGACTTTATGCTCCCCTTTCACAGGGAGGGCTAACAAAACACACTTTTATTAAGAAGCAGCTTTTCTGGGATAATCAAATACTTAGCAAGGGATATTATTGTGCCTTTTGGCTAATCAAGCACAGATGAAACATCTTTCTTCCAACTTTTCATGCTTTCTGCCACCCCTTGGATGTTCTTCCAGCACATGCAATTAAGACAAGTCGCTCTGCAAGTGCTCTGTTTAATTTTCAGCTGTATGAGGGATCACCAGATGCACCTGAACAGCAGCTTACTCATCTCACAAATAAAATTTGCTTCGTATCAAATACTGAAAGAAAAACCCTATGGTACAATATTGCTCTGTTCATTCTAAGGAAAATATCTGAATGATTCTTATTTTAGATATTAAAATAGCAGCACACATAGGAATAAAGTGTTAACACGCAGGGAACAAAATCGTTTGTTACTATACCTGCTGCACATCCTAAAAGTTAGCTGAGACAAGGGCTTAAAGCTACTAACATGCTGCTTCTTGTAAAAGGTACAAGATTTACTGATAGTTAACATACACCATAAGGGTATACTGAACAAAGGACATTAAAACCTCACGGTTCAAAGTTTATTCCAATCCCTAATTGAGAACAGAAGGAGCAGACAACTCCACACCTGGCCCCTGGAGGGCTCTTGTGCTTCTCCAGGAAACATTTGTTTCTTGTGACAGCCAGAGATAACATACTGAAGAGTATACGGACCTTGAGCCAATTCAACACAACAGTTGCCTAGCAAACATTTTGCAAAAAGAAAAATATCAGTGAGATGGAGATGCAAGCCTGAAGTACATGCTCTCCCAAGAAGCTCAATGGACTGAAATTCTATTTAAAAATAAAATTTAAAAAAATCAAGGGCTTCAAAAGTGAAGGTGCAAGTCACTTGGAACTGCATATGGTCTTGAGTCCTCCTGAAGGCAGGAGGACCTACTAGCAGCAGCACTCACCCTTTTACCAGCAGTGGGATTTACCAGCAGTGGGATTTACCACTTCACATGATAAGGGACAAAACCAGCTGAAAAGTCACGATTCTTCAGCATAAATAAGTTGGCAACTACTCTGACTCTGGGTAACTATTGGTGGCATCCAGTAATGATCACTATTTTTTTTTCTCCTCACAAAGGAAGATTGTGAGAAGACAATTTCACTTTTTAAACCAACTGGCAGTCATCTGTTCCATTTGATTCCATTTTCTTTCTTCCGTGCAAGAAGACAGAAAAGAAACAGAAAACTGGGGAAGAATTCAGATATGTGTCAGCCTATACGTGCTACAGGAGACAGACATTTTTCTCAATACAAAAATCTTACCAGAAACTGTGTCCACATTTCGTCATGTAGGCTTCTTCAATCATATCAAAACAGATAGGGCTGGAAAGAAAAAAAAAATACTTTATATGTTAAAAAGGGGGAAATATTTTTAACTCAAAGCAGCTATCTAATCACTCCTGGATAGTATTTTCTGGTTGTAAAATAAAGGAGAGGGTGGGAGGCATGGAAGTACTACACTAACCAAGCAGGATATAGATCTAAACAGCAATCAACACCTATCTGATCTCAGAACTATGTTGCAGTTTGCAAGGATTAGCTACTAGCAAGTGCTCATTCTTGAAGCTTTCAGAAGTTTCAAACTACCAAAACAAGACAGAGAATCTTCTACAAGCAAAACTGCAGAAGAACTTCCTAACCATCCATCTACTTCTTAAAGTGAATTTTTATAAAGATTAATAAACGTATATTTAACAAGATTTTTTCAAGTGACGCTAAGATTACACTTCCTTTTTGCAGCCAAGTTATGCACAATTAAAGACAAACACAAAAAGACCAGTAATGAAGTCACAGGAATCAATCAGGTGGAGGAGAAGGCACCATAGAGAGGGGTACTGCAGCAAAGGGCTTGCAGCTGGCAGAGCCAAAGCTGCTGCAGAACACTACGAAGGAGCGGTGCAGCTGAAAGAACTAACAAATCACACAGTGTTCTAAAGTTAAAAGAAGGTGGAATCCTGGATGCTCCTAAGGAGGAGAAAATAATGCAGACAGAAACACGGACTTTAATTTTTCTCCAAGACAAGGTCATGACGGAAGCCAGTGCAGTCCCTGAAACCGCAGAGCTCTGTGGAGCTCTCCCTGGGAGGGATTGCCAAGGAACTAGCAGGCAGCTAGGGGGAAGAGGAAGTACATGCAGACAGGGCCCTCCAGGAACTTGAGCAAGGCCAGAAATGACAAAGGAAATAAGTGACATGGCAAGCAGAGTCTCTGCCTCAATATCAAGTCGCTGTGACATGTCCGAAAGACAAATGAAATACAAGTGAGGACAGGAGAGAGACATAACTTGCTTTCAACACGCACTGTGGTGGGTACACATTGCCAGTTAATCAGAGACAGCAATTGCACAAGACTTATCTTAAAGAGTTTTGACCAGCTGTCTAGTGAGAAGCAGGGAACAGAAACTTTATTTATGAGTGTAACATACGGAACTGTTGCATCAGCTGCATCACTGCTTCCTCCAGCTTCCAGGTCCCACAGAGACATCATCTCACAAATTCAAACACTCTCCTCATAAGCCCACAAGTACATGCTGATCATCAGCTAGAGCGGATCTAACCTGTACTTCCCTTCAAAAGCACCCTCCTCCCAAGCTCTGCCAACACTCTGCCATCAAGACTTGGCCATAGCACAGAACGGACTGCTTAAAAAAAATAAAATTAAAAAAAAAAAGAGCCATCAACAAGCCTGCACAAAACAACTTTTCGAATGAGACACCAAAATATTTGATCTTTGAAACAGTGCTTGGCTGAGCAGATTGCTTCATTTCACCTCAGTTTTTCCACTTGGTTCTAAAAATCATAACACTACATGCAAATTGCCTCCCATTCAGACATCCCTTAAGAGGAGACTGACATTTGTCATTCCTGTTAAGCATTTTAAAACAGGATAGTAGGAATCCCTCTAAGAAAAAAAAACATGCCTTTTCTAAAGCTAGAGAGTATGGAAATTATGGTCTCTGCAGCCTCAGACTGACAAAGCAGGAGAACATGGATACCTTGAAAGGTTTGTCCAAACCTAACCACAAGCAAAGTTGCCTTAAGTATTCCTCAGTTAAATTACTAAATCATCTACTAAAACACAATATAAAGTCAAACCAACCAAAACAGAATGCTGTTATTTGACTGAGTCACTAACTCCTTTCCTCGAAAGGCACCACAAAATACCCAACGAGCACAAGGTCCCGCTGTGCCCTGACGGGCCCTTTCTGCACATCATGTCTGGAGCAGCATCCAACTTCAGGAGTTCAAGTGGCTGCTTCTGAGGCAGAAGTTGTTTGGGTTCATGACATTGTTTAGCTAGAATAAATTACGGTTAAGGTTAACCAACAAGAATGCATTAATAAGAGAAGGGGGCTCCATTTAATGGCCAGCTACTATTTTATATAGTATATATATATATAAAGCAAATATAAAACTTCACCTTTATATATCTATTTATATATATACACACAATGACTTTCATGATGATACAAGCACCTGAAGCCAATTTCCTCCTGCTGCTGATGAATAGCTTAACTTCACCTCCTTCTGTTATGCCATAACATAGCTGCAACCTCTATATCATGCTAAAAACTGGTATTTCCCACAGGCCCAGTCAGAAATGTTCTCTGGTTCATTCCTAATTCAGTGCACTTTTTGGAGGTGCACATGCACCTTTTTGGAGGTGCATTTCAACAATACGCGGATGCTCCTGATGTCTTTTCTCCTCAACATGGTATCACTGATAAGAGGTAAACCAACAAGCTTTCCTCGTGGCGCGACAGCCACCCAAGACCGTGGTTTCCCAAGAATTCTTTCTTCTTCATATCCGTTTGATTGGAGAAGGGACAGAATAAAAGTAATTGAGAAAGAACGCAGTCAGGCTCTGCAAACATCCCCATCAATCCTAGGGTCATTCCTAACAGAGCCCAAAACCTCCATTAAGAATTGTTGCTCTCAAAATACTCACTGCTTTACACGTGCAAGCAAGACTGATATCTTCTAACACCTATCAAAGCCAAGCTGGCTAAAATGCACAGAAGTCGGTATGAGGCAGTTGTTTTAACTTAGATTAACACAGACAGAAGGTTAAGAAAAGAACAGAGATCAAAAGCAGGAATTTGAGACATATTGTGGCTCATATTATACACAGAAATTGAGAAGCACAGTTGCGGCAAAAATCAAGTCTTCTATGCACAAGGTAGCTCTTATTCTCCACTTGCTTGTCTTGAGCTGCAGAGTCAGGTGAAAAGGATGCAAAATACTGCGGTAGGCAGTAAATTTCACTGTTCTTTGAAACAGTGCCTTATTCATTAAGCACTTATTTTTCTTCTTGCAAAGGCTCCTCTTACAATATATATTCTTCTTCCCCATAGTTGAACCTATCTGGGCAGGTGTCAAATATTTTCTGATCACTTAAACTCATGCTTCTGTGTTTTATGAGTCATTCTCAAGGGGTCATTCCCAAGATTTTTATCTTATTGCCACCCTCTTGCTACCTGAACAGCAGGTTTACATGTTCAGGATAAGCTTTAAAGTTGTTTCATACTTCATTCTATTTCACCCAAGCAAGAGAGACTCTTTGGAGTTTCCCCTTTCTCCCCTGCTCTTCTCGGCCCTAAGAGCAGGGCAGGAGAAGCACTCAGCACAGGCTCAGTACTTGACTCGGGATGCGTTCAGGTTAAAGAGCGCTGCCATTCCTGTTGTTATATTTGAGCTGCATATCGAGTTCTTTGTAAAACTCGACATCAACAGCCTGCTGTGTTTTAACTTTGCGACCTTCGGGCCACGTTGAGCATTGGAGGAACTTACAAAAACACAAATGTGAAAAACCATACTCAATCTGCACTTGCCACTAAACACAGATCTGCCTGTTATTACTAAAGACCCCACAACCTGTAACACAGACTTTTAGCCATCTCAAGGCAGGAAAATAGTGCTTCCAACATTCAAGTCTGCACACAGTACATCAAGCAAGGCCATGTGCTCTTTTTGACCTGAGAATTCAGGAACAAGTACTGATATGAAACAGGCGCTGAAGAGAGAGCCTACAGTTCCCAGAAAGATACCCTCTGTCCAGGAAACAAAACAGATACTAATTGGCTTTAGAGAGGTCTAGAGAACCGCTAATTGAGAACGTTAATTTAAGCCCTGGGGGGGAACAAACAAACAAACAGCCAATTACATTGATGCAGAGGAGGAAACACTCTGGTTAGAGGAGTCTGCGTGCAAGACCCTCCAGGGAACTGCAAAGAAGGCGCTGGTACAGAAGCAGCATAAATTCTGTGTTTAAATTCTATATCCTTGACAAACGCAACAACAACAAAAAAATCCTTTGACATAACAAAGTATCTGGCAGTCAGATAAATGTGCTTTCCTGGTAGAGAGTTTCTCATTTCCAGGCAGATACTGGACGAGAGTTAAATGGTATACACTGGAAAACTCTGCAAGTGCCCTAGTGAGCATATTATTTGTTGAACTTTTCACAGTCCAGACTAGCAACGTTTGTCAAGATTTGTCTTAAAGCCTAGGCCTCACTTTGCATTTTCAAGAAAGGGGCACAGAGATTGCACACATCAACAATGTCTATGAGATTCTCATGTGCAATTTTGGGTATGCACGAAACCCAAACTTCTCTGCTCTTTCCCAGCTTCAGTCTGATTCGGGCAGAGGCCACCACAGAGTTTGCAGGTGTAATTCAGAGGCAGCAGCAATTCATAGCCCATGCTGAGAGATTATCAAATGCTCCCTGCAGCTAGCAGCATCCTGAAAGTATCCTTATTGAAAGGCTGGCAGATGGGAAGCTTTTGCTTCCCAGACTAAAATATCAAAGCTACCCAGCTACATTTTTAATACCTACACTGCATAAGTGCATTGCTACTCAAAAATAATTTTTGTTAAAAGCAATGTTGCAATTTGGAGCTAGTGTTAAAATAGGCAGGAAAAAGCCCTACTGCCAAGGAAGGACCTGGAGAAGTCAGCTGTAATCACTATCTGCTGTTGAAGCTACTGGTGTGCACTTAAATGTTGCCAGCAAGGTTCTCTCCTGAGTGTCAGCGAGGAGGGGACGGGCGAGGTGGTTTCAGCCGGGTCCCCACACAGTTTGCTTCCCTCTCGCTCTCTGTTTAGCCCTCACTGTGAGGATTCAGCTAACTACGTGTGTTCTCCCTGAAGAACTCACCTGAAGGAAGCAAGGAAATAAATAAGGAATTCGGCCTTTCAAACCAGCGGGAAACATTCCAGCCGCCGCACGGACTTATCGCCACAGACTTTATTTTCTCCGCGAGCGGCACGGCATTAAAGGGCTCGGAGCGGGAAGGGAGGTGAGGCCTGCGGAGCATGGCCAGCGGCGGGGGACGGCGGCAGAGGAGGGGGAGCGCGGCGAGGGACACGCGGGGCAGCCGCGGGCCCTCCACCCAGCCCGGCGCGGGCCTCACCACACGAAGTCGTTGCTCTTGTCCTCGTAGGAGTTGATGAGGCCGTTGCAGAGCGGCGCGAGCAGCGGCCTCTTCCTGCTGCCGCCGCCCGCCGCGGAGGAGCCGCCGCCGCCGCCGG
>NW_020455470.1:821526-849632 GCF_003342845.1 Nothoprocta perdicaria | reverse complement strand
GGGCCGGGGGGAGGAGGGGGGGGGAGAAACCGCCCCTCCCCCCCGCGCACACACTCCCCCTTCCGCCGGCCGCTTGTTGAATCTTTATTGACAGGCGAACACGGGCGTGCGCATGCGCGGGGCGGCGCTGCGGCGCGGCGCGGGGGGAGGGCGGGGCGCTCGGCTCGGCTCGGCTCGGCTCGGCTCGGCTCGGCTGGCGAGCGGGCCGGGGCGCGCAGCCGCGCCGCGGGTGACCGTTAACCGTTAACCGTTAACCGTTAAGCGGCTCCGTGCCTTACCGCGCCGCGAGCCCCGCGGGCAGCGCCGCCCCTGCGCGGCGCAGCGGGTGGAAGCACTTGCTCTGTCCCGTGAGAGCTGCGGGAATGGGAGAGATCCTTGCCCGGAGCAAGGATGGGGACATTCGTGGAAGGCAGTGGCAGCTTCCTCCTCGTCTGGCACGGGAAGCGCTGCAGGGACTGCCTGCCGTGTCCCTTCCAACAGCCTTTCGAAAGATGTTGGTCCCCTTTAGGTTAACTGCGCGCTCTGCCTTCAGCTTTATCTCTCGAGTTTTTAACTGGACCGGTGAAACTCCAGGGCATTGCCTGAGGATGGGAATATTGAACGCAGAGAGAGGAGAGCGCCTGGAGAGGTCCGTGCTGCAGCCGTCATCGGAGCGCAGATAGCAAAGGGCGCCTGCAGTGGCATGTAAAATCACTAGGAGAGCTGCAGAAACTGGTCTGGGAGAAGAAGGTGACTCCAGGTGGACATTGCTGGTCAGGAGAAGTCTCTGCTGGACAGCAGGAGTTTCCCAAAGGAGCGCAGCAAAACACAGCATTTGGATTTAAGGCTATGAAATTGATGCCCATGCACCGCTGTGGAGTGCTTGTCACTGGCCTCCCTGTGCACATATGTTGAAGTAATTTGCTTCTGTGCAGTCACCCCGAATATGGCAAAAAATACCAGCAAAACCAATCCACACCCTGCTCAAACGGGGAGGTCGGACTAGGTGATCTCTAGAGGTCCCTTCCAATCTTACCCATTCTGTGATTTTCTAAGCCGTTCTTAGCAATTCTAAGGAATCTTCTTTTTGTCATCTGGGTCAGTAGTCTCACCTTTGCAAAATAACGTGCTGTTACAGTCACTGCTATGGGCTGAACCTGTGCTGCTGCAATGAAGTTTCCCATCTGTAGTTCCTGACAATGTTCTTTTTTTGTGTGAAATGAAATGAGAGATTCTGTTCCCCAGCCATGTGTGAATATCGTCCTTGACCTTGGCAAGTCTGAAGTTACTACAACACATCAGTTCCCATTGGTTTTAGTGGAAGTTAAAGAAAAGTGCCTCAATACTTCCTTTTGAACCTGATGATGTCTGTGTGCTTTGCATTTCCTTTTGCTAAAAGAATGGAAAGCAACATTTAATTGTCTTCCAGAGAGAAGAAAAGCTTTATGGGTGAGCGTCTGCAGGACTATCCGATTCTCCAGTGTAGGAACAAAGCAGCAGTAGTAATTCAGGCAATAACGCACCCGCGTGATTCATAACTGCTGAAATATTGGCTGGTCCATGAAAAGTCTTGCTATTCTTTGGTACTCAGTGTTGCTTTCTGAGCTCCACAGAGAAAAACAGTGACGCAGGGGAAAGGTGTTAGAAGATCAAACATTCAGAGGGGGGAATCCAGAATAAATATGAAAGAAATAGAGATGCTGAGACGTGCCCACTTTTGTCTGTACATAGTCGTGCTCCACAGACGCAGGGCTGGCGTCGAGCGTGGAAACCCGACACACTCAGCACCCAAAGATCGGTTCCCTGTTGCCTGAGCTTGTAGGAGATCACTGTGGACTTCAGAGGCCCTTGAAGCTGCGATCTTCTCTGCCCTGGTATGTATTGAACAGCCTCTGGCTGCTACTAACGACCAAAAACATTTCTTTGCTGGGGTTACCTTGTGTTACCAGTTCCCAGATCAAAGTATGCAGCCTAAGGGAAGACTATATGCAATGTCCTGGAGATGCCTGTGTGTCGTGCTGGAATAAAGGTCATTATAGATCATTATAAAGGTACTATAGACAACTGTAGGAGTTTGTTTGCTGTTTTCTGCAGCTAGCAGTATGCCATACGCTTACACTGCCTCGTGGCCACTGTCCCGCGCTCAAGCTGTGCTGTGGTGCTGGGCTCAGTGCGGTGAGGACAGTGTGGTGCAGGGACACACGCTCCCTCACGTCGCACACGCTTCCTAGGGAGCTGGTCAGGTTCAAACCTGCTTCCCACGGATAGGAGTGAGGCTTCCCCCTGCAGTTACCTGCTTTGGAAGTCTGTGCAGAGCCTATGTTGAGGATATACCGACTGTAGGAATTAGCTCTTACGTTGTTCTGCTTTCCCGCCTCCAAAGCTGGTCGCTGACCTCAGCCTGAACAGTCGTGTACTAGTTCTTATTCTGTGCAAGGAGGGATGAGCCAACCCTTAAAGGAAGGAATGGACAGAGTCCGTGCTTGAATGAACCCTAGCAATATATAGGTGCTGTTGCTTTTACGCTGACACCTCCATGGACCTGCAAAGAGGCTGTTGCAGTGGTAACAGCCACTGCTAGCCCAGCCACAAACAGCAACTGAGAACTTGCTGCATGTGTGCATGGGCTGGCGAGGATGGGGACAGCAGTGGCCCTTCTCAGTCAAAGGGTGTGTGCACAAACCAGATGTTTGCGGGGAGTGACAGTCCCCTCCAGGCTCGGCTCCTGACTGCTGGTGACTCATTATGGAAATTACTCCTGCTTCCATTTCCAAGGCCATTGCTGCTGCCTAATTCCCGCTGGGTCTGTTCGTCCATCCATCCAGGAGTGGACTAACCTGATCTTGCAACTGCTGCCCCGGAGGGCATTAGAGAACTTTATGAATAATCATTACATTTACCTCCCAGCTAGCCAGTGGCAGGAATGCCATTTCTTCCATTTTCCAGCCAAGAAAAATGAAGCATGGACAAATCCATCACCTGGTTACAGAATCAGTGGGAACTCTTAATGCTCCATAAATCTGAAAATTAGTCTGTCGGCAACTTCTACAGTAAGGCAGGGGCAGATCTATCCCAAAGATGCAGTTTCTACCTTTTAGGTATTTCCTTCCCTTTCACTGGGAGAAACCTGGACATGACTTTGGAAACTTGAACTCAAAATGCCCCATGGAGAGACACGGGGATTTGGAGAGCATGATCAGGCACTGGCAGGGTGCAGGGCTCCTCTTCCCCTTTGGCGCTTAGTGATATCTATTAGGTATCTATTAGAGTTGGTGCTATGCAGGATTATTAGCAAAGGATTTTTTTTCAGTTCTTTATAACAACACTTTTACCACTTCCAGATGGAACTTTGTGCATTAGCCCTCGGCCTAATTCCAAGTTATTGTAGAGAGCAAAAGTGGTTTGGCCATTTTCAGAAGTGGAGAGACAGGAAAATAAAATATTAACATTTACCATTGTGCTTAAAATGCTCTGATCCTTAAAGAAAATTATTGATATCTGGGAGCAGTCTAGTCCCCTCCCCACATCAGGCAGGTCTTCCAAAGTGGCATTTGATTTGACAGAATTACAGATTGAGGTTAAAATTACTTGGTGAGTGTTCTGTAATATTGAAGTACCATCTCCAAAGCTGCCAGGTGCTGGCGGGAGCCAAACTTCTCTGTGCATTCGAGAAACACCAGTGCAACTTCCATTTTAACGTGCGCAGAGCGAAGTGAAGCTACAGAACAGCCTGACTTCATTTCTGACGTATATGAGCAGAAACCTATGATTCACTGCTCAGAATTAGGAAATTTGTTTTACGGGGAAAAACGATACCATCTTTTTTATTGAGCACTACATTACAGACACCACATGTGCCCAGGGGCTGGGGTCACGCTTGCCTTGTGGCCGGCACTTTATCTCTGAGCGTCCTCCTGCTCCACGAGTGGGCTTTCTAAACAGATCTGAACGAACGCCTCCTTCCCAGCCCACCTCAGCTGCTGCTCTTGCTGTGACTCTCTGCTAATATACCGTGCCTAAATACAGCTGGGATCAAATTCATTCCTTGTGTAACTAGACTGAGTCATTTTAATACAGATTCATTTGGCCTCTCTGTTCAGGATGATTTCTTTCCCACAAAGTGTAATTGACACTGATGTAGTTTATGTACCCTTGCTGTATGAAGCAGGTCTATTTAGCAACTCGCTATTGTTTTTTTTGAGCTTTAGCGTGTGCTGGTATCAGAGGTCTCTCTTTCTCCATTATGTTATGGACAACAAAAGTCATCTGTCTTTAATGTTGCCACCTGTTACGATTTACTGCATGGCTTACAAAAGCTGATGTTTTCTTGTAGTCTCTGTTGCTTAGGTCTGGTGTTTACCTAAACCACATTGCTTTGTGGGGTTTGCAAGGAAGCGATGCCTGGCCGGGTGGCTATGGACGCAATCTGGAAAAAGTGAGCTAACACTTACATAAAGAAATGCACTTGTGCTTTCATGATTCTGAAGCCTTTCGAATGATAGTAGTATGGTTGACCAGTTTGAGTATTTTTTGGTCCAGTTTCATTCATCAGGATTGATTCTTCTGGCACAGACCAGTGAGCATGTCCTGAGTGGTAGAGTTGTTGGGTTAAAAAGCCCCCCAGGGACCCTTTGCTGGAATTCAGCAGGTGACTTCTAGCCTGGGAGATTTGAGGCTTCCCCAGTTGAGCTTTTCTCTCTCGTCCGTATGCTGCTGTTCCCTGCCCATATCAAACCCCTGCATGGCAGAGGGAAAGGTCTGGTGCATCTCATGCATCTGTACCCGCTGATGTAGCCTCCCTAGAGCTTAATCCACCCAGGGACTGATGCTTGGGCTGTGGGCTCAGGGTGCCTGGATCCTATTGCCTGCATGGGCTGGGAACCTCTGCGCTAGGCAGGTTGTCTCTAAGCTGACTCTGGCAGTCTCTGAGCTAGTCAAGGCGGGAGCTTCTGCCCTGCTCACGGCCCAGGGAGGCGGCTGAAAGAGCTACTTTCACCAACACAAACGAGGAGCTGAGGATGCCTGAACAGCAGCAACAGTGCAAAAAGGCTTTATGAGCATCAGGGGCCTTTATTAGCTGGAGATGGGGACGCCCACCCTGAGCCCATGGGAATGGGTGGCTTTCGGAGCGGACCGCTTGTTCTCACTACCAGCATTTACCATCAGAGGGCAAACTCAGCCCAGGCGAAAGTGCTGGGTTCCCACTTACCGCAGCCTGCCACTTCCCCATCCATCTCTGCAGAGGCTCCTGTTGTCAGAAGATGACAAAGAAAAGTGATGCCATTTCCCGTCGTCCTTGCAGGGAGAGCCCAGAGTATAGATTCCGCTTCCCATTTGAGCTGATGTTGCCAGGAACAGCTCTTCTCCCCCATTCCCTAGAGAGCAAATCCTGCTTCTCAGCAATGCCAAAGACCGCTGCAAATGCCAAAAAAGAGACTGTGGAGAAGCTCCCCATGCTCTGAGTCAGATCAGTTTAACAAAGGAGGGGGACTCCCCAGAAATGAGCATGTTTGTGCTTGAGCATCCCAAATACGACATAACCTTCCTCAGTTTCTTGTCTTCCAGCACAAATTGTATTTATGTCTGACAATATACTTTGAGCAGCACATGGAAAAGCTATGTTGGTTAGGGTTTGTTTTTTATCCAGCATCTTACTGCTTTTCAGACCCATCAAGGAGTGTGGCTTCACAGTCCTGGCAAAACCAGCTGCATTATCTTTCCTTTATGGAAATACAAAGCCATTAGGTGACTCAGTAGCTGGGAGCTGAACCCAGGAGTCCTGCTGCAAGAGTTGTTGTACCTTCTCCTTCAGAAATGCAAGTCTAAGGGGAAGGAAGAGACTGAAGCAGGCAGTGTGGAGTGAAGTAGCTGGAGGATGAGAAAATGAGTAGCTCTGAGACATGGAGCTTGGAGCTGAAGGCTGGTTCCCAAGTGCTGCATGTCTGGAGTCCTTCGTGTGCAGAAGGGGTGGGTGCTGCTTGGGGTATGTTCAGCAGCATTTCCTGGTGCAGGTTCTCTGCCATGGGTTGTGTTCGTGTTGGAGATGTGCTCTGTGTCGTTTTTCCGTAATGGGGGAAATAGTCTCTCTACCCCATCATCAACCGGCTTCCAGGGAGGTAACCTCTGTGGAGCTAGTGATTCCCTCCACTTTGTTTAAGCTGTCTAGTAAGTTAAATTTAATAGAGAGGATCATCTGCATCCACAATGACCATAAATGCTTTGCCTCTGAGGGAAAAAAACAGACTGCATGTGCTGGCACATGATCAACTTGGGGACTATTGTGGGTGAGAGGGAGAAATAGGGAAACTGTCCTAGCACAGGAGAACTGGCAAAGCCCAGTTTCCCAAGGTAAGGATGGCTTCTGCTGCCAAGGACACTGGGCTGCCACAGGTTGTGTCCCAATTTCTGCTACTGACTTTGGTGCTTCTAGGGACTGGTGTATTTGGGAGTTTTGCTAGGAACCGGCTCAAAGTTGGCCTATGTTGCCCAAAAGCAAAGGAAGGATGACTAGACTGGAAATGGCTGGTCTTCAAGTGTTTTGGATTCATCCTAGAGGATCAAAGAGACTACTGCAGCTCTGACGCTTGTGCTAGGACATGATCCCTGCTTCCGTCCCTGTCCTGAGACCCTCTGTGCTTTCCAGGGCATTTGGCAAGGATTTGCATCTTGCCAGTTTGCCTTTTCCATTGAATCTAAGTCCTAAACATCCGCAATGCCCTTACTAGACCAGAGTCTTCCTTTAAAAAGTCTGGTGCTAGAGAGCTTCTCAGAGAACAGAAACGAACCAGATGTTTTCCTGGTCCTCTGCCTGTTGGAAACTTGTCCCCTGCCTACTTGGAATGAACCCATATTTCATTCTCTAGATGGCTGATAATTGAATAAACTGCATCTCGAGCGAATTTAAAACCAAGAAACAAGCCTTCACCATCAGAAGTCAATACATTTTCTCTAGCAGGGTGTTCCTCTGGAGTTAATTCATATGCAGAAATGGCATCTGACTCTTTGTGGAGGACAAGGGCATGCTCCTGAGCTGGTGACTTCCTGATGTGTGGCTTTAAAGCCTGCATGTAGGTATATATATAAAAGATTCCTGCAAAAAGTGAAATCCAGGGCTACAGCCTCAATTATAATCCTAAAACTGCTTAGCCCTAAGAAGTAACTTGCTTGCTGATGGTTTGATGTCCAGGATCCTTGCCCAGATAACAAGGGGAAAGACAGAGGGTTTCACACTCACACAAAATACCTGACATTACTTTGCTCTTGGGAAGATGGAAGAATAAAGTATCATGCAGCTAATTAATGCCGTGCTAATTAAGTATTAGATAGTTTTCGTGCACACCTGCAGTTTCATTTGACTTCAGTAGCAAGTATCTCCACTATCAGTTAATCTGTAGACACATGGTAAGGAAACTGTCTTCTGCAAAATGAGGAGACACTCTGCTGATGCTGATTTATGAGCTACTTGAAATATATTTGCTTTGGTCCTTCTTTGTTTTTCACAAATATTCAAGCAAATGCCTTTGGGTCTGGAAACCAGCTGATTTTTGGCATATGTTCACTTTGCAAACAGGAGTATTCACACCAGAAATGCAATTCTAAGATTTCATATCCATGCAATAAGTAGGCAGAGCTGCACCATATGATCTGGGCCCCGTCAGAAATACCTGGCACGGCTCACGTTTAAACTTGACTGAGCAAAATAATTACATAGAGCCGTTTTATTGTCAATCTGTTGTTTGCATATTAATAATAGGAGAGATTGAAAGAATAATTAGAGCTAAGGACTAGATTGGAGAAAATTGTCATCAGTTCAAGAATAGTTTGCAGAGAGAGGCAGCAGCCAACAAATGATCTGTAGATATGATTAATTTCTCTTTGCAAACATTCTGTAAGTTATGTTTATACACAAAATACCTACATCTGGCCCAAATATTGACACCTCCACTTCTACAGCCACATTGAGGTGTTCAGACAGGGGTGATGTGATTTCCATAGATGCTGGGAGTCCTCTGCCCCCAATGAACTCATGAGGGGACTCTGGAGCTGAACATTTTTTAGGAAAGCAGACGCATCTATTTAAAAGATACTGATAACTGGTTTCTGAGTCTGGACAAAAACTGTGTTTTGAGCTGCCTCAAACACAGAAAGCTTCCTCTGGGGATTTGTTAAAAGTAGGCAGCGGAGAGAGAGAGGGATTGGGGCAGTTTCACTGAGAGGAGAGAGGGCTGAAGGAAGATACAGTAGCAGGCTTCAAACATGTCCAAAACTGCCAGAGAGGAACAAAATGTTCCTCATGCCCCTCAGGGAGAAGGCAAAGAGTGAATGGCTTAAACTGCAGTAAAAGGGACTTGGCCAAAATGTGAGGAAAACCCTTTCTTCTCAAAAAAAAAAAAAAAAAAAAAAAAAAAAAAAAGGCTGGATGTTAGGACGCTTTATGCTAGAGGGTCCCCACTGCCAGGAGACTTCACGTAGCAGTTAGGTGAAGCTGTCAGGAAGGTGTTGGGCATAGTTTGGTCTGCTGGTCTTCCTATATCTCTTCTGAACATTTATTTTTGAAGCTTTCTGCTTTGTTTCTGAGGAAACTTTGACGGAGACTCAGTGCAGGGTTTATCACAGACTCCAGGATTTCCTTCTTCTCTATCCATTCCCTGAGCTTTGCTTTTCTCTTCTTTCCTCCCCTTTCCTGCCTGCACATTATATCCCAGTGCCCTTTCTCACAGCTCCAATAGTAGCAAACCAGGAAGAAACCAAACAAGAAGAGCCCTGTGATGGTCGGCAGCAACTCACAAGCCAGAAGACAACCTGGAAAGAGTTACAGGCAAATGCCAAAAGATGTCTGCCCATCTGCTCCATGATGCCCCATCTGCTTCTCTTCCACCACCCAGCTGATGGAAGCAGCCTGGGGTGGAGAGCAGTGAAGTGGATTGTGGACCCGTGATACTTGGACAGTGGGGAAGATTTGCAAAGACTGAAAAAGGTACTGAAGGACGGGATTCACTTTTGCTAACTGCAGCCATCTGAAACCTTTTTCTCTGTAACAGCACAAGCAAATTATCCAAGATCCAAAGAACAAAAGCAAATTATCCAAGATAGCCAAAGACCTGAGATAACAACCAATGGACAGGACCCACCTAAGTCAGTTGTCCCGGGTATCTGGGATAAATAACCTCCAGCCTGACCACGTTTCTTTCCTTCATCTCCCTACTCTGACCAGAGAGAGAGACCCCCTGATATGCTTAGTTTAAACAGAAAGCTTACAGGCCTCTGATGTGAGCTGAGGTGAATCTTTCTGAACTTTTATAAGGATTTTCCGTGAAATTGAGCTTAGATATGCAAGGACCTGCTGAACCCTTAAAGATCCTGTCTAGACTATACCGAATACTCCATGTATTAACTCTGTTGTGCATGTGCTTGTCTTCAAACTACTATGAAACTGGGGGTTTGCTGGAAAAGGTTTCACATGTTTAAATCCATTTGTTTCCAAACAGGATCTGTACTCAGATCTGCTATCCCAGAAGCCGTTTAGCCAGCTAATATACTGGTAGGAAAGTTTGCCAGCACACTGAATGGTGAGGGAATTCTGTGGAATATTTGCAGAAAGCAAATGATGGATTCATAATCATTTGTGGTGGAAAACTGCTTCCAAGAATTATGCACATGCAGACTTGAAGCTCAGTGAAGCCAGGGAAAAGACATCTTTGAATTCAGGTCATCAGTCAGCGCAGGGAAACATACGGAGGCCCTAAGAGAGGAAAGCTTAACTTTCAGCACATGCTTAAGTCTAACAAGCCTCCGTTAACGTCAATGGAGATAAAATTAAACATAAGGTCAAGATTTTGGATAAGAATGCTTTATGACCTCGAGGCTTACACGGCCAAGAAACTTAGGCCAAAGAGCCAGGGCGTTCAATATTGAAGAATCTAATCAAAGTGCTCCTACGTAAACCACCGCATGAATCAGTGAATAATTGGGAGTAACAGACACATCTGAGTAATTTGTGACCTACTAGCAGACGATTCACTCAGACAGGCAACATTCATCAGCGCCGTTATTCCTCACAGAGCATATGCCCAGGGCTCCTTTGAATGCTTATGAGTTTGCAAGTGGCTTCAACCAGGCAGCTCATCAAAGGAAAGCCTGGGAGCAGCCAAGAAACACTGGGGCATCCCTACACAGATGCAGACTTTCCACCAGCCGCACAATGATTAAAACTGTGCAAGGAAAAAGGAGGTCTTTCACCAGGCATGAGGCTATAGAGTTACTGATACAGCAGGCAAAGGGGCAAAGTTGGACGTTCAGGTTTTTTGAGGTGTCTTTCAGAGGAAAGGCATCATGACAAGGTGAGGGGGACTACCAGAGACCCAAGGCCCTGTCCCTGCTCAGTCACACACTTCCCATGGTATCGTATTTAGCCTTGTTTCTAAACTCTTTTCCCACATCAAATATCTGTGTGCATTTCCCTCAGTGTTAGTGTCTGCAGGATCTGTCAGCTGGCATTTACCTATATTCTGATGCTTGCTGAGAATTGCCATGGAAGAATGAATGCTCTGTGTTATTGATGCCACAAATACAGAAAAAAAAGAATGGAAGAGTCAATGCCTCGTGTTATTGATGCCACAAATACAGGAAAAAACTATCTTGGAATGCTACCTAAACCTAGGAATTGAAGTATAACACACAAAGCCCAAAGAAAATGAAGCTTCATCAGTTCCATACATCACAAAACAACCTGTTTTCTGATGCCTAAACACCTGCCTCCAATTAAACATCTCCGTGGGATAAAATACCTGCCTTAATTCTCCCGTACTAACATAGACAGGTGCTAGGGCAGCAGGAGCTGTATTTAAGGTAAGGCTGTGATTTGCCGTACTGTATCCATGATGCAAGGCTCTCCATTAGTGTGGTATTGTGGATAGCAAATCATTTTAGGCATGTGAGGAGATTTTAAGTTGTAGTCACCAAGAAAATTGGAAGTTCCCCCCTCTCACCGTCACATCCAAGATCTCCTGAACAAAGAGTATTGCCCTTTTTTTTTTTTTTTTTTTAATTCTCTGGCACCTCTAGCACCATCCAGGGTTGCTAGCATGGATATGCTACTTGGACCGCTTGTGCCATCTCTCTTAGAGGTGTCACTTAGCGCACACACATCCATAGGGCAGCCAATTTCCAGTGGTGAGGCTCTTGGAAACCCAGAATGGGGTCACACTGGGACATGCTAGCTCATACAGCTCTGTGCTGGTGGGAAAAAGTGCCCAACCTAAATGCTATGTGTCCTCCTTACTTGGAGAAAGGTACCATTGGTACCATGTGCTCCCAAGGGAGCTGGAGAACAAGGGTTGCAGCTCGGCCAGTGAACGTACTGCACACGTGATGCCCTGGGAACAATGGCGTTCCCAAGCCTGGCACCTGTGGGAATATTTGGATGACCAGTGGAGAAGCAGCTGCTGTCAGGGTGGATAGACAGGCTCAGAAAAGCAGCATATCCAGTGGAAAGCACAGGAGGGGAAGGCAGCATGTCAGATCCAGGCTGAAGTTTGGCCAGGTGCCCAGGCTGAAGCCCAGGCTCTTTCAGGATGTGTGAAAGCATCTGTCATGGGCGCAGGGAAAGCAGAGTCCGGCTTGCTCTGTCCTGCAGGACACACCACCAGTGTCCAGAACCGGGGCACCTTGCCAGCCAGGCTCCCAGCATGAGCTGCCGTGGAGTAAATCACCTGGACAGTCCTTGCAAAGGGGCTTTGTTTTTTCTTTTCCCTTCGGAGGTCTCCCATCTAGTCTCAGAGGCAAGGAGCAGCTCCTGGCCAAGGGCACGCTCCCCTCCACGTTAGTCATCTGTCTTTCCTGCCTGCTCCAGAGCGTATCTGTTGAGCTTCCTAGTCCTCATATGCTCTCCAGGGGATAAGCTGATGCATGATAATACTTCTTTCACCTTTACTGCCCTGTTTTTATCAGTCTTGGTCCCTGTGAGTCTCTGACACAGGACTGGGCTGTGCCACCCTTGCTAGCTGGCATCTGTGTGCCATCCTCAGCATGGAGAACAGCCATCAGGCAGCTTTCCTTTAGCTTTAAGAGTGGCTATAAAAAGAGGTTGACAAGACCAAATGCTAATGGAGAGTTTTTCGGAAGGTTGAAACTGATCTGTTCTAGGAGTTCAAAACAGGGAGATGCCAGAAGGAATCAAATAACCGATGTGTTGTGGAGTAAATTGTTTGATTTTTAATACTCTCTGAGAAGGATTCCAGAGGAAAAAAACTCTGCTAAATGTTTGGAAAGCTGTTGCTCTTTCAAGATTCTCCTCTGCTGCTTTGCCTATAAAGCATTGCTCTCCAAAACTGCAGGTGACAAGTGTGTCTCCCGAGCAGTCTGTAAACATATTAGTCCTGGGAGAACTTCCTTGAATTTATCAGACTGCAGTCTGAACCTATGTGAGATGTTAACCCCACGGCATCAGCAGCAACGAGCTCCGCAGCTCTGCCACAAAGGATGGAAAAGAGTCCCAGGCTTTCCCTCTCTGCGATGGGGACAGGGGTGTCAGGTGTCGGGATGTCGTGTCTTTTCCAGAGACATGAATCCAGAGCTGTAGTGACAGCATGGCAAGGAGGGAGCATCAAAAGAGCTTGCTAGAGTTCTGCTAGCATCTTCACATTCACCTTGTAGGGAACAGACTACCTCTATGGCATTGATTTCATTGCAGCCATGGCATTTTATACCTCCCAAGAGTCTGATCCCAGTGCTGATATCTGGCCCTCAGCGGTGGACAAAGGCTCCATTTCAACAGTCTTTTCCATGAGATAGATGCCAAGGCAAAAATTACTTTAGCCTAATAGTATGGCGGTATGGCTGAGCCAAGCAGCCTAATTCTTAACAGGTTTATTCCTGTGAGCATAGGACAATATCATCACGGTTACACAACTATTGGACCAGAAACAACTCTAAACCAGCCATGTCCAAGTGCAAGTTTAGGTCCAGCCCCAAAAGGTAATGTAGACTTGTCATTAGGAAAGGTCATTCAGCCTATTCAGCCAAGCAACCCTATCTTAGGGATCCCATGCTTTATGAGTGTGGTCCCCATCCTTGTATTTCCATTCCTTCTCTCTCCTCTCTGCCATTCAACTCTCCATTCTCTCCTACACCAATAGAGCCAGAGCATAAAAGTGAGGTTTCCCAAAAGAACTCCGAACCCAAAGAGACAGCCAAGAGATGGAGAGAGAAAGAGGCTTTTTGAATATTGAATTAAGACTGTCTCCAGTATTATTGAATTCCCATAGCAAGGCAGTCAGTGAGCCCACTGCTTTAGAATCCTATGAATATTTCATTGCTTGACTTAAGCTCTGTGAAAATAATTTCACTGTACAAAAGCACCTTTTTGGCTTGTGGATCTCATTCCAATCAAGTGCTGAGTGCCCCCAGTCTTCGCAGTAGCTATGAAGTCACTGTGGCTCGCAGATGGAACCATATGACACTAAAGCGATCTTAATTTGTCAAACTACGGTGATCTTCTGGCACAACCCAGATAGGAATTTCCAGAAAATGACTAGTCAGGGCTGTTCCCCAGGTTCTGCAGTCCATCCGGGAAGCAGTAACAGATGTTGGCTGGGCGGGGAGGTCATCTTGCATCACTAAAGCAGCAGCAGAAGTGGGGATATTACCTGAGTGTCCTGATACCAGTTTTAGGCACTGACTGAGAGGGCCTGGGTCTACTTGACCCCCAAAATTTAGGTACTTACCTGTAGCTCTGCAGATTACCCAAACCTCATGAACTGCTCCGACTGGAAATCTTGCAGAAAGTTTTCGTTCCTTCTGCTTTTAGAGAGGATATAAACCCCACTGAATGGGGTTTAGGCATGATCTGCATCAATATGCTACCAGTGGGAACAGTGAGAGAATCTGGAAGCAGAAGTATTGTTCACCCATGGCACACAGATGAAAATGGTGCCCCAAATGCCATGAAAAGAGATTTTCTCTTTTTTTTTTCTCTTTTATAGCCAATAATGTTTCTACGTGTCTATTGCCTAAATTCAAAATAACCATAAGAGGAAAGAAATTAAAAAAAAAAAAAAAAAAAGTGAAATTGTTTCCAACTGGAACTGTTCAGGAATGACCTGAATCTAATTTGAGATTGAAGCTCTATTTGGGTCTGATTTTAGCTGATTCACTCTTTTCTTACTTGCCACTCTATTCTTACTTGTTCTTCCC
This sequence comes from Nothoprocta perdicaria, assembly GCF_003342845.1. NCBI lineage: Eukaryota > Metazoa > Chordata > Aves > Tinamiformes > Tinamidae > Nothoprocta > Nothoprocta perdicaria. The sequence goes on along the minus strand of NW_020455470.1, from coordinate 835,460 downwards.
TCCCCAGGACTGTGTGTTTTGGAAGTGCTGATATCTTACTCTTGTTACCCTCTGCTTTTCCTCTATCATCCAAGAGCTTCTTCTGAAACAGTTCATCAACAAATGTCTTGATCAGATATAGCTGCATCAAGAATCCTTTTTTGTTTATTAGATGAGTTCAGAGGTCTCCTAACCACAGCACTTAACACCTCTCCTCGCTCTGGCCAGATGCCTTTGTACAGATCTGGAGCTAGTGATTCCAGAGGGGGTTGGCTAATTCCATTGCTTCCTTCTTTCCTTTTTTTTTTTTTTTTTTTTTGGGGGGGAAGAGGGGCGGGGGTAGGGTCTGGAAATCTTCTTCAAAGGCAAAGAGGGCAACTGAATGAGAATTAATTATTTTGTTGTAGACAGAGTAGACGATACTGCTTGTTATTGAGGTCACCCAATACTTCCCATTATAAGGCTGTGCTTCCCGTTGCTTGTAGCAGTGCCAAAATGTGATCATTTAGGCAGAAATTTTCTGCAAGGCATTTGGCTCAGCCTGGGCTTGGGGAAATTTCAGCCAAAATGGGTCAGCCACTTCCAAGAACAAGGCCAGGGGGAAAATATTTGGTTTGTCTGTGGCTAAACATCCTAAGAAACCTCCTTCAGAAAGCTGTAAAATGCTCTGTTTTAGATTGAGCATGTGAAATTTGGCAAGGAAGGGACCTCTCCGCCAGAGAAAATCCACTGTGAACAGAAACCCCATCAGAAAACTCTTGATGATGGGGCCGTGCTTTCGACCTTCGCCCACTGCAACCCCCTCCCAGGACCCTAGAGAGAGTGCAGATACCCTCTGCAGCAAACTGCAGCTTGCAGGCTTGCCCTTTTTAGCTCCAGTTTTAGACTCCTGTGGCAGCGGTTGCTTGACCTGCTGGCCAAGAAGTGCAGTAGCAGCCCGTGAAGAGTGTGGTGGAGAGGGTGGCTGGCCAGCTCTGGAGCCTGCCCTCCCCACGTGGAGCGTCCTGCGTGACTGAGCCTCGCTGAGACCCAGCTCCATGGCCATGGGACCGAGCTGTGCCTGGAGAGCGCAGGGAATGGATAAACCCTGGAGCAGCGAGCAGGGATCCTGCTCCTCCCAGGGCAGTACCCACGTGATGCAAACAGGAGTCTTGCTCACACACTTAGGCTGTCACAAGTGTTTATCCCTGGTGAAAGATGAGAAGAGAGGGGGAAACCTCTTTTCTGAGTTAATTCCTTCTGTTGCTTCAGCTGCTTCTTTTCCACCAAGAGGGGAATGTCTGCCTGGCACTGGAGAGCTGCAGTGAGCTGCTGTCCGTGGAGCCCTCAGAGCCTTTCAGACGGCAGGTGCCGTATCCCGGTGTGGTTGCCACAGCTGCTCGCAGGCAGGGACAGCGTCCACCCCTGGCAAGCTGCCCCCGAGTCGTGTGCGTGGCTGCATCTGCTGCTGCTCGGGCCACCACCTCTGCTGACAGGCCTGCAGGCGCTTCCCTGCAGGGGCTCCACTTGCTTCCAGGGGCCTTCGCCGGCCGGTTGTGATGCTCCAGTTCCTCTTGTGAAGGGCAAACGAGAGCAAGGAGCACATTCCCAGCTGGCTGCCTCTGGTGTGTGCTTGTGTGACACGGGAGCAGCATGTTCTTTCAATAATGAATGAGAACACACTGCTCCAGGACTGCACCGCTCAGCCTCCCCTGCAATTTAATTAGGAGAAACAAGAAGCCCATGTTAAATGGGCCCGTGTGGCTTTCTGCACACAGGCACATGCATGCGCTCCCCGCATCATTCACTCAGGCGTAGGGGCCACGCGGACACATCTCTCCAAGGCATTTATCACATTGTCTTGTGAACTCCTTGGCAAATCTGGTCCCAATTACAGCAGCAGATCGCTTCAAGGTCTGACTCGGATCTGTCGTAGTAGGCCTAATTTTCTAGGAGGGCGATCACGGGCAGCTCCGGTTGACGTCAATGCAATTGTGTTAGTGCTGCAGAAAACCAGGCCCGTGTCGTCTACCACAGCAGAGCCCACTCGTAACGCAGGGTATTACAGAGTCATTTGGAATACATTAGGTTGGGTAAGATGGATTGCTCGGCTCATAACTAGGACAGATAGATAAGCGTAATGGATGGACGGTCAAAGAGCAACTATGCTTTAGACAGATAAATAAATCACTTTGATTGTTCATATATAAACAGGAGATGCCAGTGGGACTCAGTTTTCAAACCTGGGTGCATCCAATTTAAGCCCTACAATTGTCTTTAAGGATCTAAAAGCTATTTGAAATGTCTTTCATTAACTGAGGGAACTCCAGTCACACTGCCCCTTGGGGCCACAGCAGGGCCAATGTTCTTCAGTACTTGAGGCTCAGCAGTGTCTGAATCCTTTTGGCAGCCCTTGGGTATCTCAATCCTGAAACGCTGTATTTCCCAGAATACCTTTTCTGGAGAACAAGAGGTGCCCAGGAGAGCAAAAAGGGCCGTGTCCTGACACAGGATCCCAGAATGGTTGAGGTTGGAAGAGACCCTGGTCCTTTCCGCATCCTAGTCCCTAGATGACTAGAGATCATCTAGTCCAACCCCACTGCTCCAGGAGCAGGGACACCCAGAGCATGTGGCACAGGGTAGCATCCAGGTGGGTTTGGGAGATCTCCAGAGCAGGAGCCTCCCCAGCCTCCCTGGGCAGCCATTGTCCCCATTGCCCCTTGTCCTGGCACTGGCCACCACCGAGGAGAGTTTGTCCCCCTCCTCCCTACATTCACCCCTCAGGTATTTGTACATATTGATCAGGTCCCCCCTCAGTCTTCTCCAGGCTAAACAGGCCCAGCTTGCTTAGTCTTTCCTCATAAGATAGATGTTGCAGTCCCTTTATCATCTTTGCCGCTCTCTGCTGACCCTCTTATCCTGGGGAGCCCAGAGCTGCCCCCAGTGCTCCCAGTGCAGCCTCCCGATAGCTGAGCAGAGGGGCAGGATCCCCTCCCTCTACCTGCTGGCAACATCCTCCTGATGCAGCCACGATCCCATTGGCAGTCCAACAGAGCATGGCAGTGAAATCTTCCTTAAAACCTTCTTCCTTAAAGCTTTCTATCCACCCCTTCCCTACATGAAGGATATTCAAGAGGCTTTACAAAAAAATGCAGCGCCCATAAACTCAGAGTAACTCCAACTCCAGCACCTCCACTGAGTACATCTAGAGTTGGGACTACAGGATAATACCTATGCACAGCCATGCACAGTTTCATCATAAAATCCGTATGAACCTCCACCTCCAGACCCACCTCCCTACTGTGAGTTTGTTTTACAATGCTAGGTCAAGCCCCGTGACTTAATGACATGAATTCATCTCAATTAGGCTTCACCACCACCACCACCTGCTAGCTGGTCCTCTTCAAGTAGGCTCCAGAGATCCTAGCTTCTCTCCCACCTCCAAGAGGAGAGGAGAAGCCTGAAGGATTCCAGGAACAGACCAAGAGAGACTGTCTCTCTGGCAGGCCTTGCTCAATCCATCATTGTCATGAACCCCTTAATTTTCACTTAGTGACAGGGCAAGACTGGCCGCTACTTAGGGCAGCCTCTTCCAGACCAGCCAGGAGTTTGGATCGAGTTTTGCTCCGTTATCAAAAGCTGATACAACTGTTTTTCCCACCAGTCAACCCCCCTCTTGCTCTGTCTGCTTGCTGCCTTAATAATCCTCTGATCAATCTCAGAAGGAACCAGCAGTGCAGGAATGGCAGATGGGCAGCAGAGCATGAATATTAATTAGGAACGAATTCCAAACAGAGGACTTTAATTACATTAAAGGCGCAGGCTCGGAGGCAGTGACTTACTTCCTGCTGTAAATCTGTTGACAGGTCATTTGCCTCAGTAGCATCGGTGTGCTTTAATGAACGAATATATAGATCTCAAGAACTTGTGTTTGTGGGGAAATGGATTCCTGTCTCCAAATACTCAGAAGCAAGCAAAGGCACCAGGGAGAGAGCTTTGTTCACTGGGAGGATTCGGGGAAATAATTGTCAGTGTCATTACCTGGCAGTGATGTGCCTATTCTGAGGGCAATGAGCTGTGATCCTCGTCTGGGAGCCTCGGCACATGAGCCAATGCTAACGCTTTGTTATATGTGGTCTGGTCACTGGGGGGAGACCAAGAATCGCAGTGCGGTCACAGGGCGTTGGGGATCCAGTTCACAGCATGCCAGGGCTCCCGGGGGAATGCGATGTGCCCCGGAGCGGGAATGTGCCAGGCCTCCCCTGCACGTGTGTGTGCCCGGGTTTCCTCCCGCAGCCCCTCACGTGCAGGGAAACCCGCTGCAGCTTGTGGGGTCTGCAGTGCTTCGTGTGCATGTGTCCTTGAGAGGGACCCAGGGCAGGGGCTGCTGCTGAACGAGCTACAGGGCGGTTTGTTTAGGAGAAAACCGTCCAGCTGCCACAGGAATGGAGCCGGAGTACCCAGAGAGCAGCCCCAAACCGGCTTCCTGCTCTTGGGCAGCACCCAAAAAAGCCCAGCGATGGCAGTGGGAAAGGAGGGCATCTCCTCCATGCTCGTGGGCAAACGGAGACCTCGCTGCATTTCTACCAGTAATCCCAAGCGTGGGAGACGACCGAGGAGGAGACAGGTGGATGTGCTACGGGCTTCTCACTGCAAACATGACCTGGAACCAGAGAAGCTGGCATCTGGAGGGCCAGTGTGCACCGTGGCACCTGCAGGGCTGTGCAGGACTCACTACAGACCTTGCCCGCGTGGCCAAACCTCTGCCACCTCCCCTCTGCCACCGCTGCAGTCAGGCAACACGGAGCCTCTAGCGAGGACCTAACCCTAACACCGAGCCTCCAGCGAGGAGCCGAGAAGCCCCATCCCTTGCCTAGTCTTTCCATCTTGCCTCTTCGTGCTCCTGTGCCCCATGTGCACAGCACTCTTTCCTATACTGACTACCTGCTAGGGTGGAAAATTCCTCCCAGACGTGGTTCCAGATGGAGAGTCAGGTCCCATGGCCAAGCAGGGAACAACAGCAAGTGCTGTTCATGTTGACAAGAAATTCCCAGTAATAATAACAGTACCTGAGGTTTGTGGGAGCCTGGCCCTCAATATGGACAAAATCAAACTGATCAGATAGCTGGCACTGGAAACCACCGTTTCAACAAGCAAACGAAGAAACGAGTGGAAAACTATAGGTGGTCTCCTTCCTTGTCCAGTGGAAACCAGGAGATGTCTTTAGCCCAGCTTGGGATAACTGCTTTTTACTCTTACTTGGAAAGGACAAGTCTATATGTGTGTGTGTGTCAATAGGCACGTGTGCTCCTGCATCTCTTCAGCTTTTACGCTGCCCGCCATGGCAAGCAGCAGGCTCCCCTGCTTACCTGCCGGGGCGGTGGGACACGCACGTGTGCAGTGAAGCCGAGCCCGACCCGAGAGCTGCTTCAGCAGCCGCCAGGCAGCAGCGTGACTCGTGCCCTCACCTCGCCGCGCTTGCTGAGACAGCAGCAGCCTGCAGCTTTCCTGGGGCATCTCTTTTTATTTGTCTTCTAAAACTGGTGACGAGGCCAGAGGTGTTTGCTTGTCACGATAAACTTGTCCATAACCCAAATATTTAAAGCCCTGCTGGTCAGCTTTAAAGAGCTGAATCTGACTCTTTCATGCTTCTTTTTACTGCTTGCTGTCAAATCGTAGAGCAGGTTCTCCCCACTGACCCAGGAGCAGATTCAGGAGGTCATGATGACAGTGTAAGTTTTGGACCCACAATTAGGATGTGCCTCAGTGTCAACAAGCACCAAAATCCTGCTCTGCCTTATGAACAAAAGGAGCAAAGTTAACAAATACAGCCCTGCACCTCGTCCTCCAGCCTCTTCCCCCAGGAGCACTCCTTTGCTGCTGATGCATTTCTTGCTGCAGCAGCAGGTCCCTGAACCTGGCACAGGTTGGAGGTCGAGATAGTCAAGTGGGATTGCTCAGGAGGAGCCGGGAGCTGCACATGCAAATCCTCACCTGCCAGCCTCCAAAAATGGGGCAGTACTCTCCCCTTTCTACCCAGAACGACGAAATCAAATACTGGTTCCAGACTAAATCTGTGTCTTACATTCTTGTGCCCAGTTAGCAAATGGCTTTTCTGCCTGGACAACGTGTGGAAATTGCATATACATGAGAGAGGCAATGTGGGGACTATGCGGAGAGGGAGAGGCTTATTTGCACTGACCCTCCTGCAGAGAAAGCCTTGCTAACTCAGGGAAAGGATGCTATTCCGTGAACTGCACCTTGTGGGGCAGGGAGGGTAACAGTGGATACTGACATTGGCATAGGACCTTGGAAAATATGGCAAGGTCATGTAATTATTCCATGGTGATTTGCCACCTGTGCTGCTGCAAGCAGAGTGCTCTCCTGGAGCGCTCGCCACCAGCGCACAGCTCTCCTGGCTGTGAGATCTGGAAGCCTCATCTGGCCCGAGTTATATTTGTTTCTCTCGTTGGTACACACTTCTTCATGTCCTTCAGGATCCTGCCTTTGCACCTGGCGCCGGAGCCACGCAGCATCCTGCCTCACTGATTCCTCTCGGGCAGATGCTTCCCACCTAGCTGGGATGCAGAGATGCACTTGAAAAATCTGAACTTAATGGGGCTGAAATTCCCAGATGACAGTGGCTGAGTGGAAATGAAAGGCTGATTCCCGTGGACTCATGGGAAAGTCCCAGCTTTTCCTGCATGGCTTTTTTCTTGTGCACTTTCTGCCGCGGTTGCTGGAAGAGCTGCATTATGTAAAGGCAGATAGCTCGCTGCCTTTTGTGAGCAGTTGGAATAATTTTCGATATCTAAGACACCCCATCTGGCAAAGGTCATGGTCTGTTCTCTAGATGATCTTAATTTAGCATCTTGCTAACTCTTGGTGAAATGTGAAACTCCAGGGTGCGGAAAGGCCTCTGGAGGCTATTGTGCAGGGAATGTCTTTGCTCCTCAGGGATGTAAGAGCCGCCCTGAACATCTCTGTCTTTGTGACTACGCAGGCAATGCACAGAGGTTGTTGTTAAGAGGGGACAACAGGGAATCCTGCCCATCTCCTGGCGGGAAGCGGATTGTTTTTCCTCGAGGCTGGCAAGAGCCCTTTGGAGCACAGCCCTGCAGCAGCTCCCGAAACACAGGGCTCCAGTGAGGAGCTGCACTCAGGCTGCACTGAAATAGCTGCACCTCTCACTGCACCTGATGGCAGCGTGCCAGGGCAGCTTTAAACGGCCTGCGCTCGCTCGGAGGTGGGGGAGAGCTGCACTAATGGGCTTTCTGTTGCCATGCCACACCATGCCATGCCACACCGTGCCATGCCACGAGCTGTCCCTGCTGGCAGTCCTAGGCTGGAAGGGCTACAGAAAGAGCTCATATTTCCTCTTGGAGGATCCAGCCTAGAGAGCCCTTAGGACGGCAGCAGCAGAGGGAAAAGCAGTGGTCTTATTAGACTACAGAGCCCAACTGCAAGGTGTAAATGCGCAAGAGAGAACTCAGGAGGTTCTGCTGCCTATTTTCCCTGCCAGAGCTGGCAGCAGCCGAGGCTGCACACCAGGGCTTATCTGCAGCCCAACCAGAAGCAGGAAGCTCAGCGAGTTCCCAAGCAAACCTCTTGTGTGCGAGGCCAGAGTCGCTGACCTCCGGGGGTCCTGAGCGTTTGAACATACTCCTAATCTGCTTGGGAAAAGAAGCTGAACTCAAGGGGGAGAGGAGGGGAGGGCTTGGCTGAGCTGTGCCCCTCCGTGGAGCTGGCTCTCGCCCGCTGCTTTGATTGCTGGTGCTTGCTGTTTCGGGCCTGCCAGATTTGGCTGCCTGGCCACAAACAAAAAGCTGGATTCTCCCGGTCCCTTTATTCCCATGTCGGAGATCTCCAATGGCTGCCTAGGGTGCAGAGGGAGACGAAGGCTTTTGGTGACGCCTCTTGAGAGCTACCCCTGTCCCTGAGGCGGGGGCAGTGGCACGGCCCAGCTCCGGCTGAAATGGTGCTCTCCACCTTACCCTAGTGCAGCTGAGCAGGCGCTAGGAACCCTGCTTCCCCTGGGACCCTGCAGCCCCAGCCCGCACACATTGTCACCAGCACCATGAGCACATGCGCAGTTAGGCCTGGGGCTCAACGAGGGCCCACGGCTCTTGCCAAAGGGCAGCAGCGTTACTAAGTCAGGCTCTCCGTGGCTGAGCAAGGGTCACCTGCCCCAAAGAAACCCAGCTGCACCCCTGGCCCATGGGGTGCAAGGAGGGCGCAGCAGGGACACAAACATGTCCCGCATTGTGTTCCAGCTCAGGCTTGTGCTGAACAGTGTCGAGCTGCAGCTGGCAGGGGCGCCTCTCTCCGGATGCAGCGAGCTCCTCGGATGCGAGGCCATCGCGTTGCCCTGCCGAGGGGACGGCGCTTGGAGCCACGACCTCTCACAGGGCACCTCCTGCTTTCCCAAGACGCGAACCCCCGAGGAGCGTGCGCTGGGTGTCCTCGGCCTCTCGGAGGAACCGATCACAAGGACGAGTCGCTCACGCTGCCAAGCGAGGGGCAGCGCAGCGGGAGACGCGGGCAGCTGGAGCGCGTTCGCACATCTGCAGATCCCAACGGGCACTCGTGTAAAGACGGGCACGGGGCCTCCGTGGGGGAGCACGGGATGGACCGAGCAAAAAGGCAGCTTCAGCTCAAGTCCTGTTTTATTGGCTTGGTGACAGCAACAGTGACAACAAAAAATTGCTCCAATTGCCTTTCTTCATGCTGTGGGCAGAGCGGGGCTGGACCATGGCAGCTTCCTTGGTCTCCCTCCTTAGCCACTTCAGTTCTCTGCCACATTCTGGACTGTCATATCCCAATGCTGTCAATAATTTAATGGCAGTCTGTGGCAAAGAGCAAAGGGGATAGCTCTTCCCACTATGTCTTGTCACCCTCATGAGATTTGACTCGAAAAAAAAAGCTTTGTGTGACAATGTTTATCCTTGTCTGTTGGGTAGGCAAAACACTTCTCGTGGCCCTGATGTGCATCGCGGGAAGCACGCAGCTGAGCTCACCATGTCTATGCTCCTGGCAAAGTTGGCCATAGTTTTAAATATCTAGAGTGGGGCTTTCAAAGTTTCTGTTGTCAGTGCCTGGCCTGCACTGCCTGCAAGGCTCTCTCCAAGAGCTCTGAACCACAGTATGGGTGTCTCTGAGACCCATATTTGCCTTGCTCACCATGAACTTGTCACAGACAAGAACATTTGTCAAGCCGAATGCCCTTTTTATTAAAGAGAAACAATAACAGCAAACAAGAAACCAAAAACCCTCCTATTGTCCTCGTAGTCTGAGGTGGTCCTGGAGATGGGAACAACACCTTGGCCTCTCTGCCGTCTGCTCTAGGGCATCCTCATGAGTAAGGGTTAAAGGGCAGGCTAACATGGGTGACACTGCTGTGAGTATTCGCTACAGGCCATCTGGTCATGAAGAAAAAGTCGATGAGATGAAAAAGTCGATAAAAAAGTCTGTCCCTTCTACAGACAGCTGGAAGTAGCCTCACAATCACAGGCCCTGGTTCTCACGGGAGGCCTCAACTACCTGGGACCTGCTGGAGGGACAGCACATCTAGGCATGAGCAACCCCAGAGGTCCCTGCAGAGCCCTGGTGACAGCTTCTTGGCAGTGCGGGTGGAGGGGCTAACAAGGAGAGGTGCTGCTGGACCCAGTACTAACAAACAAAGAAGGACTGTCGATGTTTGCTGGAGATGTGAACCATGGGGGCAGCCTTGGCTGCACTGGCCATGCGATGGTGTTCAGGATCCTGCAGAGAGGAAACGGGGCAATAAGTAGGATCACAACCCTGGACTTCAGGAGGGCAAACTTACTTGGAGGAATCTCATGGCTAGGGCACTGAAAGGAAGGAAGGGCCAAGAGAAACTGTTCAGTATTCAAGCCTCACTCCCTCCAAGCTAGAGATCAGTGCACTGCTGAGTAAGAAGTCAGTCAAAGGGGACAGGAGACCTGCATGGATGAGCAAGGAGCTCCCGGCAAAACTCCAACAGAAGAAGGAAATATTTCCATAGATTGTGAAAAAAACAGGTCCCGTGAGAGGAATATATGAATGTTGTGAGAGTATGCAGGGATGTGACGAGAAAAGCCAAGGCCCATTGGAATTAAATCTGGCAAGCGATTGCCAAATTCTGGCAAGACAACAAGACATGGCTTCTTCAAATACACTGCTAGCAAAAGAAAGACTAGGGAAAATGTGGGTCCACTGCTGAACAGGGTGGGCGCTCTGGTGACAAAGAATGCAGACTGGGCAGAATTACCAAATGCTACATTTGCTTCAGAGGAAATCTGCAGAAAGGAAGACTTTCCTTTCACTTAGACAAACATGACACTCAGAGATCCATGGACCATGCTAGGAAGCACCCATGAGTGCTGAGGGAGGTGGCAGAAGGTCACCCATCCAGCAGCCCCATTGAAGGGACAGAGGGCACCCTCAGCAAGTTTGCTGTTGATTCAAAAATGGGAGGGGTGGCTGACACACCAGAGGGCTGTGCTGCCATTCAGGCGACCTGCAGAGGCGGGAGAGTTGGGCAGAGAGGAACCTCATGAAGCTCAACAAAGGCAGTGCAAGATACTGTTAACTAGAGAGGAATAGCCCTATGCACCATTACATGTTGGATGCTGAACTGCTCGAAAGCAGCCCTGTGGAGAAGAACCTGGAAGTCATGGTGGACACGTTGATCTGAGGCTGCAGTGTGCCCTTGTGGCCAAGATGGCCGATGGTGTCCTGGAGTGCAATAGGAAGAGTGCCGCCAGCAGGTCAAAGGGAGGTGATTCCCCTGCCTCCACTCAGCCCGGGTGAGGGCACATCTGTCTCCGCTCTGGGCTACCCAGAGCACCAGCACCAGAGGGACATGGAACTAGCAGAGTCCATCATTGATGGACTCTGTACAAATATCATGGCCTGAAGCATCCCTCCTATGAGGACAGGCTGAGAGAACCGGGCCTGTTTAGCCTAGAGAAGACTGAGAGGGTCTTACCAGATTTACAATACAAATGTCCTAAGGGAGAGTGTCAAGAAGATAAGGCCAGATTATTTTTCAGGGGTGGCCAGCAACAGGACAAGAAGCAATGGGCACAAACTGAAACACGGGAAGTTCCCTCTGAACATGAGGAAGAACTTCTTGGCTGTGAGGGTGACAGAGCCCTGGAGAAGGCTGCCAGGGAGGCTGTGGAGTCTCCTTCTCTGGAAATCTTCAAAACCCACCTGGACAAGATCCTGTGCAACGTGCTCTAGGTAACTCTGCTTGTGAAAGGGGTTTGGACTAGATGACCCTTCCCACCTTCCAACTAGACTCCTTCTAACCTCCACTATTCTGTGATTCTGTCTTTTCTGCCAGATGCTGAGCTAGTCTAGTGGAGGATGCCCTGACTCAGGTTTATCCACCATGGCCTCATCAACCTCCTTGGGGCCTCACCTTGGCAGCAGAGGCAGCGGGTGCGATGCAAACCTGCGTGTGTCAGTGGGAAGCACGTGAAAGCCAACGTGAGATAACGATGAATGTTCTCTGCTGTCTGCTCCGGTGGCTTCTTGCATTCTGCAGCTCCAGAGTCAGCCAGATTTGGGCTCAGCCAGGCGGGGCAGGGCCATTTGGGGGGCTGCAGCATCTCTGGGAAAGGCCTTGGCTTGAGTCATTGCAGCTTGTATTGCTCTTGCCTAACTCTAAAGGCTGCAAGGTGGATGAAGATGCCACGGGATCCCCCAGGAGTCATGGAAGTGGTGCAGGCAGCACTGTCAAAATGTCCCTTTTTCTGGTCTTTGGCAGTGGGTGAGCTGCTAGCAACCCTGCGGCGTCCTTGGCTTTTACCTGCAAGATCTGCTGAGGTGCTAATTTGTCTTGGTCTTGTTAGAGTCCCAGCCTCTTCTCAGTGCTCTGTTAAACATCCATGAAATGAAAGTGTCCAGCTCTCAATTGAAGCAGCTGCTGTGTGCTTCCTCTGTGCTGTGGACCTCTCTGGCCGCATGTTTCCATCTCAAAACATACAGCAAGCAGAGGTGGAGAGCTCTTGCTGGACATGGTGGGCAGCCCCACCGGGCAGCAACTCCTCAGTGATGGTTCAATCCTTCACAGCTCTCGCTGAGTAACAGCCCAAGCAACAGCAGAAGTATTTGCTTCCAGGTGTCCTTATGTCAAGCAAACAGCTTGGTTCAGACCGGAGCCTATATATAGAGGGTGCATTTTTGGAGGGTTTTATTGCTGCAGTGCCTGGATCCATCCCAGATAGGCTGTCCCTGTGGAGCCCAGTTCTAGTGAACCTCTGAGATCACAGATCATACTTTTCAAGATCTCTTAGTACTTACTTCTTTGGAGCCAGGCTCCTTGTCTAAAGCCTGTGTACCACAGAGTGTTGTATGGCAAGATAATTAATAACCGCTTAATAAGGACGCCGTTGTTCCAAATAAGTAGTCCTGCGGGATTTGTTTTTATCAGGCCTTGGTAGAAAGGGCTATCAGGACCTCAGTTCATTCCTAAATGAATACGCATTATAAGTAATAATTGCTGGCATTTACCCCAGGACAACACTCTTGCTGGGCCATTTTTCCAATGTCAAGTGTGGGGCTGGGTTATCTGGTTTCACGCTTTGATGGCCGCCTGGAGGTGGAAGGTGCTGGTGCACGCTTGGTTCATGCTCTCCAGCTGCCCTGCATTGAGAGCAAAGCTGGAAACCTCCTCTCCCTGCTTCCCTGGAAGTGATAGGTGTTGGTGCTCTGTTTGGAGCTTGTTCATGCCCTGAAGTGTGCTTCTCCTGTTCTCCTCTCATCATCTGGTCCTACTCCAGCTTACAGAGCAAGGAGCTAATGCTCTGCCTGTCCCTGTCTGCCCTGGGCACATCGTCTCCCTTAGTACACCTTCTAGTCCGTCCTCTCCCTCTATCCTCACCTCTCCACACACTTTCTTTCCACCTTTATAGGGGGTTCTCAGAGCATTTTGCTCACCTCTCCTAGCCCTCAACTTTTCCCAGGAATGATATTTTTTCTGTCTGCTCCAGGTAAAGCACTGGACTCTCCCATCACCCTCCTACCTTGAGAAGAAATTAAAAAAAAAAAAAAATACAGGCAGCTTCTGCTGTTCTTAAATCTGTTCCCTCCTGCCTCGTTGGTTTGAAAGCCTGTACCCTGGAAGGGGCCTCCCGGCTTTCGTTGGCAACCTTGCTTCAGACTGACCGCCACAGATAGTGTTTTGGAGTGTAAAAAAAAATACAAAAAAAAAAAAAACCAAAAAAAAAAAACCCTTCTTGCTGAGGTTTCCAGACGGAGCGCACCTAACCCCCTGAGCTGTGTGCTTGGGTGGCAGCTGCCCCAACACAAATAGCTAACTTGGCACGTGTGTTTTCTCCCTCGTATTTTAAAGGGCTTTCCTTTGGCAGTGTCCGTGCCTTGTGCTGTGCCACTCTGGGTGGGTTGGGCACCCTTCCCGTTGAGTAGGATTCAGTCCTGATGCGACTGCTCTTCCTGTGTGCGGGCTTTGGCCAGGGGCAGCTGCGTGCAGGCTGGTAGATCGACGGTTTTGCTTTGGACACAGCTTTTTCCTGCAGCCAGATAATTCACCTCCATCCCACCTTCCTGCGTGTGTCGAACAGATGGGATTGTTGTGCAGGCAAAATCAGAAAAGGAAGGAAAATCCTTTGAGGTCTCCAGCTGAGGGGGGACCCTGGGTGTCTCTGTGCTGCGAGTTTCACGGGTTGAACCTGAGACCACCTCTTCCCTCTCAGGGAGGAGGGCGGCTGGGGGATCTTTCCCCCTCCCTTGTCCTTCCCTTCCTCCTGCTGATAAGTGAGGAGTGGGATGGAAGATGGAAGCACGGTGGGCAGGCACATGATGTCACGGCCAAAGCAAAGCGGGAGGAAAACACAGACATGGTACAACTTAGAAAAGAGAAAGAAAGAAAGAAAGAAAGAAAGAAAGAAAGAAAGAAAGAAAGAAAGAAAGAAAGAAAGAAAGAAAGAAAGAAAGAAAGAAAGAAA